>NC_083105.1:12803775-13122400 GCF_949774975.1 Lagenorhynchus albirostris | reverse complement strand
ATTCTAGGCTCATCATAGTCTGGACTGTCCAGATTTCTCTCTCACTTTAAATCTGGAGAAAATTATGGGTCTGACCTTTCAGTTCCTCACACAGTAGAGATAATTCTGAAGGACAAAATGCACAGTCTATTTGAATTCTTGTCCCTGCGCTTTGCTCCCTGGGCTTTCCTCCTCTCTGCCTGTTCAAACATTCTTCTCCTGTTAAGCTCCCCTATAATTCCACCTCCAGCTGGTCTTCCTGGTCACTAAGTTTACACTGGCTTCTCTTTCTCCTTTGAGTCCCTGTGACATACCCTCTATACCTTCCTTGTGACACACCCTCTATACCTACCTTCTATCAGAAGTGCTTAGCCTTCTGATATTTTTTTCATTTGTTGTACAGATCTTTAGGAATGTTCACGCTATATCCTCAAACACATCAGAAACTCCTTCAGGGCAATGTCAACGGCAGTTGCTCTTTGGTCCTCCACAGTGTCTAGTACATGGCTAGCGGTTATCTGTAGTCAAATTTTTAAATGAATGAAATAAGAACATTAGGGGGAAGCTATGGAGAGGCAGCTTTTAGTTAAATGGAAGGATAACCTTCTCCATCAGGAAAATTTTTTTAGCAGTGGGAAAGGTATCCTTGCTATGTCAGTATTTAGCTATCATTGGAAATGTTTGCACAAAGGATTACTCGGGGATATTTTGAATGGGATTCCTGCTTTGAGGGAAGACACTCCAAGATCCCTTCTAACTCGCTATAAGAGTCTATGATCCCCCCCTCTCTGTCTGATCTTCTCACTTAAGGCGGTAAATGAGCTGCTGACTGGAGTGGTGAGGAGCCTTGCTGGGCATCAGAAGAGTGACCTAATAGAGCCAATCTGCGAGGACTGGAAAGTGAATTACAACAGGAGAAAACCAGACTTCTATGCAGTGGATGCTTGATGCATTTTTAGAAGCCTATGCCATGTGGCGGACAGGGTCGCGGTGCTCCAGCCAGGTGTCAGGCCTGTGCCTCTGAGGTGGGAGAGCCACGTTCAGGACATTGGTCCACCAGAGACCTCCTGGCTCCATGTAATATCAAACAGCAAGAGCTCTCCCAGAGATCTCCATCTCAACACTAAGACCCAGCTCCACTCAAAGACCAGCAAGCTACAGTGCTGGACACCCCATGTCAAACAACTAGCAAGGCTGGAACACAACACCACCCATTAGCAGAGAGACTGCCTAAAATCATAATAAGGTCACAGACACCCCAAAACACACCACCGGACACAGTCCTCCCCACCAGAAAGAAAAGATCTGGCCTCATCCACCAGAACACAGGCACTAGTCCCCTCCATCAGGAAGCCTACATAACCCACTGAACAAAACTTAGCCACTGGGGGCAGACACCAACAACAACGGGAACTACAAGCCTGCAGGCTGCAAAAAGGAGACCAAAACACAGTAAGTTAAGCAAAATGAGAAGACAAAGAAACACACAGCAGATGAAGGAGCAAGGTAAAAACCCACCAGACCAAACAAATGAAGAGGAAATGGCAATCTACCTGAAAAAGAATTCAGAGTAATGATAGTAAAGATGATCCAAAATCTTGGAAATAGAATGGAGAAAATACAAGAAACGTTTAAGAGGACCTAGAACAACTAAAGAGCAAACAAACAATGATGAACAACACAATAAATGAAATTTAAAAATCTCTAGAAGGAATCAATAGCAGAATAACTCAGGGAGAAGAGGGATAAGTGACCTGGAAGATAAAACAGTGGAAATAACTACTGCAGAGCAGAATAAACAAAAAAGAATGAAAAGAATTTAGGACAGTCTGAGAGACCGCTGGGACAACATTAAATGCACCAACATTTGAATTATAGGGGTCTCAGAAGAAGAAGAGAAAAAGAAAAGGGCTGAGAAAATATTTGAAGAGATTATAGTTGAAAACTTCCCTAATATAGGAAAGGAAAGAGTCAATCAAGTCCAGAAAGTACAGAGTCCCATACAGGATAAATCCAAGGAGAAACACACCAAAACACATATTAATCAAACTATCAAAACTTAAATACAATGAAAAAATATTAAAAGCAGCAAGGGAAAAGCAAATAATAACATACAAGGGAATCCCCAAAAGGTTAACGGCTGATTTATCAGCAGAAACTCTGCAAGCCAGAAGGGAGTGGCAGGATATATTTAAAGTGATGAAAGGGAAAAACCTACAACCAAGATTACTCTACCCAGCAAGGATCTCATTAAGATTCAATGGAGAAATTAAAACCTTTACAGACAAGCAAAAGAGAATTCAGCACCACCAAACCAGCGTTAAAACAAATGCTAAAGGAACTTCTCAGGAAACACAAGAAAAGGAAAAGACCTACAATAACAAACCCAAAACAATTAAGAAAATGGAAATATGAACATACATATCGATAATTGCCTTAAATGTAAATGGATTAAATGCTCCAACCAAAAGACACAGACTGGCTCAATACATACAAAAACAAGACCCATATATATTCTGTCTACAAGAGACCCACTTCAGACCTAGGGACACATACAGACTAAAAGTGAGGGGATGGAGAAAGATATTCTTTGCAAATGGAAATCAAAAGAAACCTGGAGTATCAATTCTCATATCAGACAAAATACACTTTAAAATAAAGACTATTACAAGAGACAGAGAAGGACACTACATAATGATCAAGGGATCAATCCAAGAAGAAGATATAACAATTGTAAATATTTATGCATGCAACATAGGAGCACCTCAATACATAAGGCAAATGCTAACAGCTGTAAAAGAGGAAATTGACAGTAACACAATCATAGGAGGGGACTTTACCACCCCACCTTCACCAAAGGACAGATCATCCATAATGAAAATAAATAAGGAAACACAAGCTTTAAATGATATATTAAGCAAGATGGACTTAATTGATAGTTATAGGACATTCCGTTCAAAAACCACACAATACACTTTCTTCTCAAGTGCTCATGGAACATTCTCCAGGATATATCATATCTTGGGTCACAAATCATATTGGTAAATTTAAGAAAATTGAAATCGTATCAAGTATCTTTTCTGACCACAGCACTATGAGACTAGATATCCATTACAGGAAAAAATCTGTAAAAAATACAAACACATGGAGGCTAAACAATACACTACTTAATAACCAAGAGATCACTGAAGAAATCAAAGAGGGAATCAAAAAATACCTAGAAACAAATGACAGTGAAAACACGACAGCGCAAAACCCATGGGATGCATCAAAACCAGTTCTAAGAGGGAAGTTTATAGCAATACAATCCTACCTCAAGAAACATCTCAAATAAACAACCTAACCTAACAGCTGAAACAATCAGAGAAAGAACAACAACAACAAAAAACCCCAAAGTTAGCAGAAGGAAAGAAATCATAAAGATCAGAGCAGAAATAAATGAAAAGGAAATGAAGGAAACTATAGCAAAGGTCAATAAAACTAAAAGCTGGTTCTTTGAGAAGACAAACAAAATTGATAAACCATTAGCCAGACTCATCAAGAGAAAAAGGGAGAAGAGTCAAATCAATAGAATTAGAAATGAAAAAGTAGAAGTAAGAACTGACATGGCAGAAATACAAAGGATCATGAGAGATTACTACAGCAACTATATGCCAATAAAATGGACAACCTGGAAGAAATGGACAAATTCTTATAGAAGCACAACCTTCCAAGACTGAACCAGGAAGAAACAGAAAATATAAACAGAGCAATCACAAGCACTGAAATTGAGGCTGTGATTAAAAATCCTCCAACAAACTAAAGCCCAGGACCAGATGGCTTCACAGATGAATTCTACCAAACATTTAGAGAAGAGTTAACACCTATCCTTCTCAAACTGTTCCAAAATATAACAGGGAGGAACACTCCCAAACTCATTCTATCAGGCCACCATTACCCTGATACCAAAACCAGACAAAGATGTCACAAAGAAAGAAAACTACAGGCCAATATCACTGATGAACATAGATGTAAAAATCCTCAACAAAATACTAGCAAACAGAATCCAACAGCACATTAAAAGGATCATACACCATGATCAAGGGGGATTTATCCCAGGAATGCAAGGATTCTTCAACATATGCAAATCAATGAATGTGGTACACCATATTAACAAACTGAAGAATAAAAACCATATGATCATCTCAATAGATGCAGAGAAAGCTTTTGACAAAATTCAACACCCATTTATGATAAAAACTCTCCAGGATATAGGCATAGAGGGAACTTACCTCAACATAATAAAGGCCATATACGACAAACCCACAGCCAACATCGTTCTCAATGGTGAAAAACTGAAACCATTTGCACTAAGATCAGGAACAAGACAAGGTTGCCAACTCTCACCACAATTATTCAACATAGTTTTGGCAGTTTTAGCCACAGCAATCAGAGTAGAAAAAGAAATAAAAGGAATCCAAATCAGAAAAAGAGAAGTAAAACTGTCACTGTTTGCAGAAGACATGATACTATACATAGAGAATCCTAAAGATGCTACCAGAAAACTACTAGAACTAAGTAATGAATTTGGTAAAGTAGCAGGATACAAAATTAATGCACAGAAATCTCTTGCATTCCTATACACAAATGATGAAAAATCTGAAAGAAATTAAGGAAACACTCCCATTTACCATTGCAACAAAAAGAATAAAATACCTAGGAATAAACCTACACAAGGAGACAAGAGACCTGTATGCGGAAAACTATAAGACACTGATGAAAGAAATTAAAGATGATGCAAGCAGATGGAGAGATATACTATGTTCTTGCATTGGAAGAATCAACATTGTGAAAATGACTATACTACCCAAAGCAATCTACAGATTCAGTGCAATCCCGATCACACTACCACTTGCATTTTTCACAGAAGTAGAACAAAAAATTTCACAATTTGTATGGTAACACAAAAGACCCCAAATAGCAAAAGCAATCCTGAGAAAGAAAAACGGAGCTGGAGGAATCAGGCTCCCCAACTTCAGAATATACTCCAAAGCTACAGTAATCAAGACAGTATGGTACTGGCACAGAAACAGAAATATAGATCAATGGAACAGGATAGAAAGTCCAGAGATAAACCCACGCACATATGGTCACCTTATTTTTTATAAAGGAGGCAAGAATATACAATGGAGGAAAGACAGCCTCTTCAATAAGTGGTGCTGGGAAAACTGGACAGCTACATGTAAAAGAATGAAATTAGAACACTCCCTAACACCATACACAAAAATAAACTCCAAATGGATTAAAGACCTAAATATAAGGCCAGACACTATAAAACTCTTAGAGGAAAACATAGGCAGAACACTCTATGACATAAATCACAGCAAGATCCTTTTTGACCCACCTCCTAGAGTAATGGAAATAAAAACAAAAATAAACAAATGGGACCTGATGAAACTTAAAAGCTTTTGCAGAGCAAAGGAAACCATAAACAAGACGAAAAGACAACCCTCAGAATGGGAGAAAATATTTACAAATGAAGCAACTGACAAAGGAGTAATCTCCAAAATTTACAAGCAGCTCAGTATCAGAAAAACAAACAACCCAATCCAAAAATGCGCAGAAGACCATAAAAAGACATTTCTTCAAAGAAGATATACAAATTGCCAACAACACATGAAAGGATGCTCAACATCACTAATCATTAGAGAAATGCAAATCAAAACTACAATAAGATATCATCTCACACTGGTCAGAATGGCCATCATCAAAAAATCTACAAACAATAAATGCTGGAGAGGGTGTGGAGAAAAGGGAACCCTCTTGCACCGTTGGTTGGAATAAAATTGTTACAGCCACTATGCAGAACAGTATGGAGGTTCCTCAAATAGTAAAAATAGAACTACCATATGACCCAGCAATCCCACTACTGAGCATATACCCTGAGAAAACCATAATTCAAAAAGAGTCATGTACTACATGTTCACTGCAGCTCTATTTACAATAGACAGGACATGGAAGCAACCTAAGTGTCCATCAACAGATGAATGGATAAAGAAGATGTGGCATATATATACAATGGAATATGACTCAGTCATAAAAAGAAATGAAATTGAGTTATTTGTAGTGAGGTGGATGGACCTAGAGTCTGTCATATAGAGTGAAGTAAGTCAGAAAGAGAAAAACAAATACCTTATGCTAACACATATATATGGAATAAAAAAAAATGGCTCTGAAGAACCTAGGGGCAGGACAGGAATAAAGACGCAGGCACAGAGAATGGACTTGAGGAGACGGGGAGGGGGAAGGTAAGCTGGGATGAAGTGAGGGAGGGCATGGACTAATATATACTACCAAACGTAAAATAGATAGCTAGTGTGAAGCAGCTACATAGCACAGGGAGATCAGCTCAGTGCTTTGTGACCACCTAGAGGGGTGGGATAGGGAGGGTGGGAGGGAGGGAGATGCCAGAGGGAAGAGATATGGGGATATAGGTATATGTATAGCTGCTTCACTTTGTTATAAAGCAGAAACTAACACACACCATTGTAAAGCAATTATACTCCAATAAAGATGTTTAAAAAAAAAAAGTCTATGATCCCATAACTGAAATAGTGAATTTGTGAATGAGTGCATGAATGAATTTGCAGATGTCAGTCATTCACCCATGGTCTCCCCCCCACCACCACAGTTATTAAGACATGACGTTCTGCATAACTCAATCTCTTATCTGGAAAACACTGATGTGAGGTAAGTGGAGAGCCGATCTTATTTCCTCTGTTTTCCAGAAGAGGAAACAGACTTATCGAAGTAAAAATAATTTGCCTGAAATCAGCAGTTGGTTGCATACCAGCTCCAGCCTTTGCAATGCCAGGCCAGTTCCGTCTTTGCTTCAAGAGCCCCAGACAGCTTACAATGGCCCCGCATCTGCTCTCCCCTTTGAAGCAGAGACGGGGAGCTGGAAGAAATAATATAGAAACCTTGGCTTCTTCCTGTTCCGCATCCTCAGCCACAGAGCCATCTGGGCTTTACCTCTTGAATGCTTCTCAGTTTGGTCCCCTTCCTCCATAAACATGGCACTGCCTTCATTCTCTGAGGCAAAGGAAGGCTCTGGGATTAGACAGGCTGGATTCACTTCCCAGCTCTGCCTTGTTACTTAACACCTATTAATCTCAGGAGGAGAGCCATAGTTAGAGCTCACCTCATAGAGTTGTGCTGAGAATGAAATGAAATTACATGGAAACAGATAGTTAGATGGAGCTTAAAACAGTGCCTCAGTATATATTAAACTGTGTCCATTATTAGTGGGGAATGGAGAGAGAATGCCTTTTTCTAACTGTAACCTCGGGCAAGTTGCTTAGCCACTCTGTGACTCAGTTTCCACATCTGTAAAATGGAGATAATGATAGTGACCCCCACCTCCTGAGGATTTTTGCAAGAAATAAACATGTTAAGGTATACAGAGAGCACTTAGAAATTGCCTGGCAAATTTCAGGTGCTCTAATGGTGTCGCTATATTGCTTTTCCTCATGAGAGATGATTACACCTACACAGCCTCTTGCATGTGCTTTGTGGTCTGTGTTCTGCCTTTAGGATCAGATCATCCCATAGAGATTACAGCATCTTTCTTTTTTCACAGTTTTCTGCTTTTATCCCTTCCATAATTACACTCTGTTTTTTCTGTTTTTTTCCTGGAAACTTCCACCGTATCTGCTTTTTCCCCTACCTGACACAATGGTGGTAATCATGTCCATAAAACACCTCAAGACTAGGCATGAATACTGCAAACATGTCATAGATACTAATGGACAATTTAATGGTAGAATCTGACCCACCTTTCCCAGAGGAGGCAAGCGTAGGTGCTGGCCTTGGTCCTGAAATAAAGATTTGGACGTGTCTGGAAAAGTCAGAAGTTGGTAAGCAGATGGTTTCATGCTTAGCCCTTGTGATTCATATTGTGATGTCTTTTAGGTTGTTTACTGAGCGATCCCACCCATTCCATCTCTTTATCCCTAGTGTCTAGCTCAGTCCCTGCCTCAGAAAATGTGCTCACTAAAGGGTGATCCATTTACACAGCTAGATGCAATCTTCTCCATTTTACAGATGTGATCAAAAACTGTGACACAGAAAGGATAAGTAACACATTCCAGGTGACACATCAAGAGTTGTTCAACCTCTTTTCATTCTTCAAAGCCTAGTTCAAATGCTAACTCTTCCATGAAGACTTTGTTTTACCCCAAACTGCAACATAAATGTATTTTCCCCTGAACTCCCTTAACTCCTTTAATTGAACAAATGGAGATATTAAAAAAAAGTCTGTATGCCCATCATATCATTACCATAGGATTTTATGAATCCTTGAGGGCAGAGTCTTTGGCACTTAGGAAACATCAGGAAAAAAAAACTTTTTATATGAATAAATAGATGAGAAATGGCATAATGAGAACCAGAATCTGGGGTCCTGTCTCTTTCTAGGAGTCCACACTGCCTCCCACCAAAATGAATCCTCCTGAACTCCTGCCCCCTTAGGGTATTGAGCTGGATGAATTGCTTCCTAAAGATACACATCTGAGAAAGCCATCTATGCTCATGTGCTCTTTAGCTAATGGGTTACTCCAGACAGGTAATAATGGTTCTGCGACATCTGAGGGTGGAGGAAATTGGGAGGGTGGGGTGGGAAAAGGGGCACTGACCCCATAATTCAAGGAGCCATTCCCATGGCTCAGCTTTAAAGGGGGCAGAATTGAGACTTCTGTTAAGTAACTTTGGAGAATGGAGAAGCATAGCCATAATGGGATAAATTAACAAGTCCCTGCAAGAGAAAATGCCCATCCTAATGACCTTGGCAAGCTCTCAGCTCCAGTGATCCTGAACGCAAATGCACTAAAAATAAGGAAGTGCGTCTCCCCATTACTACTTTTTAACCTAATCTTAAAACAGCCACTCTACATATGCACCAGTGCCCCACCTTCAACGAGCCTCCTTCCCCCATATCCCTCTTCTCCTTCACAGCTCCTCAAAGACAGGATGAAGCACAGGTCCTTTACAACACCCCCGATATCAAGCCCCGAACTCCCCATGGCCCATCCTGTGGCGCTCCAGCCCCCAGCTGGTGTCATTTGCCCCTCACCTGCAGACAGAGTTGTCCTTGCCAACGTTCTGGCCATAGTTTATCCACCTCCTAAGAAGGAGGAGGGGTGTGGCTTCAAGAATTTCCAGTTTAATCACAGCCTAAGGATGCCTTTGCTGCTTTTCTTGCTAACTTGGGTTCCAATTCTAGAAACCAGGCTTCTGCCTGCTTCTGAGTCCCACCTAGTTGCCTGGTGCTTGAGCCTTGCTTGGGTGACCTGCCACGTCCCAGCTCCTCTAAGACATACTGCTTTGGAGGCTACCATTGAACTTAAGCCACCATCCCCATCCCTACCCTTGCTTGAAACCTGTCAGTAGGCTTCCTAATTCTCCTGGATACTAAAATACTACATGGGAAGCTCAAGGCCCTGCAAGAACCAGCCCCTTCTCACCACCACATTTCACACCACACCCTTCAGTGTCCAGCTGCTCTGACCTTTCAGTTCTTGGAGAGAACCTCCACCACAGGACTTTTGTATATCAAGTTCTCTCTGATGGAGGCTTACCTTGGAAATGCCAAGCTGGGGGTTTGGGAAAATATTCTAAGGTCTAAGAAAGTAAGACCAAGTGCTTACAGAAGGCCACATATTTTATGTACTTTCTTCCTAGTACCAACAAGCATCTGGGGTGGCGGGTGACGGAGAAGGCAGAATGACAAGTTTAGGAAATGGAGGCAGAGTAATGGACCTATTAGACAGCTGACGCAACAGAAGACCCAAGGGACAGGAGATGGAGACAGCAGATCCCTGAAAGTTTGACAGCTGTTGACCTCTACCTCTATTTTGGAGTGAGATGATATACAGGGATGCCCTCCTTTTGGTTTTTGATATATGGGGGTTGAGGGAAGCTGATTCCAGCCATAGCAGGTGGGAGGGCAAGCTGCCCTTCCCACCCCGTCTTGCAATTATTTTAGTCACACTCTTGGCTTCCTGGAGATTTATGAAGCCTTCTCTCTGTCTGTCACATTTAAAAGATGCTAGGAAGAGCAGAGAAAGCTTTTAGCTGCAATGGGATCTGACTGGGTTTTTTTTACCCCTTCTATCTGATCTAATGGAATTTAGATGGAAGTTATTGCTTGGCAAAGCAGAGGATGAAAAGTGTGAAATGTCCCTGCTAGAAGGATCCGCTGAGCCCCTAGTCTCCCCTACTGTACAGAAGCCCAGAGAGGGATAGTTGCTTGCCCAATAACACACAGCTTGTTGGTGACGGAGCCAGACCTGGAGTCAGAACAGAGATTCTTGACTAGAAAGCCCTTGCTGGCAATGAGTAAAACTCCTAAAAGTGGTGGGCAATATGTTGCTTCTATGGCCCCATGTGCGTTTGCAAGGCAGTAGCAGCCATAATTTTCTTGAAAAGGTCTGTAAGCCAAACCAGGTTAAAAGCCACCAGCATCCTAACGAACAACCCTTAATGTTAGGGAGTTTGCAAAATGTAATTGAGGCAACAAAACTTACCCATAAGAAACAATCAGAAAAAAACACCAGCCAAGCAATGTTTTAGTGTTAAAATATATTGTGTGGACTATTAATACCCTAAAAGGGAAGGAAAGAAGGTGCTGCATGAATCATTAAGAATCATAATGACTAACAATGATATAGAGCTTCTCTGTGCCAGGCACATTTTATCTTTACATTTATTGGCTAAGTTAATCCTCATGGCAACCCTATTAGGTATATACTATTATCCCTCCCCATTTTACAGATGAAGAAACTGAGGAAACAGAAGTTGTCATGTGCCTAAGGTCAATGACCAGTAGGGAGAAGAACCAAGATTGGAATCATCCTGTTAAATTGTCACATATAGGATTCCATGCAGGGCACAGAGCATAGAAGGAGACAGATCACACAACCCCTGCCTCTGGGAGTTCACGGTCTTTTGGAGGAAGCAGGTACGAAACACTGATGATGCTTATAATAGTCAAAGCTCTAAGCAACTTCTAAAGATGCAGTGGATGGGCAGGGTGGAGGGGAAAGCTGGACACAACCGGAAGCCCAGCAGGCAGGTGGCAGAGAGCCATGAGTTTAAACTTGTTATGCAGGACAACCCGGTCATGTTCTGTGGGTTCAGATTGGGAACGAGATGAGCCTTGATTTCAGAAGCAGGCCACCTCCAGCCAGCCGATGAGACAGGCCAAATAGCAAGCCCAGCCAATGGCCCAACACCTGGGAGCTTGTGGTTCTGTTCTCATTCCAGAACCTGTCTCTGTAGGCAGCAAGATTTGGGATAGCACAAAGACTGGCAGCTGGGATACCTGGGTCCCAACCAGATGGTCTGAGATTTGGCCAGAGATGGGTAGTGAGTAAGGGAACGCAATGTGCCTGACTTAGAACGAGGCAAGAAAACAGTACCATTCAGGACCTACCCCTACTGGCTGTAGGACCTTTTCGATGGAACGTTCACCCACCTCAGTTTTTCTCATCTGTGGAACAGGATGCTCTTATCACTTCTCATAGGATGGCTGTGATGTTTAAAGGAAATGCATGGCACAAAGTAAGCACTCAAAATACTTATCATTTCACTCATTTAACAGCAATCTGCTGAGTATCTATTACGCACCAGGTTCTGGACCAGATGCTGCAGATATACAAGTTTATAAACCAGTATGGCTTCTGTACTTATAGAATTCAAAACTGAAAACGCTTCTTATTGAGAATTATTAGTATTATTAGAGGTAAGTGTAGTGTTATCATCACCTTTATTACAAATAACTAAGGAGACCTCACTTTCTCTCCTGTCGCCCTGTTTTCTCCATTCAACCTCCAAGAGTGTCCACATCGCTCGGCATGTCACTGTCTTTTTGTCTTCCTCTGGCACTAGGGCAGGCCTTTTATTCTTATTTATTCTTATTCATTCCTATATTCCTAGTGTTGCATCCTATTCATTCCTACATCCTACAGAGCCTGCCCCAGAGTAAGTCTCAGGCATGTGGATTGGCTTGAATTGGATGAAGCCTGAATAGGGCCCAGACCCTTGACCACAGTCACTCTGGTGGGGGATCGGGGAGTAGAGCAGGGGGTGCATAAATGGCAAGGGGAAGGGCTGCTGCCTTCCAAATTTCAGGGCTCACCTCCACACAGCTAGATTCAGACCTGGGCAGATGTGTGGAGGCTCCAAGGGTGGCAGAAGACTCCAGCCACCATGCTGGGCCCCAGAACAGATCTGAAAGTGGGACTGCACCCCAACTTTTACAGACAAGAGGAAGAGAAGCAGCTACTGCCCCTGCTGGGATTTGCTCAGGATCAGGGCTTGGCTGCAGGCTACTGTGGAAGGCTTTGGTGGTCACGACTGAGGTGTGGATGGACCCATGCTTTATGGGGTCTGGATAATTTGGGCCCTCTTTAAGAAAAGGGATGCAAAATTAGGTTTAAAATGGAATCAAACAGGTAAAAAATGGTACAAGTGAACTTACTGACAAAACAGAAATAGAGTCACAGATGTAGAAAATGAACTTACGGTCACCAGGGGGGAAAGGTTGGGGGAGGGATAAATTAGGAGATTGGGATTGACATATACATACTACTCTATATAAAATAGATAACTAACAAGTACCTACTGTATAGCAGAGGGACTTCTACTCAATACTCTGTAATGACCTATATGGGAAAAGAATCTAAAAAAGAGTGGATATATGTGTATGTATAACTGATTCACTTTGCTGTACAGCAGAAAGTAACACATCATGGTAAATCAACCATATGCCAATGAGTATTTTTTTAAAAAGACGCATACAAAAAACCCCACAACATCAGAGAAATAATGTATTTCTATGAACTGAACACTTCTACGATCCTCCTTTTGTTCTAAACATTGGGCAACGTACTCTGCATAGCACCTGCTCTCTAGGTGATAACAATTTTGTAGCGTTATTCTACACAAAGAGCAGGGAGATGATTGGGCTTCACTCCAGACGAAAACAATTTTGTTAACAGTTTATAAAAAGGCTCCTAGCTTCACAAGGTAATGTCATGTAAATTGTTATGATTATAGTCAAAATGCAGTAAATCTTTTATCATGTGTGCTTCACATATGAGCCGTTATGGTTGCACTCACTGTTTGTGGTACTGCTATAGGTTTTCTTCCTAAACACATGGCAATTGTGATAAACCATATTTTCCACAACTCCCTTCAAAAAAGACACACCCCCCCCAAACAAAGGTACCTCGTGTTTTTCATTGCACATGCTGCATTATCAAGTCTTATTTCTGACAAGGGAGCTTTCATGCTGATGAGGCATTGATAGGAGAGGAATCAATCCTCTACTTAAAAATTTACATCCTCTGATGAGGGGAAGAATCGTCCACATATTAATTTCTGGCTCCGTACATTTCAAACCTGTTTTTTTCTTCCCACTACCCATGCACCACTGGTGCCAGGTGCTGCAGGACATATTCATTCACAATAGGCCCCGGCTGGGTCTTCGGGTCACATTGCAAAGGGAATTGACACAGCAGGAAGCCATTCCTACACCAGAATGACCAGCGATACTGTGATTATATGTAGTAATGGCTGCAAGGCTGCAACCACATCAAAATCCCTCACTAATCCCAGAAAAACTGTGTTCCCACCCCAATGCCCCCTTTGCCAATGCCAAAGATTCTCAAGGTCCCTCCAGACCAACAACCACCCAGCATGAGGAGATCGCTTTCTTAACTGATTGTGGTTAATACATCTTGCTTTCACAGATTTTACAGCAGTACATTGTTACGGACTCAGTGTTTGAGTCCCTCCAAATCCATGTGTTGAAACCTATTCCCCAATGTGATGGTATTTGGAGGTGGCCTTTGGGAAGTAATTAAGTTATACGGGTGGAGTCCTCATGAATAGGATTAGTGCCCTTCTAAGAAGAGGCCAGAAGTTGGCTCTTTCCACCACCTGAGGACAAAAGAAGTTGACTGTCTGCAGTGCAGGAGAGGGTCTTCACCAGAACTCAACCATGCTGGAATCCTGACCTCAGACTTCCAGCCTCCAGAACAGTGGGAGATGAATTTCTGTTGCTTATAAGCCACTTGGTCTATAGTACTTGTTATGGCAGCCTGAGTGGATTCACACAGCAATGCACATGTGAGCATATTGCTAGGGCTTCCTCCAAGCCTCAAAAGGATCTTGTGCAAGTAGGGGTCCTGAATCTTCCATTTCATTTATTGGCTTCGAGGTAAACCCACCTCTGGTTATAAACCCTGGGGAGGAAAAAGTCCTGGTACTGGGCTGGTACCAGTGAGGTGTGATTCCTTAGCATGCTAGCACGAGGTGAGGGCTGCCCAGGACAGTCTGTGCCTTTTGTCTGTTGTGTCCCTATTTGTGACAATCAGATCCCACGTCCCATATCTCTAGGAGAAGAGACAGGTAACTGAGCCTCCTGAAAATAGGACAGGAAAAAGAATAAGAGGAGAATTCACCCTGTTGAAGGAGGCAGCATCCAAATTGAAATAGCTATTTCCATTTCTCTTAGAAATCATGCACTAACAATGGGGCCAATGGTTGTACCCACTGACCCTCCCCCCACCTGCTAAGTCTGAAGCTTATTAAGCTGAGTCGCCAATTGGCCATAAGCCACTGTAATTAAAAAATCACATTAGTTGCAACAGGAATGAAGTAGAAGCCTATAATTTGGAAGAATAAATATAGTTAGTGTTGAAAGATCTATAGAAACAGCTGCTGTCAATCCCTTGGGAATCAGAGCTTCTGCACTTTACGATTCTATCGTTCAAGCTGTGTTCTGAGTCTTGAGTGCAGAGGCTGGATTCAGAGGGAAACAGAAGCAAAAACTTGATGGGATCCCTGAGCCTAATGGCCCAACCCAGTAAGCCCTAAGTGTCAAGTTTTTGGCAAAAATATGAGTTTTCTGCTGAGAACATGAATACGGGGAGGCAAGTAGGACCCCACCACCACCCTCCAAGCTGCCCCAGACATGAATGAAGGCAAGAGCAGGACTGAGCAAGCCTGGCCTCGCACCCTCAGTACTGAAAGGGACGGTACTTCCTCATCATTGTATTTCTCATCTTGACAACATTGTATTAAACTTCAAAGAATCCCACAAGGTTCTGATTCCTCCCCATGATAACCACTTAGAAGCATCTTTGAAATATCAAATGATTTGGAAAAACAATTTTTTATTGCTGCCCCTTCATTGCACTTGCCCTATGTGGGCTTCAGCTCACGAATGGAGTGCCAGGGCCCTGGGAACAAGGCACCTGCCAGGAACATTAGAGTTCATTCAATCCCATACCCCTTTTTTAAACAGGAAGAATAAGGCCCAGAGAGGAAAAAAAAAAAAAAAAAAAAAAAAAAAAAGATGATTTGGCCAACATCACACAGTCAGCTGGTGGCAGAAACAGTGTGAATACTCAGATCGCCAAATTCCTAACCCAGGGCTCTGCAAAAACTGCATTTTTCCCCATCTTCTTTGTCAGAAAGTTAGCCAGCATTCCTTCCAAAGACCTGGCCTCCCACACAACCTCCTGGACAAGGTTTCTGGTCTTCTGATCAGCAGAGAGTCCTCAGCCTTCTGCCACAAGCTTCACTTCCTCGTCCACTCCAAAGACACCTGGTTACGTTTCTCCCCGAGACTTGGTCCCTAACTCTGGCAGAATTAGGAAATACGTACTTACCTGTTCAAAGCTCAGACTTCCTAGGTATATCATTAAGTTCTCAGCCAGAGCACCAGGCCAATGAACATTATCCAGAAATGGCTGGGACTTGGAGAGAGTCGCAGCAAGCAGGGGCCCAGGGCAGCTATGCAGTAAGGCAGAGGCTGGCATCCTGCCTTCATGCCACGTAGGCTTGTCTTTGCATGTATCTCCAGCTCAGCCCTCCTTTGACTTGTGCATCCAGCCTGGAGACAAATTGCCTTTTTGTTGCTTTTCTCTCCTTCACGCTCAGTGGTCCAGGGGAGGCCATTAGACCCTCCTGCTGGGATCATTTCATGGCCAAATCCTCCCGACCATCCAGCTGTCATTGGAGAATCACCTCCCGAGGGAGGCCTTCCAGAGCATCCCACTGTAGTAGCGCCACCCCACCGTGCTCCTTACTCTCTAGCCCATCGCCCTGGTTTGCTTTCTTCATGGCACTTGTCATTCCCTGAAGTATCTCTTCAATTACTGAAGAGGCAACGCGGCCCTGCTGTTAAGACTTTACCTCTGGGCTCCAGCTCTCTAGGTTCAAATCATGGTTCTACCACTTGTTAACTGTAAAATCTCAGGAAAGTTACCTAACTACCATCGGTGTGCCTGTTCCCCGTCTATAAAAGGGGGAGAATAATAACACCTGCCTCACCAGGTTGTTATGAAGATTGATTCATCGACGGCGCTTAGAGCACATTGTTAAGAACTCCATAAATGTCAGATATTATTCTTGCTATTATCTGATTTTCCTATTGAAGTTTCTCTCTTTCTGCTCTAATGTAATTTCGTGAAGGCAGAAGACCCCTACGTGCCTGTGCACTTCTACCTGCAATGTCCACAAAAATGCCTGGCATGGTGTTGGTACTCAATTGATGTTAGATAAATGAATGAAGAGCCTTTCTAAGTGTTCTTTCTGTCTCCATTTCCCTCTCCTGTACTTTACTCTTGAATGGACCTCTACCCGCCCCCCAGGTATAATTAGCTGTTCCTTCCTTTGACCCCTCCCCCAGGGGGCCTGTCCAGACTTTAACCATAGGCTTTGGGATTCTTTATTCTATTACACTTCACCGTTTGTACACACACTATGAGCTTCTTGAAGGCAGGGACCCTATGTTATTCACCTCCGTGTTCCCCAGGCTTAGCACACTGATTAGCACATGGAATAGTCTATGTAGAGGGAAGGAGGGAAGAAGAAATATTCCGCATAGAGATCTGACCATAGCATACACTCCTCTTCAGATCACCAGTGACTCCTCGTCACTTGTACAGTGAAGGCCTGTATCCCCGAGAGAGCATTCCTACCCACCCATGGCTTGGCTTCAAAGACTGTTTGTACTCTTTCCAGCCTCTGTGGTCCTCTCTCTTTGTGCACATGAAATATCAGGTATGCTGTGCTTCTCTTTTTCCTTTAAGCAGTCTCAGGAATCCCCATCTGTGGGCTTTTTTCTTGTCTTATCCCTGCCTAGAATACTTTCCCCATCTCCTCTGTTAGAGCCAATGCTGTCCCTCAGATCCCTAGTTTGATCCCACCTTCCTGATGATCTCGCCAAATAGTTAATCTTCTCTGTAATCTATATTTCCAAGAGGGAATTAGGTTGTTATTACACAGTTGGGATAAGGAGGCGTATGTCTGGGAAGACGAGATGCCCTGAGGTGCCACTTACACTGCCATGTCCCATGATTAAAGTCAAATGGAAAACCGCAACCCAATATAGGCAGGACTGTCGATGATCTTCAAGAATAAACTCTGAGCCACCCAAAGGCACAGGACTACAAGGAGCCAACCTGCTTGCTGAGGGTGAGGGAATATGATAAAAGCAAGTTATAAGCATCAGCTACTGCCACATGGCCAGTTGAGAAACAAAGACTGTAAGAATTATGAGTATTTATTCCTTATTGTGAGGTGAATACAGTTGTGCATATATTAACCATTTTTTTCTTTCCCTCTCTCATTTCTCTACCATTTAACATAAAATGTGTTTAGGGCTTCCCTGGTGGCGCAGTGGTTGAGAGTCCGCCTGCCGATGCAGGGGACACGGGTTCGTGCCCCGGTCCAGGAGGATCCCACATGCCGCGGAGCGGCTGGGCCCGTGAGCCATGGCCGCTGAGCCTGCGTGTCCGGAGCCTGTGCTCCGCAACGGGAGAGGCCACAACAGTGAGAGGCCCGCATACCACAAAAAAAAAAAAAATGTGTTTAGTAGTAACTAATATTATATCTCAATATTTAAGCTACAAGATATCAGAGGAATGTGACCTAACTGGAAAAAGAAGGGATATCACCTAGAGGTGAGTAAAAGAATGTGCATCTTACTTTTAGGGAGATGGTTAGGGTGTTTTTAGTTGCGTATAAAAGCATGTTAGATGGATACTATATTCTGCTATTGTCACTGTTGAGAAGTTAAATATGGTTAAAAGAGATATGAATGCATGCCAAGTCGACAAAGAACGGAGTATGTGTTGAGATAGTAATCTAGAACCAGGCTTCCCAGAATTCCCCGTATAGCATCAGGATACACGGGCCACAAGAGGCACTTGCATGAGACTGAGAAGTGGAAGGGAAAAAATGGCAGCTCTTTTTTTCTCTTTTTAAACACCACGAAGATCTGTCCGGAGCCCAAGTGCTGTTACCACTCACGTACTACACGTTGTCCTTAATCTGCAGCCTCACCTTGATCACACGCTGGGGCAACTCTAGCTCCCACTCCGTCTCTTCCTGGCCCAGGGTGTGCAACTCCATGGCAAAGGGTGCTAGCTGCTGCTCTGCCCCTTCATGTCCATCTTTCCTTCCCAACCGCCTGTCCTACTGACTTCAGACCCAACACCAGATGTAGAAGTAACAGCCTTTTGTAAACTCTTTAACGAGCTCCCATGATTGCACAAGATCAAATCCCCACAATAAATGCCTTCGTTATGTCATTGCAGTCTTTCTGCTTCTCTGATCAAGCCCTGAGGGGCCTTTGCGTCCCCTTGTACGTGATGCTCCAGTCATACTGGCCTCCCTCCTGCCCCTTGAGCGTGTCAAGCTTATTCCAGGAGAGGACATTTCACACTTGCAGGTCACCTGCCTGAGACACTCTTTTCCAGGCATCCTCACGCCCGGCTCCTTATCATCAGGTATTCTCAGCTTAAATATCATCTCTCTCGTGAGGCTTTCCCTGACCACAGCACCTAAAATAAACCCCCAGTTAATCTTAATCATGTTACATCACTATTGTTTCCATGGTACTGATCACTCTCTAAAATTACATCTTTATTTCTTTAGATACCAGCTGTCTAGCTTTCAGAGCTTTCTGAGGGTAGGGATCTTGCCTAATTTGTTAGCCACCGTATCCCCTTGCCCAGGGCCGAGCCACACACAGAGAACGTTACTTGTAGAATGAATGAATGGCCTTGTTCAAGCTACTTTCCTCTGGGAGCCTCAGTGCCCCGAGCTGTTCCGGGCACGATCAGGCCTTTCTCACAGAGCCGTGGGGAGGACTGGCCAAGCCCGAGGATGAAGAGCTCCTTGCTCTGCGCTTGGCCGAGAACTGGCTCTCAGAGCTTCCCTGCATCCATGCTCTGCTGGGAGCCTCTGGGGGGACCTGGGAGCAGAGCCGGAATCACTAGGGTAGCATCATATCTCTGAGATTCTTGGATGCCAGAGTATACTCTTACTTTATTTTCTTCTTCTTATTTTTACTGTTTTTAAAAAATGTCAGAGTCCCCTTCTGCTAATAGCTCTAGTGTCCTATTGCCTTCATCTTAAAAAAACACTTTCACAGCAACCGTGCCTGGGAATTCATATTTCTCCCCCTTTTGCTTCCCCATTCAGCCACAGAGCCAGGCGACAATTGCACAGCCTCTGTCCAGTGCCCACTGAATCACGCTGTCATTGGCCCAATGGATTTCCTTGCCTTACAGACTTGGATAGAAAGAAACGCTATTCCATCTGGCCTGGAAGGAAGGTGGGTCTTGAGGGAGAGATGCAAAGGAGTATTTTGGAAGGGGGTGCAGAGGTCCTGCGCATCCGTAAAATCCGAACAGCAGGGTGAGTCCAGCTCATATATCCTAAGTGTGGATCTAAAAAAATAAGATAAAAAATTCCCGTACAGGCCTGTAGCTAAAATAAGAAGCTAGTCAGTGAGAATACAATTCACTTTCAACTCCTAATTTGGGAAGGAATGACCTCGTCTCCACCTCCCAAGCTACATTAGGCTTTCATTAGACTACAAAGTAGAATAAATGGCTCCATGAGAAATGGCCTTCTCCTTTTAAATATTTTAATTTTATTGGAGTATAGTTGACTTACAATGTTGTATTAGTTTCAGGTGTGCAGCAAAGTGATTCAGTTATACATATACATATATTCATAAATGGAATCGTAAGGTAAAACAAAAAGAAAAGAAAGTCTTCTTCCCTTAGAGCCCATTGCCACAGACGTGGAGCACATTTAATGAAGCCTGAGGATTGCCCTGGGATGCAGACAAGGGGCGGTTTTGGCCTTAGGTTTTATGGAAGACAGGAGAAAACAGCCTCAAGAGACACACACTGAAACAAGTACAAGGTTTCGTTGGCCACTTTCTGCTCTGGTGAGTAAGGTCTTTGCCTCACTCTCAGAGATTTTGCCCTCTCCAATTCCCTCTTTCCTTCCTTCCTTCCTCCCTCCTTCCCTTCATTCTTCCTTCTTTCCTTCTTTCCTTCCTTCCATCCTCCCTTCCTTCCTTCACTAAATATTTACTGCTAAGGCTCAGCAATTTTCTGCCTCAGGACGTTCACATTTTCACACTGAGAAAGAAACAAATCAGCAGTGAATTTCAGTACAGTGCAATAGGTGCTGGGGTGGAGGAAACACGGAGCTGGATGACAGTTCTATGATGAGACACCCAATCCCATGCTGGTGGGGAGAAAGAGGAGTGTCAGAGAGGGTTTTGTTCAGCAGGTCTATTCAGTCAGGACTTCACAGAAAGAACAGGTGTTTGTGAAGAGGACAGAAGTAATCTTCAGCACCTTGGAGACAAAACATTCTTATGGACAAGTCCAGTTGGACAGGTAAGATGCAAACCTGGCCCAGCTTAAAGCAGTCAGCGTCGTCCCATTGCCCCTCATCCTAAGGACAGCCAGCCCCTTAACATGGCAGGTCAGGCCCTGCATGATCTGGTCCCTGGAAGAGCAACCACTATTCACACTACATTTCTCCTGCCCCTCCTTGAGGTTCTGACCACACTTGACGACCTCTTCCACACTCCCTCCAACTGCACTCTTCCCTCTCTCTGGTCACTCTCTTCCCCAAGCGCCTCATTTGCCTAATGCATAATTTTCATTTTTCAGCTCTTGACTCTCGATCAAGAGAACTTTTTGGAGTGGGTTGAACAGTATTCCCCAAAACTCAGCTCCATCCAGAACCTCAGAATTTGACCTTATTTGGAAATAGAGTCTTTGCAGATGTAATTAATTAAGCTGAGTTGAGCTCATACTGAATTATGGTGGGCCTTAAATCCAATGACTGATGTCCTTATAAAAAGAGAACAGGACCCACAGAAATACACACAGGAACAAAGGCCACTGGATAACAAGACGGAGATTGGAAGGATGCCCTACAAGGCGAGGAAGAGCAAACACTGTGGGCAACTACCAGAAACCAGAAAAAGGGAGCTTCCCTAGAGCCTTCAGAGGGAGAAGGACCCTGCTAACATCTTGATTTTGGACTTCTAGCTTCCAGAACTAGGAGAGAATAAATTTCTGTTGTTTTAACCCATCTAGTTTGTTACAGCAGCCCTAGAAAACCAATATACCTTCCCCAATCCATGCCCCTCCTCTCCAGTTTGTTCAAAACTGAACTTCCTTCCACACACACACCCAGTTAGATCCTGTCCTGGCAATCAGAGATTCTCTTTGGTATCACTGATCACAGTTTGTAATTATGCATTTATTCACGTGATGTTTTATTGATGTTTGTCTCTGTCTGTTTCTCCAAATATCCCTTGCTCCTAGATTTTCCGTCCCAGCATACTACATACCCATTAAGGCATTGTTTTATCTCATGTTGGACCCACTCCCATCCAGAGGCCTACTCTTTGCTAGTTCCCATACTTCTGGAAACCCTGTTATAGCCAGGTCTGGATTTTTTTGTGTTCCCACCCAAAGCCTGTATCTTTTAGCAAGCTTGAACTATAAGATCAACATAGATTTTCTATGTTCTGATAAATTTATGTCACAATTTGTACATTGTCATGTCTATAGATATTTGTATCATTTGTACTTTTGGGCCATTACATGCCTATTGGATATTTTATGACTTAGCACCAAATTGAATGTGCTTAATTGTAAGTTTGTAGGGTTTATACTAGAGTATAAACCCTATCGTGCCAGGGAGTCTTGTTTGTTTCAAGTCACCTTTAAATCATCAGTGTTTAGCATGATGTGGGGCCTCAATAAATGTTATGATGTTAATTAAATAATTATCAGTCTATCTCATGCAAAGGTAACTACAGGTATTCCATTAAGTAAGTGTCAAAAGAATGGAAGAGAAAAGAGGTACCAGGAGCAGGAGAGAGAGAGAAAGTGTGATGTGCAGTCAACAGAGGAGGCTTGGGGATGACGGGACTTGAGTTGTATCTGGAAGGGATTTCAGCGGAGGAAGCCCTCAACATGATATGCCTGAAACCATTCACTCACAGTGAGACACATATATTACACCACGACCCAGTACATATATTAATATATGGGTGCCGCAGGAGAAACTTTTTAATGAAGCAGGTTTTGCTCTTATTATGTGGGATGTGCCCTGATATTTTCTATTCTACTCCGTTCTGTGCCACATTGTTTATTTTCTCCTCCTTCTCTCCCTTCCTTCTCCTCCTCCTCCCCTTCTCTTCTCCTTCTACTTCTCCTCCTTCTTCTTGACAGACTCATTAAGTTCATTCCATAGCCAACTAATGAGCTGTGACTGTACATTCTAGATTGTGAGCCCGCAAGAGCAGGGATCAGAGCTGTTTGGTTCACAGCTCTATCCCAAGAACCTACTAAAATCCCTGACATATATTCGTTACTTAATAAAACTTAGTTGAATTAATGAATAAATGTATCGAGTTGCTTTTATGGCATCTCCTAACAAGGTCTCTCTTCTCACATCCAAAGTTCTAAGACCTTCCCTATTTTTTTCTGACGCTTTTCAAAGTCTACTGTCTTCCAAGCTAAGTAAGGTAGATTACATTCATTATTTATGTTCGGTGTTCCCTTCCATGCCATTAGCCACTCAGTTCTATGTGCTAAAATGCAAATCTAACCATTTAACTCCTTTATTTAAAATTCTTCTATTTATTTGCATTTACAACTCCCATTTATCTAACACATACAACACGTGTGAGGTAGACGCCTTTCACGGGCTCACATTTCTAGTCTTGCCTTGGCGTTCCTTCTTTATTCCTCTTAATTCAACTACACCAGACAGCTCATCACCATGACACCTTTTCATGTCCATGCCTCTCCCAAGCTTCGCCCTCCACTTGGAATTCTTGAAAACTCCTTTGCATATCTCATTCAACTGAAGTAGAAACTCCTATACTTTCAAAATGGAACCATTCCCCTAGACAACGCCATCATGTGCACATAATTCTTCGTATATATAGTTTTGCATTTTGAACCCAGATATAGCATCTCTTATGTTATTTTTTAGTTATCTTTGTCTAGCTATTTTCTCCATGGGCTGTGAACTCCTCAAGGACAGAAATGAATGGACTCTTATTAATCTTCATCTTGTATTGCTGGCACTGAGCACACAGTAAGTGTTGAAGGGAGACAGGAGAATGGGGGAGAGGAACAGAGGGAAGGACTCAAATAAAGGGCCTCCACTGCCTTATCACTGTCCTGTTCTGTGTCTATCACTGCTAAGTTCACAGTGTCCCCCTCCTTTATTTCTCATTCCAGCCTCTGAAAAATGAAATGATTATTAGGCTTTTACAACAATTTATCAGTTGATGTGTTTTCACAGAGTTAGACCTCCAGCAGATGTCTGCCTCGTTGAAATTCCAACTGGTAAGAAACCTTAATTCTTTTCAGATTTTGAAATCCATATAGAGAGAGCATCATCTGTTATTTTGAGTCTGAAAATCTCCAACCCCCTAAACTTCTTTTCGCCTTGAGATGATACTTTAATAACTTAATTTTTTTTTATCACATTAAGTTTTCAAGAACATTGCACTCCTGTTCTAGCAGAACAGAGTGCATTGTCTCTTTGCCTTCTTCGGGTTCTAAATGCTATTCCCTCTTTATAGAACTCTTCTTGCTCTCCGTATCCCTCCTCCCCACCCCTGCACCTCTTCAACTCACTTGTTCATACTTATTCCTCATGTCTTGATTGGCCAAATGAGCTCCTCCAGATTCTGCAAGACGTCATCTGTTCCTTCTCCCTTTAAACCTCACCGAAAATCTCTTTTGTCAACTCACTCATTCCATCAGCACTTACTGAAGGTCTGTATTGTGCTTGGTGTACTATAAACAGTAGACAAGACACAGCCCCTGCCCTTTGGGAAGGTAACATCTAGTCCAGAACGGGTGGGCAACGTGTAAGTACATAATAACAACCCACTCTGAGAAGGTCCAACCTTGGAATGGAGGTGGAGAGGATGTCCCAGAACAGAGACATCCAAGGTAAGACATTGACTAGAGGAGAAGGAACTTGTCACGTGACAGGTCCTCCGTCCACTCTTTGTTCTCCTATAAAATATAAAGGATGTTTTTTTGAGAAAACACAACTTTTATCAGGAAATTGTGTTACAGTAACAGTTGTTTCTTCTAGGAAAGAAATAATGTGGAGTAGAGAATTTCAGACTCAAAATAACAAAGCTGTTTATTTTTCAAAAATATCAGAACAAAAGGTGTTTTTCACAGCTGAAGGCTGGCCTTGTTATTGCAAGCTAAAAATAATCAACTGGTGAGAAAAAATGTTTTAAAACCAAATGTCAGTGCAGCTTTGTTTGCTCTTCAATTCACAGGTGTCTCTCTTATCACCCTTGACCATGATTTTATAGTTTTGTTTTGTTTCTATTTTTTGGCTGCACCTCACGGCTTGCGGGATCTTAGTTCCCCCACCAGGGATCAAACCCGTGCCCCCTGCAGTGGAAGCATGGTGTCCTAACCACTGCACCGCCAGGGAAATCCCATGATCTTATAGTTCTGCACGTAGCATACACTTGAGTAAACTAAAAGACCAAAGATCACAAGAGTTTTTTGAAAAGACAACGCTGGAACCTCGGCAATTATTATTTTTTACTATGCATCCCCAATTTTCAACTGTGTTATGACCAACAGGAGTCTATGTAAGTTGTGTATCTAGTTAATTAGTTTATGGTTTTATAACCAATGTACACCTTGAAGATGCCTGTTGTATGGGAAGTCCTGGAGTTCAATATGATAGAGCACTTTTTTCGACTTGTAAATTTGAACTTCTCCACCCCAGGGTTCATTACCTGGATGGAAGTGCTATTCCACAAGCCTACTTTTTTTTTTTTTTTTTGCGGTACGCGGGCCTCTCACTGTTGTGGCCTCTCCCGTCGCGGAGCACAGGCTCCGGACGCGCAGGCTCAGCGGCCATGGCTGACGGGCCCAGCCGCTCCGCGGCATGTGGGATCTTCCTGGACCGGGTCACGAACCCGTGTCTCCTGCATCGGCAGGTGGACTCTCAACCACTGCGCCACCAGGGAAGCCCCACAAGCCTACTTTTTAGACCTATTTTAGTTAAATGAGTTGTATCCTTATATTTCATATTAAGACGTAAGTCCCACCCTTGTGAAACCCCCAAGTCCTATGACTGTTGAAGGTCAGGGTCCCTTATCTGGCTTGGGGACCCCACTCTGCTTTGCCACTAATCCCACAGGCACTGATCGCTGGGCATCCCTCTCCCCAAGCCTGGTTGAATCTCTCTCATTTCTCTCCTCCTGGTTGCTTCCAAAGGCAAACTCACAGCCCTTTGTCTTTTATGCATTTTACTATGAACCATGGTGGAAACAAATGGAAATGGAAGGAGAAGGTCCAGGAAAAATACATCATGGAAGAATATTACAAAGGTCCCAGAATTTCTCAGAGCCACGGCCCCCAGTTCCCGACTTCTTTGCCAAGAGTCCTTAGAATCCACCCTCAGCTTCCGATCTCCCCTTTACCTCCTAAGGATACACTTAGCTCACTGAGTCTTTTCTCTTTACTGCATGGAGACGTGGATATGCCATTGAGAGGGGTGCACAGGTGTGAACTAGTGTATATTGAAGTATGTCCTCATCTTAATGAGCTCATTGGAATGTCCATGACCAGGCAGGGAGACACAGAGGCATCTTACAGATTTTACCCACTTGGCAAATACTCACTGAGCACACACAATGCAGCGGCAGCAAGTCGGGCTTTACACACTCATGAGTTCGCTCTTGAGTTAATCTCTTTGTTTGGTTTCATTGCATGGTCACACAGGATGTAAATATTATTGAAAACTCTTCCTCACTAGTTTAACTTCTCCGGGGGTAAATAGGAAACTTGTGAGGGAAGAGCACATTTTCATCCATTCTTAATGCTTCCTTCTACTCTTCCCTAAAGTAGAAGGCATGACATATCTAACTGATGAGTTTGGAAGAACACGGTTGGTCTGCATGGCAGCTCTGCTCATCTGCATGGATTCTGGTCATGTCTTAGCCAAGCAGTAGCCTTCCCCATTGCAGAGGACTGCATTTTTCCAGAGCTCTTTATGACTGAGTGGGTTGAGTTCACTTCAGGCAGCCCACATGTTTTAGACTCAGTCTGCCATAACAAGATACCATAGACTGGATAGCTTCAACAACATCACAGTTATTGGAAGCTGGAAGTCCGAGAACAGGGTACCCGAGAACAGGGTAAAAGTACTCTGTTCAGGTTCTGGTGAGAGCCCTCTTCCTGATGTGCATATGGTGGTCTTCTCCCTGTGTCCTCATATGGCAGAGAGGGAGGGAAAGAGAGAGGGAGAAAGAGAGCTTTCTGGTGTTTCTTCTTCTAAGGGCACTAACCCCATCATGAGGGCCCCCACCCACATGACATCATATATACCTAATTACCTCCCATAGGCCCCATCTTCAAACACCATCACATGGCAGGGGTGAGGGGATGGGTAGAGCTTTCACATATGAATTTTAGAGGGGCACAATTATGACTATAGCACCACCTGAATAAAAGATCTAAAGCCACATTCTCCACCCGGCTCTGATTAGTAAAATGTCCTCCTCAATGCCCTCCTTTTTGATTCTGCTGATCATCTCTAAATCTGTTCCTAACTCTGACAGAGAATAAACCTGCTATTTATTGATCCCTCTCAAAAGCCAACTGATCTGCTCAGGGATTTATAAAATCGTGGAAGGAGGTGGACACGATTCTATGGAACGGCTACACTCCTCTAGATCAAAGTTTCCCCAACGGGTGCCAAGGATCACTAGTTTTTTTTATGATACATTAAGACATTTCCATGATAAAACAAGATTCTGTGGTCAAAGAATTTAGGGGACAGTTTGTTCCCTAACCCCCTCTGAAAGTCAGAGCACAAGCTGGTGTGAGAAGTCCTTCCCAAAAGAAACCCGATTAGGTTGTGTACCCTGAGATTTCCCATTCTTCCTTCATCACAAACCTTTTTTAGCTGAACCATTAACCTCACGGGGAACTGAAGCTCCTACATTTGGGAATAGTTGTTCTGGACCACAGTCTCTTGATGTACCATTTTATCTGAGTCCTTCTCACATCCCTCTCACATTTCAGTTTAAAACTCTCTTGATTGGGGAAGCAAGTCTGCTTTTAACAAAACCCTATCTTTCCATCTGCCTCTAGTAGTAGCAAGCTCATTACCCTAGTGTCTCAAAGCACAGTCCAGAAAGCCATGATCCATTTCTTTGACATTTTCTACAAGTCTCCCTCCACATATCCTCCTTTCTCCTCAATGATCATCCTTTCATGGGGAAAAAGAAATGTCAATACCTTGTGTTTGGGGGGCCTTCAGTCTTCTTTCCCAGTCATCAAACTCTTAATACTGAGACAAGTTTCAAGCTACATAAGGTTGGATCAATTTTACCCACACATCCTGGAAGAAGTGGGTAGTGATTGCTAGGTCTGATACATCTTGGCAGACACTCAGTCACTGCAAGAAGCCAGCTCCCTTCCAGATCAGGCATATCCGATCTGCTTGCAGACACCCCCATACAGCTCAGCAGACTTCCAGACCACCCCTGGTGGCTTTTTCTCCTGGATCCACAGTTGTAAGACTCCTTGATCCCGCTCCTTTACTGCTCTCGAGCATGAGCTGCTGCAGCTCGTTCAAAAGGTACAGGGTTACCTTCTGCAAGCAGAGCCCCAGACCTGCCAGCATTCTAGTTTCAAAGCCTGTCCCTTTCCTTGCTCTTCTGTACTGCTTTCTTCCTCTGGCCAGCCTCATGACAATAGTTTTTTGTTTTTTGTTTTTTTGCGGTACGCGGGCCTCTCACTGCCGCGGCCTCTCCCGTCGCGGAACACAGGCTCCGGACGCGCAGGCTCAGCGGCCATGGCTCACGGGCGCAGCCGCTCCACGGCATGTGGGATCTTCCCGGACCGGGTCACGAACCCGTGTCCCCTGCATCGGCAGGTGAACTCTCAACCACTGCTCCACCAGGGAAGCCCCATGACAATAGTTTTAATTCCTCTTCTTCCTCTCTTGAATCTTTTCTTTTCTTTGACCTTATTGGATTATGTCTCCCACCCAGACGAGGACTGTTTCATCCTCACTAATAAGAAGCAGCACAGAGAGAAATCCCCAAAGCCCTGTAACCTTCTCCCCAGCAGGGTTCCCAGTTTACATTTATAGAACCCATAACTGACAAGAGCCTCCAGGGAGAAAGACAAACCTAACTCATTCCTTGCAGGTCACCTGAGATAGTTCCATCCACACCTCCTGGGCAGCAAAAGATAAATGACAATTTTTGTGAAACCTCCTGAAACTCCCACACTCTTAACTGCAAAGCAAACTCTGATTGTTCATTCTCTCTGCCACTGGGATCCTAGCAGGGACTCACGGACACGTGATTTGGAGACAACCCCACCAGCCCCCACTTACTCCCTACCTACCAGCCCCCATTCATCTGATAATGCAGTATTTCCCAATTATTAAACCATCTGACACTTTGAACACTGTCATAACTTTTATGCATTTTGAGGATGCCAACAGCAGCTCATGCATTATAAAGTGCAGTTGCTTGTCTTCACTGGAATTGCATGCTGAGGAGTTTTTTGTTTGTTTTCGTCGTTGTTTGATTCAGACAGTTTGAAGAACATGAGACTCCACAGTTGGTTCAAAGCTTCCTTCTTGCTGCCATAGATACATGGAGAGTAAGTTGAAATCATATAAATATCTACCATGCAATACAATTTGAATACTACCATAAACGTGTACTGAGATTATAAGATAATACGCCAAAAACTATGACATTAATGTAGTAGCAGGATACATTTTAAAGGTAGTTTATCACATAATGATTAAGACAATTCCGTAAATGTATTTAGTTTTTTATGTGAAAAAGTGACCATGGATACTCTTAACCCTAGAAAAAGTCAATTTTGTTATCAGCTTACTAGGTTGATGGAACCAAAATTATGCACTAGTGATAGGGCACTTTCGTAAAGGAAACTGACATGCGCCTTGTCAGTCATCCTGGGGAAGTAGTTAATCTGGGATCAGAAAATAGAGTGGCTTTTGGAACAAAGGAGAGAGGGACTTCCTCCTCTCTGGGGCTGGAAGCAGTGGAGAGAGCAGAAGTGGTCCAGGTGGTTGAGGTAAATGGTCCCCAGATATGTGGAGACAGCTAAGGATGAGGTGAACCCCTGGGCATTCTGTTTTTTCAGGAAATCTCAACAGGTGGCAGCATCAGCACCAGAAGCCGAAGAAGTGGCTGGTTTCTGAAACAGACAAGTGTTGTAAAACCAACCACCTGTTTCAAGGGGCATGTCTGATTTCTTGTTCCAGGGAGGCTGTACAACCAGCCGAGATGAAACCGTGGATGTGAGGAAAGCACTGCCTTCTCACTGGGGCTGGGAAGGAGTCATCGAGGTCAGTCCAGTGGAATCAACAGAGACTAGCTGTGTGTCATAGAATCGACAACAGAAGAGGCAGCAAATTGCAACAAGAAAACTGGAATGGGGAGACCAAAAAGACATGCCCTTCCAGGTAAGAATTGCAACATCACAGAAAAAACTCAAATGACTAGAAGGGGACATTTTGATGTGAAATCATCTCTAACAAATAGGATGCTGGGAGCTCATTCTATAACAGCATTGTAAAGAAAGCACAAGTTCAGGTTGCTGTTATCAGCAAGGGAGGTCAATACCCAAGACGTTATACTTAAACCTCCATAACCAGTCAACTGAATGAGCTGAACTTGGTAAGATGTGAGCAGAAACTCACTGTGTTTTTCACAGCACTTTTCTTTGAACCTCTCTCTCTTGACTTATTCCTCCTTATCTATGATGAAACCTCAGAAAGATCTCATCGTTTCATATCTATGTTATTTAACAAGTAGCCTTTGCCCTGGTATCAAAAAAATAGAGTCCAGCGAAATATCAAAACTCCAAACTTCAGACAATTTAAAACCTTTCTCTGTCCCCAGTTCAGGTCAACCTTAGGCTGAGAAGCTTAGATGGGAAGGGGAGTTAGAGTCCCTTTTTCTCTACTTCTCCACCTTATATGACCTTCTCTTCCAATTCCCAGCTGCTATTTGAGACCCCTGTAGTTTGGAGAGGGTAGGAAGTTCTGATCTGACAAACACTGTTTGAGTTTCCTATTGGAACCTTAAAGATAGGATTCATGTCCAAAAGTGACTCTTCCTTTCTTACAGTATCTTTTTAGGGTCTTTATAAACTCCCTGGGTCTCTGCATCTTCTCAGTCACTGCTTCCTTGATGACTTTCCCTACAGCTCCCTGGTTTCCAGGGGCCCACCCCTCTTTTCTATTTACCTTTCCACCCCCTGCCAGGTGGTCTTTTGGAGGAGAGTCCCTCTCATGACCCCCAAGTCACATGCCCTTCCTAGGGGTCCTTATTTGACTTTCCATAAAAACATATGCATTCTTGTGCCCCAAATTCTAGAAGTCAAGGCCCTTCCCAGAGCAGCTCTACTTGCTCTCATTCCAGCTGGGGAAGCTAGAGCCCAGTTCTCATTTTCAGACTTTTCAAATTTGAGTCAGATACCCTGCACTCCTCAACTCCAGGGAACACACGTCAAATTCTTGATATGTCTTCTTGAAGTTCTCCTTGCTTGTGTGGAGTTGTGAGGGAAGCAGCCCCCTGCTCTATGGTGGAGAGGAGATGGGGGGACTCACAGCTCCCTGACAGCTCTTTCTCTGAAAAGTCTTCACTTTTTGATCTCTCCAAACTCTTCTATCCCATCCACCTCCCCTAATACTGAGGCTGGAAAGGGTGTTGGGCCAGTGCAAGCTGAAATGTGTTCACATCCTTGGAAACACATCTCTCTAGCACGTGGGATTACTAAGGACTATTGTGTTGCTCTTGACCTTTCAGAAAATAGGAAGCACCTCATTTAATATACTTTTATTAAAAGTATTGTTCCATCATTTATGTGTGCATGTGTGTCTGTATGGATAGAAATCACATTAATATCTTGCAGAAGTCAATTTGGGAAACCTGGGCTAAGAAATTTCTGATTAACTTCTACCAGATAGAATCAACCCAAGTTTCTTCTGAGAGCAACACTTACTCAGAGAGTCTTAGGCTGAATGATCCAAAACACCTACAACATTTTGCTGAAATCAAACTTTAGGCTGCAAAGTTGCCACCGACTTTGGCATGCCTTCCCAGCACAGGGGGCTGGATTTGAATCGTTCAGCTCTATTTGGAACCAACAAAGCACATTATGCAACAGTCGTTCTGGGCTTCTAAATGATGTCAGAGGATGGGGAACATGTAAAACACAATTGTCGCATTTAGAGAAATCACCTAGGACCCCAACCTCACCATTTTGGGGATAACCAGCTGACTCAAGAGCTCTATATTATGAGCTTCCACTCTTCTTTATAAAGCTTCCATGGGGATTAGAAAATATGCCTCCTCTGGGCAGATAGATTAAAAAGAGGGAGGACCCTGGACAGGTGACCTCCACACTATAGCCAAGCTTGGTCTAATTTTCAGCCCCAGCTGATCCCTTCAGCCAGGTGCCATGAGAAGTTTACAAACTCTACAGTTGCAAATGGTGAACCTATTTTAAATAAGTTAACATTTTCACTATACATGCAATATTCAGTCATCATAAAGATTATTTTAGGGCTTCCCTGGTGGCGCAGTGGTTGAGAGTCCGCCTGCCGATGCAGGGGACACGGGATCGTGCCCCGGTCCGGGAAGATCCCACGTGCCGCGGAGCGGCTGGGCCCATGAGCCATGGCCGCTGAGCCTGCACGTCCGGAGCCTGTGCTCCGCAACGGGAGAGGCCACAGCAGTGAGAGGCCCGCGAACAGCAAAAAAAAAAAAAAGAAGGGACTGTTTATGAAAGTGATGGGAGGGTTAAGAGAAACCCACAAGGGACAGTGAAGCACCCTGAGGCCAGCAACAGTGGAAATCTTTTACCTCCCCTATACAAGAAGGGGCAAGGGAAGAGGCTGTTACCAAAATTGATGACAGCTATAGATCTAGCAGGACCTGGTTTTCCAATTGGAACTGTGACTTTCATTAGAAGAAAGCATCCATTGCCCAACTGTGAAGCAAAAGGGACACAGGGAGATGATAAATACTCAAGCCTTCTCCCCTGCCACCCTCTAAACTTATGCCAAAGACTCTCATTGAATGAATCCTACAGAAATCCAAAAATCCTTAGAGGTCAGTCTCTCAGGGCACAGAGGAGTGATGGAAAAGTGGAGGCAGTGGATCTGGGAGAGAAAAGAAGAACATTCAGCATAATCTACCTTCCTTTGTCCCTTTGCATTCACTCTTAGCTTTGGATGGAAAATTCATGTCCTTGACAGAACACACAAAATTCCATCAGCTATTCTATCATCACCTGATAATGCCAATCCTGTCATGTTGCCACCTTAAACCTTAAATATTAACACCAAGAGTGCTCTTTATATAAGGTAGTGGGGGGGAGCAGGGGCAGGGAGAAGGCAAAGGAAAAATTAATTCACCTAAAATTTAGCTGCTATAGTTCACACTTCTGTAAGTAGTCACAAGGCATGAATTGACGACCATAGCTTCTTTCTACCATGTTACAATTACTACCTACAGAACATCTCCTGCCTCTTCTTTACCAGGTGGTATGACCACACCCTCATTTCTTTAGAGTCTTAGACATTGATCATCTTTCTTTACTGAACTGTAACTATTTTCTATTGACTAGGACTCTTGGGTGAGGAAGTACTAAGAGGGACCCAGAGAATTTCCTTGGGTCCCAGATTGGTTTTCAACTTAGTCCTCCTGGGAGATAGGGCACAAAGGAAGAGAGCCTATTGCTTCAATTCTTTTATCATAAAATAAGTACTTTGAGGTAGGCAGCCTTCAAAAATGACCCCTGTGATCTCTGCCTTCTGGTATTCACATCCTTGTGTAAACTCCTCCCCCTGATTGTGCAGGTGTGGGTGAGACTTAATTCTAGTGTATAGATTATGGCCAAAATAATGGTATATTACTCCCAAGATTAGGTTATTAAGGAGTTGACCTCCTTTTCTCTTTCTCTCTCTCTCCCTATCCCCCACTCCAGCCTTTCTCTTGCTCTCCTGGTACACTTACTCTGAGAAGCGTGCCAACATGTTGTCAGGGACCCTGTGGCTTCCACTCAACAGCCAAGGGCCCCAGTTCAATAGCTCTTGCAAAACTGAATTCTGCTGACAACCACGTGAGTAAACTTGGAGGTGGATCCTTTTCCAGTTGAGCCTTCAGATGAGATGCAACCTTGATAGATAAGTTGATTGCAGCCTTGTGAGAGATCTTTAAGCATAAGGCTCAGTGAATAAATGCCTGTTGTTTTAAGCCACTAAAGTTCAAGTAATGTATTATATGGCAATAGGTTAATAATATAATAAGTGATATAATGTGGGCTACTATAGTGAAAAGGCAACAGACAACATTCTCACTGGTAATCTGGATCGAGTCTTTACAGTGACCACCTCTGCCTGTTGGTTCAGCAGATTAAGGAGCCAAAAATGGCTAGAGGAATTCTCAAATTCAAATCCAACAGAACTGTGTCTACGTTTCCTGGTAGAAGCATTCCTCCCTTGGGAACAAGGACCTCCAAACACTTTCAGGGTAAGATTGCTGGGAAAGGAAGCAAAGACTCCTTCAGTATACTTTCACTTCCAACCCTTTATGGAGGGAAGCAAAACCATATCTGGCCACTGATTTAAGGCATGCACTGTTCCCTGTAAGTTCTGACCTCACAGTGTTTTCTCCCAGCTGGCACTGTAAGTGCTTCAAACAGGGCTTTCCACCAGTTTATCAAGCCAGCTTCTCCCCAGCGATGGGACTCAATGAGTGTAAGTCTAGCTATGTACTTCTCTCACCATAAAATAAGTTCCTATATCAGAGACATAAAGTATGGGATAATATGGCAATAGAATCAACACTTAGAAGTCCTCGACTGGTGGTGCTGGCAGAAGCATTGGAAGCAGGAGACTCCCCTGCCGGTCCAGTGGTTAAGCTCTGCGCTTCCACTGCAGAGGGCATGGGTTTGATCCCTAGTCAGGGAACTAAGATCCCGCCTGCCGCAATGCGTGGCCACATACAGACATGCATACATACATACATAAAAAGCATTGCAAGCAGGGAAGTTTAGTTTATATTGAGAATAACTATATCTGTCTATCTATCTAACCATCCATCCATCTGTTTTGTGCTGGTCCTAGCCTATCGATGGTAATGCTATCTGTTAGAAATGCCTGGGGGCAGTCACCTGAGCCCTGATGAGCTTCCCAGGGGCACCTTCTCTTTCCAAAACAGTGTTATGAGTGGACCGACCTTTGTGGTTCTCATTATGATTGCAAGACACCCTTCAGCAATAACTATTAGGAAACTCTGAAGAAAAAAGAGTTTATTACCTATAGATCCTGGACCATACAAGGCACATCAGCGGGCAGACAGCTAGGTCACAGGTAGAGAGAGAATGCAAGCTCAGGTCCTGGGGTTCTGCTTTTACTGGCGTCAAGTGTGGGGATCTAAGGTCTCCTAAGCTCACCCTTTATTGGCAAATTTAAAGCATGGGAAGAAAAAGGAAGAAAAATGGGGGGGGACCCTAAATGGCCAGTTATCTAAATCAACCAGGATCTCTACACAAAGGAGCCTTATGGTGTGGTGGGGGGGGGGTTGGGGAGCTGGGTGTTGGTAAGCACATGTCCTGCTCTGCCCTTTATCTAGTCTTGTGGCTGGCAAGTGTTTATTTGAGATAGCCTTCGCTGAAGTGGACGCCTCTTTGAAGTGGATGCCTGGACAATCAAAACCTGTCAGGCATGAATTACAAAAATAAAAGCCAACTGTCAGGGTTTACACTACACTATCTACACACACACACACACACACACACACACACACACACACACACACACACACACACACACACACACACACACACACACACACACTCCCTTGAAGAGGCGGGTACTTGTATCTCACTCTTAAGGGAAATTTTTCCAGACCACTAGATTCCTAGAAACTTTACCAATATATCAGGCTCCTGAATTTTCAGTTTTTCTCTCATCCTCTAGCATTGCATGTGTCTCATAAAGTATATAAATTGTTAGTCCAATTAGCATCATGCCTTTCATGTAGTAGACTAGCATGACATTCTACAGGATATCAAGATCATCGAGTTCCCTCATGACAATGTTGAAACAATGAGCAGGTGAGCTGACATAGTCCTGACATAACCCTGTGTTAAGAGAATGGACTCACGTCCTGCCCTCATGAAGGCAAATTACTTCTGATGACCTTTATCAACAGATATTGGGGAAAAAATAATAAAACGTTTGCCTTATCGACAGCTGTATACTAGATGACAGAGACCTGATTTGTTATACTTAACATCTCTCATCTTGAACTACCACTGCAATTGGCATCACTGCCTGATTGTATTGTGATTATCCAGTCATTCTCAAGCTATTTGGATTTTGCACTGAACAAAGAGGCAAGTTAAACAGGGAATCATTATTCCTGACTCTTTCGGGTGTTTTACCGTGGTGTTTATGTCCACAGTTGCCACCAGAGATACAGTCTTGCTTCTTCTTCTGGAAGAAATGTGGACAATTCCTTCCTATCAAATATCAAACTGTTCCTCACCTAATGGGTCAGTGAATCATAAGGATTCTGCCAGTTACTAAGTATGTCTACTCCCAATGGTATTTCTAATTCTCTGTGCTGAGTAACTAATGACCATAAATGTAGTTGCTTTAAAAAATACCTATTTATTATCTTGCAGTTCTGAAGATGAGAATTCTGGGTGGACTAGACTGGGTTCTCTGCTTGAGGTCTCACAAGTTCAGAATCAAGGTGTTGGCTGAGCTGGACTCTTATCTGGAAGCTCAGGAGAAGAATCCGCTTCCAAACGCGTTCAGATTGTTGGCAGAATTCTGTTCTTTGCAATTGGAGGGTCGAGGTCTTCATTTCCTTGCTGGCTGCCAGCTGGGGACTGCTCACAATTTCTAAAGACCCCCTGCGCTCTCTGGCATGTGGCCCCCTTCATCTCTGCAACCAACAACGGCACCTCAAAACCCCTCTGTGCCTCGAATCTCTGACTTCCTCTTCTGCCACTTTTTCCTTTACTTTGCTGGAATAAAACTCTGCTTTCAAAGGGCTCGCGTGATTAGATGAGGCCCGTTCAGATGATGTCCCTCTTGACATATAATGTAACATAATCACAGGAGTGACAGGTCATCGTATTCACAGGTTCCACACACACTCAAGGAATAGGATGTTACACAAGGGGTGAGAGTCATTGGGAGTCATTCACAAAAATCTACCTGCCACACCAACATACATTTGTAGTCTGGGAATATAACCACAGTATGGGTTCGCAGGTCCTTAGTCCCTTGTGATTTCGACTCATGCCAATACTTAATTCATCACCTGACTTCCATAAGCCTCCACTCTGAATGATGGGACCACATTATCTTATGTCATGTCTCTGAGGAATAGGCATCAGCTTAGAGCCAATACCTTGTCATTTCTGGGAGGTCCAGATACTTCCCATTCCCTAGTTCATTTTCACCCTAGGAAATGGTAACAGGTCCCTCTGAGGAACCTGGGGAAAGATTCATTAAGTAAGCTTCTCAAGAGTCTTTTTTCAAGGGGACCTGACCTTCCCATCAATGGATGAGCTGTAGACAGATGAGCTATCCTGGACCTGAGAACTGGAAATAAGATCGTGAATCTTCACTATGGCAACATCGAGGCAGATTGGTATGCACAAAAGCTAGTTTTTCCGCTTGTAAGTCAAGCATCATCTTAGTAGGCTGCACATCTATTTCATTACCAGGCACCCATTGATCAATTAGCCATCACCACAGTTTCCTGTGAGTCAAAACACTCCGACTGCCACTCTCTCCCTGGGGCTTAATTTTGTAATTGTACTCACTTATCTCTGACAATTAAGTAACCCCACAGGCCTCTACAACTCCTGGATCCCATTATTCCCACTGACTTTTGTGAGCTCAATTTTATTGCAGCATCTCCCACCATCACCGTGGGTTCACATAGCACAGTCAGCACAGAACTTTTCAAGAACTCCCTCCTCTTTGCCAGGAAAGTTCTAGCATTCATATCTCTTTGACCATAGGGTGCTATTAAATGGAGGCTTCAATTACCCAATCTAGTAATAGTAACCCAATCTAATGCCATTCCCAGCTGTTTACATCAATACATTAAATCTCAAATCTTAGATGAAGGTTCCCCATTGACAAATTCGTTCTGATTTCATCATATATTGTGATTTCTTACTTGATCTATTACTCTTAGAATCAACTCCCATCATCTCTAGACTCCTTTTGATAAATGTCAACAAGACACTCTGAATCTAGCAGTTTAGACATCTGGTAAAGATGGCTGAAAATACTTTGTATTACTTTGCTCTAGGACTGCCATACAGAAGTTCCACAGGGTGGCTTAAACAATAGAAATTTATTTCCTTAGAGTTCTTGAGGTTGGAAGCCCAAGATACAGATACTGACAGGGTTGATTTCTTATCTCTTCGGCTTGTAGATGGCCATCTTCTCCCTAAGTTTTTATATGGTCCTCCCTCTGTGCAAGTCTGTGTCCTACTCTCTTTTTCTTGTAAGAACACCAGTCATATTCAATTAGGACCCACCTTAGTGACGTCATTTAACCTTAATTACCTCTTTAATGACCCTATCCCCAAATACAGTCATAACCAACCGGGGGACTAGGGTTTAGGACTTCAATATATAAATTTGGGAGGGACACACTTCAGCCCATAATACAATCCTTTCCATAAATAAGGAAAATGGACATTCCTCCCCTTGAATGTTAGCTGACCTTGTGATCTATTTTGGACATCAGAATATGGTGGAAGTAATATTATATACTTACTTTCTTAAGGTCCAAGGCTAGACCTTAAGAAATATGCAACTTCTGCCTTCACCTCAGACCACTCCCTCTTCAAAGCCACTTATCATATAAGAAGACCCCTACTGCTGGAGACAGAGGTCATGTGGAGGAAGGTCCCAAACTATCTTGAATGTTCCCCATCAAACTAAGGTCCCAGCCAAAGAACTGCCCGTTAGAGCCCTAACCAACCTATAGTGTCATGAGAGATAATGTACAGTGGTTAGTTAAAGTCACTAAGTTTCAGGGTGGATAGTTAGTCACCCTAAACTAAACTAAAGCAATAGCTTAGCTCCTTTTGGAGCAGGTCTTCTACTTCTCTGTCTGTCTGAACAGGATTCTGCCATTAGGAGCCTGGAGGCAAAGAGATAGTAGGTAAGTCCTGAGAATTCAACAGTTGTCTGCGTGAAGTTAATGAAAGGAACTTATGTATGGGAAGTCTTCCCCTCACACAGGAACAACAAGGAGTATTCAAGGGGTGTTCTCAGTTGCAGCTATGTCCATCCAAAATCCCCATCCAGTTTGGGGGAGAATGAATACATGTTTATGCATGGCTGAGTTTCTTTGCTGTGCACCTGAAAAATCCCCATCCCATGTTTCAGGGTCTTTCTCTATCCTCCAGCCTTTTGCTTTACCATAAGAAACACCAACTGTTGGCTCTGCAACTCCACAGCCCTTACAATCAGGTCTCGAGCTTGACCCTCAGCAGCTATTACTGGGCATTAAAGACTCATTCAAAATGACCATAGGGGCTTTCTTATTTTGTCCCTGCATCCTCTCAAGTATAGTCAAGTCTTACAATTTGTCATTTGTCCTTTTCTCTGTATGTATTCTACAGCACCACCAGATGCAACCTGCCCACATGACATCTCTGAAATCTCTACTGTTGCCATAGTAACTAAGTATCTCAATTCTTTGATCTCCCAAAGTCTTGGCCTCCACCAGCACTCTCCCATGCTACCATCAGCAATAATTTAAGTAATTGACACCAACACATGCCACAGATTACCAGCATCTAGTTTTTCCCAGCAAGGAGGCTATTCGATATGTGAGCAATCCAATCCCTTAATCCTGTTTAACTAGTTCTGGTACAATCACCGTATAAGCCAGAGTCCTGGCTAAGTGTTTAAGGAAGGAACTATTTACAAATGCATGGACAGAGGTAAGGAGCAACAACAAAGGAGGGTGAAGCACCTGGACCACACACAGCGGGACGCTATAACCACTCCTAGGTCTAGAAGGGACAAGGGATGGGAATAGTTACCAGAACTGGCAAGAACTGAAGCTGTAGGAGATATCTGACCCGTTAGAGCTGTGACTTTCAGGCGAGATGCACAAGGACTCAGGCTTACTGGGTAGGAATCCAGGGAAATTAAGACCCCAATCTCTCTCCCTTCCAAACTGCTCGTCTCCTGCCAGCTTCTCCCATTGGCCAAGACCATCAGGAAGCCAAGGGGCAAGGGAGCCAGGTGGATGCTGTTCACAGAAGTCAGCCTCCGGGCTCACAGCAGGTGGAGAAGGGTGGGGAACGGATCAGGAGAGGCACACAAAAAATGCCCAGCACCATGACAGCGATCCAAGTCTTCTTGTTTTCTACCTAGATAATCTTCACACAAAACCTAAACTGACCATCACTTCACTCTGATTAAGCCCCTAATTAGGACCTGCTTCCCGTTCTCTCTGCACGTTCTGAATCTCACCAGAACACAGACATAACAGCCTCAGTGTGGGTCACTGAGTGTGGGCAAAGCTCTTAGCTTTGCTTTTGTCGTTCTTAATGTGGTTTTCCCTTTATATTGATTCATGTATCCTTTTTTAAAATTTCCACTCCCAGCTCACTTTGCCCACCCTCCTGAACAGCCATGCTGATGCATCTGTTAGCTCTTCTTGAATTTACCTTGTAAGTATGCAGTTTTGTTTTAGGAGCTGTCTTGAACTCACAGCAATGGTTATTGCACCACAGCCTTCATTCTGTTCCTTACCTTTTTAACGCAGCACTGTAGTTTTAAGATCCGTTCTTGTAGCTGTGTATATAACTAGTTGACTGTTTCTAACTACAGCTAACCCGTATTCTACAGCTGATAATCTAATCATTTCACTGAGCCATTCCCTCCAGTGGTGAATGTCCGTCTCCCAGATACTGCAGAGAACCCTCTGATGAACACCCTCTGCCTGTGAACTCATGGACCAGTGTGAGAATTACTCAGAGCTGTGTATTCCAGATTGGTCTCCTGGGTCAGAAGGAAGCTTACTTTTGGATCCCCTGAACATGAGTTCTGGTTCTCTTTTTAAATGTTGCTCAATGGTTTATGATATTTTCATTTGATCAAGATATTTTTTATTATGAACTCTGTTTTAGCATTGGCTACATCAGTCTTTTTACCTGGACTTCTTAACTACAATCATAACATAGAATAACAGAAATGAAAGACACCTAAGTTGGCCAGTCTTCTTATTTTCTAAATGAAGAAAGTGGAGGCTAGAAAAGAGACTTCTAGTTCGATTGAAACTTTTTTTAGTTCAGTTGCAAGTAACTTTATTGAACACCCTATTTCTTTTTTTTTCTTTTTTATTGAAATATACTTATTTACAATGTTCTGTTAGTTTTAGGTGTACGGCAAAGTGATTCAATTGTACATATATATATTTTTTTCAGATTATTTTGTCAGTAATTATAAAATATTGAATATAGTTCCCTGTATTATATAGTAGGCCCTTGTTGGTTATCTATTTTATATATAATAGTTGAACACCCTATTTCTGATGTCCCGGGATTCAGAGAGAAGGTCTGTATTGACCCTGGTGAAGCTGGTGTTACTACACTCATGTCACAGATATGCTAACTAAAGCGCAGAGAGTTCCTCGGATGGCAGAGTTGATGAGCCCAAAAGCTGTGCCTTCTTTTTATGGACCTAGAGTCTGTCATACAGAGTGAAGTAAGTCAGAGAGAGAAAGACAAATGCCGTATGTAACACATGTATATGGAATCAAATACCGTATGCTGACACATGTATATGGAATCTAAGAAAATAAATAAATAAATAAAAGGTCATGAAGAACCTAGGGGCTGGATGGGAATAAAGATGCAGACCTACTAGAGAATGGAGATAAGGACACGGGGAGGGGGAAGGGTAAGCTGGGACGAAGTGAGAGAGTGGCATGGACATATACACACTACCAAATGTAAAATAGATAGCTAGTAGCCGCATAGCACAGGGACATCAGCTCAGTGCTTTGTGACCACCTACAGGGGTGGGATAGGGAGGGTGGGAGGGAGGGAGACGCAAGAGGGAGGAGATATGGGGATATATGTATATGTATAGCTGAGTCACTTTGTTATACAGCAGAAACTAGCACACCATTGTAAAGCAATTATACTCCAATAAAGATGTTAAAAATAAAAAAAGAGCTGTGCCTTCTGACTCCAAGTCTTGTGCCTTTTCCTACAACACACTGCTCTGAAAGCTCTGTACGCCTCTGCTAAAGATAAACCGACAGAAACAAAGATCGACTGTATTAGAAACCCAGGTGCGTCCTACTGTTCTTCAACATGTTTCCCAAAATAAATTGAGTGTCTCAGACCTCTTGCCCTCATCAAATGGCTATAATTACACTACTAGCCACTGGTTACATTTATGATTTCACCTCCACCTTTCTGAAGCATGTTTTTGAAAGTCAAATTTACTTGGTGATAAGGAAGAGGTTCTCAGTTTAAAAGTAGGCTTAGGAAAACATTTACCTTCTCTAGATTCAGATTATGGGCACAAAGTAGGATGTCTCACTTGATCCTGGTACCTGGGTCTCTTTGCTCTCTAATGCCACCCGCACCTGGGTGTGCAAGCTCTCCATAAAAACAGTTCCCTGGTTCTTACTTGGTTCTTTCTCCCTGTGTACATTCCTCCCTGAAGAGAGGAGATCATTGTAGCATAGTGAAGGCCCCACCCTGAACCCCTTATACTTGTAACCACTCATATATGTCATTTGCATGTCAGAGATAAGGTAGCAGTTTGGGAGATTTTCACTGACACTCCCAAGTCACTTGAGTGCTGGAGAGGAATGCCCAGCTGTCCTGTGCTCCATTCAACGGAAGTGCATTACTGTTGGTCTGTTGGGAAATGCAATCGATCAGTTTCTATCTAAAAGACAAAATCATAATACATGGCACGCTGTTGGGAGATATTGGTGCAGAGATTTTTGACTGCTAGACTATAGGTTTGCTAACACTGATGCTTGCTTGTAAATAAAGTGTACCCGCACTGTAGTTCTTTGGCATCCTTTCCTAGCTTTCCTTACTAAACCCAGTGTGTCCTTCATGCCCCTCCAGGTCTCTGCATCAGCAGTAGGAGAACCTGAGATCTACTTAAAAGCCCCTCCCCTCAGTCTGCAGAGGGCACAGCAGGCGAAGCTCAGGTCTGGGGCCCAGAACCCTCTCCCACACACTTTTGCCCCCCTTGTACAGTTTCTTTTCAGAACCTCAAGACTTCTCGTTCTTCTCTCACCCTTTATAAGTCAACAAGCTCCCAGGCAGGCATCAGGGATTCTTGTCAAATCTTAGACAAGGTGGGATATTTATTTTTTTAACTTTTCATTTTATATTGGAGTATAGTTGATTAACAATGTTGTGATAGTTTCAGGTGTACAGCAAAGTGATTCGGTTATACATATATATGTATCTATTCTTTTTCAAATTCTTTTCCCATTTACGTTGTTACATAATATTGGGCAGAGTTCCCTGTGCTATACAGTAGGTCCTAGTTGGTTATCCACTTTAAGTATAGTAGTGTGTACATGTCAATCCCAAACTCCCTAACTAACCCTTATCTCCACGCTTCTCCCCGGGTAGCCACAAGTTCGTTCTCTAAGTCTGTGAGCCTGTTTCTGTTTTATAAGTTGATTTGTATCATTTCTTTTTATTTTATTTATTTTTATTTATTTATTTATTTTTATTGGGGTATAGTGCTTTTTTTGGGGGGGAGGATTGGTACACAACATCTTTATTTTATTATTTTTTAACATCTTTATTGGAGTATAACTGCTTTACAATGTTGTGTTAGTTTCTGCTATATAACAAAGTGAATCAGCTATACGTATACATATATCCCCATATCCCCTCCCTCTTGCGTCTCCCTCCCTCCCTCCCTCCCTCCCTCCCTATCCCACCCCTCTGGGTGGTCACAAAGCACCGAGCTGATCTCCCTTGTGCTATGCAGCTGTTTCCCACTAGCTATTTTACATTTGGTAGTGTATATATGTCCATGCCATTCTTTCACTTTGTCCCAGCTTATCCTTCCCCCTCCCTGTGTCGTCAAGGCCTCTCTCTATGTCTGCGTCTTTATTCCTGTACTGCCACTAGGTTCTTCAGAACCACTTTTTTTTTCTTTTAGATTCCATATATATGTGTTAGCATACAGCATTTGTTTTTCTCTATCTGACTTACCTCACTCTGTATGACAGACTCTAGGTCCATCCACCTCATTACAATTAACTCAGTTACTTTTCCTTTTATGGCTGAGTAATATTCCATTGTATATATGTGCCACATCTTCTTTATCCATTCATCTGTCTATGGACACTTAGTTTGCTTCCATGTCCTGGCTATTGTAAATAGTGCTGCAATGAACATTGTGGTACATGACTGTTTTTGAATTATGATTTTCTCAGGGTATATGCCCAGTAATGGGATTCCTGGGTCGTATAGTAGTTCTCGTTTTAGTTTTTTAAGGAAACTCCACACTGTTCCCCATAGTGGCTATATCAATTTACATTCCCACCAACAGTGCAAGAGGGTTCCCTTTTCTCCACACCCTCTCCAGCATTTATTGTTTGTAGATTTTTTGATGATGGACATTCTGACCGGTGTGAGGTGATACCTCATTATAATTTTGATTTGCATTTCTCTAATGATTAGTTATGTTGAGCATTCTTTCATGTGTTTGTTGGCAATCTGAATATCTTCTTTGGAGAAATGTCTATTTAGGTCTTCTGCACATTTTTGGATTGGGTTGTTTGTTTTTATGATATTGAGCTGCTCGTATATTTTGGAGATTAATCCTTTGTCAGTTGTTTCCATAGCAAATATTTTCTCCCATTCTGAGGGTTGCCTTTTTGTCTTGTTTATGGTTTCCTTTGCTGTGCAAAAGCTTTAAAGTTTCATTAGGTCCCATTTGTTTATTTTTGTTTTTATTTCCATTTCTCTAGGAGGTGGGTCAAAAAGGATCTTGCTGTGATGTACATCATAGAGTGTTCTGCCTATGTTTTCCTCTAAGAGTTTTATAGTGTCTGGTCTTACATTTGGTCTTTAATCCATTTTGAGTTTATTTTTGTGTATGGTGTTAGGGAGTGTTCTAATTTCATTGTTTTACATGAAGCTGTCCAGTTTTCCCAGCACCACTTATTGAAGAGGCTGTCTTTTCTCCTTTGTATATTCTTGCCTCCATTATCAAAAATAAGGTGACCATATGTGCGTGGGTTTATCTCTGGGCTTTCTATCCTGTTCCATTGATCTATATTTCTGTTTTTGTGCCAATAACATACTGTCTTGATTACTGTAGCTTTGTAGTATAGTTTGAAGTCAGGGAGCCTGATTCCTCCAGCTCCATTTTTCTTTCTCAAATTGCTTTGGCTATTCGGGCTTTTTTGTGTTTCCATACAAATTGTGAAATTTTTTGTTCTAGTTCCGTGAAAAATGCCATTGTTCGTTTGGTAGGGATTGCATTGAATCTGTAGATTGCTTTGGGTAGTATAGTCATTTTCACAATGTTGATTCACTGTGAAATGGAGGGAGGGGTGGCAAATCTGAGCTCTATGGGATGCTTGATCACCTGACCACACTGGGAAAGGCTGCTCATGCCAGAGAGTTCATTGCTTCATTAGCCAGAGCCAGGTTCAGTCAAGAAAGTTTAATTGAAGTCTGTGGCCCCTGATTTCAGAAGGGACCTTGGCTGCCACACATTGTAGTCGCAGATGACACATCCCAGTAGCACGGCCTGTGCCTTCCCTCTCTCCAGCTAGCCAGACAGGAGCCTAATATCATTTCTTAAAGGAGCAGAACTTGATTTGCTTCGAAACTTCCATCTTGGGTCCTCACAGGCAAAGGGTTATTGTTCCAAAGAAAAATTAACAGGAAATAATTTCCCGTGTATGTGTGTTAGCATGTATATGAATGATTGAATGAATCATCCTAGAAAGCATGTGAATGGCATACAACAGTGTCTGGAGAAGCTCAGGCATCTGCCTTGGAGTCAAGGAAGGCTGAACCTTATTCTGTTCAGGGTTGATTTGGCCTTTCCAGACTGGATATTTCAAGGACTCCGATGTCATAGTTGAACTATGCAAGTAAGATTTCATTTAAAATTGTATACAAATGAGTGTATTTATAAAACAATAATTAGTTTTGCAATTCTTTGAAAAAACACATATATGAATATATGCCTAGCTCTGGTCCAAAATCTATCTATCTACCTAGATACCTATCTATCTATCTATCTATCAGTCATATCACACCCTTCTAGAAGAAGGCTGAGGATAAATATTATGGCAGGGTTTGCAACCTACAATGTCAGTAGCAGAAATGGCACCTTTTCCTCCCCAAACTACCCACTTGCCTCTAACAAGCCCATCCAACCATCAGTGCTTTTCTGTGAGGGCCCTTGTCAACTGGCTTAACAGAATCCAGTTTTCAACATGTGCCACATTTTTGTGTTTGCTTTAGACTAGACCTGGGGCTCCCTGGAAGATCTTTCCTAAAGCTGTGTGTAGAATCTCCAGATGAATTCAAGGTTTAACAGAATTGATCTCCCAGCTGAATGCAACAATTACATTCTTCCCCTCCTCTGGAGCCCACTGGTATCCCCAGTAGGGAATAGACCACGGCCACTGGTGCCATTGCACTTGCCCACACCATCCCTTGCCGACTTGCACTCTTAGAACCAGCCACCACCTCACTACTACACCTGCTAGGCCCATTTTCAGAAGGCTTCAGAGAAGTTAAAAAAGCTCGTCATCAGAAAACGCTTGGGCCCCCTGCTTTAACATGAAAACTTTTGAGAATGGCCTTTTCAGCTTCAAAGCCACCATGGTGGGCAATGCATCAAAGACAGGGCACTGTTAGCTTTTGATGGTCTGGTGTCTTTAAAGCAGTGGTCTTAACCTTTTTCTAGGTCATAGAACCCTCTGGAAACCTAATGAAAGCTATGGAACCACATGCCATAAAAATACACAAGCTTATTGGAAAAGCTGCCTGAAATTGCATTGGGCTTGTGGACACCCTAAACACTATTCATAGACCCCAGGATAAGAATTCTTAGTCAAATATCATAGCTAAGATGTATACATCAAGACGTCTTTTCCAAGTCTCTGAAGGACCCCAAAGGACATTTATCCCTCTGACCTCATTTCTCAATATTTTCAATTTTCCCTCAGGGCTCAGCTACATTCATCCAATCATCTTGGGTTGACATTCAGTAAATACATATGATTTAGGTTGTACTGTTTTCATAGTTAGCATCCATTCTGATTCGTAAGTGCCCACATCTTATAGGTTTGTTTTGAGTATTACCCCCGCATTCATCATTCATCCATCCATATATAGCTCGTTCCATCCAACTATTCATTCATCCCCAGTCAGTGATTTTTCTTAGGACCTCCATGTCCCAGGAACTGTTCTAGGCACTGGGAAGAGAGGAGGAAACAGACTTTGATTCCCTGCCTTCATGTCACTTACAGTTGAGCGAAGAGGTGGACAAATAAACAGAAATTACAATGTAATGGGATAAATGCTCTCGAGGAGGAGAACAGAACACGTTGAGAGCATATAGAGGGGATTTTAGTCCAGATTTTGGACAGGGAATAAGGAATGCTTTCTGAAGAAAAATTATGTATGCCTGAGAAGAAAAGATAAGTAAAAGTTACCCAAATGTAGTGCAAGTGGAAGAGCAGATGAAAGAATGTACCTTTGTCCAGAGGTTAGAGCTTTACCCTGAAGGCAATGGAGAGTAACTGCAGGGATTTAAGCAGGATAGCAATGATCAGAACTGAATTTTCCAAAGATCACTCCAGTTCTTCAGAGAAGAGAATGGATTGGATAAATCAAGTACAAAGGCAGAAAGCCAGTTAGAGACCTGTCACAATATTCTAAATGGTGGCCTAGACTTGATCATGGCAGCCAGGTTGGAAGAAAGGGATGATTTGATGAGATATAGAGGGTGGCAATGATAAGATTTGGTGATAAGATTTGAGTTAGGGATAGTTAGGGCTGAGAGAGGAGGACTGGCCAAGGACGATGCCCTGCTTTCTGGTACAGGCAATCAGATAGCTGGGTCCACTGCTTACAGGAATAATGGAAAAGAATCCAATTTGTCATGGAAGCAAGATGATAAGATAAATGCAGCTTTGGACATGTTGAGTTTGAGTTGCCCACAAGATACCAAACAGATGCTTCAAGCAGAGGCTTCTAGCAGCCAGTTGGGTCTAAAATGCAAGAAAGGTCCAGCCTGGCGGTACAGATTTGGAAGTCACTAGTGCACATACGGTGGTCATGGCTCTGAGCCAGCCAGGAACCTGCCACTGACGTTTTGGTGTTGCTTTCCCAGACTTGAAACCTTAGCAGCTATCTTAGTTCATCTGTAAGTCTGGTCAACACCCCCAGGAGGAATATGCTTCATCCTCCCACCATTCCTCACGCCCAATCACGCAGGTTCCCTTTCTCCTTGTATATCTGAACTTGTTTCCTATAAGTTTCAAGTGCTAGGACTCGTATATAACAAAGTAAAATGTAGCCAACTTCCTCCCTTCTGGAAGAAGTCATGTATTAATACTCACTAATGGAAAATGTGCCTAATGGCTAAAATCTATGATGAAGTTAGAGATGCCGTTGAATGAATTTCTGCTTTCTTAATCAAAATAGAATTTCACATGTGTGGTGCTGACTCTTTCTACATTTAATACAAAGATGAACATGTGAATTTGTGAGACACCGTATCCATCTATCCATCCATCTGGAACACTTGTGGATTTGAGAGCCCTGAACCTTAGCTCCATCATTTCTGGGAGGTGTCTGACCTCTGGTTAAGACATTTGGTGTTCACAACAGCCCTCTGGGGGTTTTTTTACATGAGGAAACCAAGACAAGTACATAATAAGAAAAGCAGATCCACCAAAGCAGGTATGTCAGTGTCGAGCAAATGTGTATTCAAACCCTATCCCCATACTAACATGGTTTGGGATTTCTTCCTTTTTTTCTTCTACCCCTGGGACCCTTAGCCCCACTGCTGAACTGAAGCTAACCTCCGTTGTCTTATTTTCAATCCTTTCCGTGCCCACAGGTGCCACTTGGCACAAGGTTCTGGCCTGGAGTGTACAAGGGTGATTTGTCATTTTACAAAACAAAAACAGTTTGGATGAGAAGAGAACCAAGTGGTAAATTGGATGAGAAGAGAGTCAAGTGATAAATAATTTCAAACCAGAAAGCTACTGTGGAAGTTTTGGAGCAAAAGAGAAAAACAAAACAACCCCAAGAAAACATACAAGCTCAGGATGATTTATTTCATAATTTAAAAATCAAAATCGCCTTCAGGCAGTAGGACTTGTTTGCCCAGTTCTACCCTAGAGTAAGTCATAATAGCTAAGTTATATACCCTTGGAAAGACCAAGGCTTTTCTAGTGGGAGCACTGAGATATCAGTAAGCCCAGAACTGTGTGTGGCGGTGCCAGAATCAAATGTCTTTGGAAAGGGAGACCAGCAGAAAGACAGCCTCAGGGCCAGCGCTGTGTTCCTCCAGACCAAGTCTGGCCCCTGCAGTCTCATCCAGGAGGTGGCAGGGAAAGAACTGTGGGGAGCAGAAAATCACTTTGGCCTTAGGGGCAAAAGAGGTGTGTGGGGGGGACTTATAAATTCAGAGCTGGGTGGATAACAGGACAAGGGGGAAGGATGATAGTAATGACATGGGGTAGACTGAATTCTGTCTGCAATAGGGACATGGCTAGATATGGTCACCAATCATCCAGACCTGTATCAGTTATCTACTGCCACAGTAATGCAGCGTAACAAACAGTCCCCAAACCTCACAGGCATACAGTAGGAAGCATTTGATCTTCTCTCCCAAGTCTGTGGGCCAGGCTTAGGTAATCTCAGCTAATCTCGCTGCTGTGTCTGTGGTCAGCTGCTGGGTCATTTGGGGGATGGCTGATCTAATTCACTCCCCTGTCCTGCAGTTGGTTGGCCATCAGCTGAAGCAACGGACATGGAGGTGGAGGGAAGGCAAAAGTTTTCCTTGATGCTTTTAGGGTCCCTGATGGGGTCTAAAAATTAAACTGACAAAGATAGATTAAAAGGAGAAAAGCATATACATTTATTTAATAGAAGTTTTACTTGACATAGGAATCTTCATAAGGAAATGAAAAGCCAAAGAAGCAGTTAAACCTGAATATTTTTATGTTAGGTTTGATAAAGAGTAGATTGTCATAGAAAAATATGATAGGGCGAAGAGTATGAAGTAAGCGCAGTAAACTGAGGGAAACTGGGCTTCCTTGGTGGCACAGTGCTCAAGAATCCGCCTGCCAATGCAGGGGACATGGGTTCGAGCCCTGGTCCAGGAAGATCCCACATGCTGCGGAGCAACTAAGCCCGTGCACCACAACTACTGACTCTGCGTGCCACAACTACTGAAGCCGACGTGCCTAGAGCCCGTGCTCCACAACAAGAGAAGCCGCCACAATGAGAAGGCCGTGCACTGCAACGAAGAGTATCCCCGACTTGCTGCAACTAGAGAAAGCCTGCACGCAGCAACAAAGACCCAACACAGCCACAAATAAATAAATAAAATAAATAATTTATTTTTAAAAATAAAAAGAGAATTTAAAATTGAGGGAAACTTAGTAAGACCTGTTTGTTCAGATGCTTCTCAGCATCCCTTTGTCTTCAGAGATAAGGATGCTCCTTTCCTCTGGATATAAGGAGGGCACCTCTCACAAGAGGCTTTTATGAATTGCTTCACTGGAGAAGGCAGGGAGAAGATCAGAGTGACCTTCTTACTTCTGCTATTTTTCTCAAACTCCATCAGCTTAAAATATTCAATATACCAAAGTGCCATATTTTGGGGTAGCAAGTCCTGAACTCCATCATCCAGCCATCATCCCATACATCTCGCATCATTCAGACTGGGCTTGATCGTATGGTGATGGCAAAGTTCCAAGAAAGAAGGGAAGCACAAAAGGACTAGTTGCAAGGCCATGTCAGATTCACCAGATGGGAAAATAGATTCTAACTCTTGACAGGAGAAGTTCAAAGGCAAACAGCACAGATGCAGAGAGAAGGGGAGAATTGGGGACATTTCTATAATCAATCTTCCACAAGAACTGCCCAAGGGGTGTTGCTGCAGAAGAGAGCTTATGAAGCCACAGAGAGAAGAGAGAAGATCTGGTCGTTAGGGGACAGAATTCATCTCAGAAGATGGGTGGAAATAGTCCAAGCTGTACCACAATAAAACAGGGCCTTAAGAGGTAATATTTTTTAAAACATCTTTATTGGAGTATAATTGCTTTACAATGGTGTGTTAGTTTCTGCTGTATAACAAAGTGAATCAGCTATACATATACATACATTCCCATATCTCCTCCCTCTCGCCTCTCCCACACACCCTCCCTATCCCACCCCCCTAGGTGGACATAAAGCAACAACCTGATCTCCCTGTGTTATGCGGCTGCTTCCCACTAGCTATCTATTTTACATTTGGTAGTGTATATATGTCCATGCCACTCTCTCACTTTGTCACAGCTTACCCTTCCCCCTCCCCGTATCCTCAAGTCCATTCTCTATGTCTGAGTCTTTATTCCTGTCCTGTCCCTAGGTTCTTCAGAACCTTTTTTTTTTTTTTTAGATTCCATATATATGTGTTAGCATAAGGTATTTGTTTTTCTCTTTCTGACTTACTTCACTCTGTATAACAGTCTCTAGGTCCATCCACCTCACTACAAATAACTCAATTTCATTTCTTTTTATGACTGAGTAATATTCCATTGTATATATTTGCCACATCTTCTTTATCCATTCATCTGTTGATGGACACTTAAGTTGCTTCCATGTCCTGGCTATTGTAAATAGAGCTGCAATGAAGATTTTGGTACATGACTCTTTTTAAATTATGGTTTTCTCAGGGTATATGCCCAGTAGTGGGATTGCTGGGTCATATGGTAGTTCTATTTTTAGTTTTTTAAGGAAACTCCATACTGTTCTCCATAGTGGCTGTATCAATTTACATTCCCACCAACAGTGCAAAAGGGTTCCCTTTTCTCCACACCCGCTCCAGAGTATATTGTTTGTAGATTTTTTTTGATGGTGGCCATTCTGACCAGTGTGAGGTGATACCTCATTGTAGTTTTTTTTGTTTTGTTTTGTTTTCTTTGTGGTACTCGGGCCTCTCACTGTTGTGCCCTCTCCCACTGCGGAGCACAGGCTCCGGACGCACAGGCTCAGTGGCCATGGCTCACGGGTCTAGCCACTCCACGGCATGTGGGATCTTCCCAGACCGGGGCATGAACCCGTGTCCCCTGCATCGGCAGGCGGACTCTCAACCACTGTGCCACCAGGGAAGCCCTTCATTGTAGTTTTGATTTGCATTTCTCTAATGACTGGTGGTGTTGAGCATCCTTTCATGTGCTTGTTGGCAATCTGTATATCTTCTTTGGAGAAACGTCTATTTAGGTCTTCTGCCCATTTTTGGACTGGGTTGTTTGTTTTTTTAATATTGAGCTACATGAGCTGCTTGTATAATTTGGAGATTAATCCTTTGTCAGTTGTTCCTTTACAAGTATTTTCTCCCATTCCGAGGGTTGCCTTTCCATCTTGTTTATGGTTTTATGGTTTCCTTTGCTATGCAAAAGCTTTTAATTTTCATTAAGTCCCATTTGTTTATTTTTGTTTTTATTTCCATTTCTCTAGGAGGTGGGTCAAAAAGGATCTTGTTGTGGTTTATGTCATGGAGTGCTCTGCCTATGTTTTCCTCTAAGAGTTTTATAGTGTCTGGCCTTACATTTAGGTCTTTAATACATTTTGAGTTTATTTTTGTGTATGGTGTTAGGGAGTGTTCTAATTTCATTCTTTTACATGTAGCTGTCCAGTTTACCCGGCACCACTTATTGAAGATGCTGTCTTTTCTCCATTGTATATTCTTGCCTCCTTTACCAAAGATAAGGTGACCATATGTGTGTGGGTTTATCTCTCAGCTTTCTATCCTATTCCACTGATCTGTATTTCTGTTTTTGTGCCAGTACCATACTGTCTTGATTACTGTAGCTTTGTAGTATAGTCTGAAGTCAGGGAACCTGATTCCTCCAGCTCCGTTTTTCCTTCTCAGGGTTGCTTTGGCTATTCAGGGTCTTTTGTGTTTCCATACAAATTGTGAATTTTTTTGTTCTAGTTCTGTGAAAAATGCCCTTCGTAGTTTGATAGGGATTGCATTGAATCTGTAGATTGCTTTGGGTAGTATAGTCATTTTCCCAATATTGATTCTTCCAATCCAAGAACATGGTATATCTCTCCATCTCTTTGTATCATCTTTAATTTCTTTCATCAGTTTCTTATAGTTTTTTGCATACAGGTCTCTTGTCTCCTTAGGTAGGTTTATTCCCAGGTATTTTATTCTTTTTGTTGCAATGGTAAATGGGAGTGTTTCCTTAATTTCTCTTTCAGACTTTTCATCATTAGTGTATAGGAATGCCAGAGATTTCTGTGCATTAATTTTGTATCCTGCTACTTTACCAAATTCATTCATTAGCTCTAGTAGTTTTCTGGTAGCATCTTTAGGATTCTCTATGTATAGTATCATGTCATCTGCAAACAGTGACTGTTTTACTTCTTTTCCAATTTGGACTCCTTTTAATTCTTTTACTTCTCTGATTGATGTGGCTAAAACTTCCAAAACTATGTTGAATAACAGTGCTGAGTGTGGACAACCTTGTCTTGTTCCTGATCTTAGTGGAAATGGTTTCAGTTTTTCAGCATTGAGAATGATATTGGCTGAGAGTTTGTCATATATGGCCTTTATTATGTTGAGGTAAGTTCCCTCTATGCCTACTTTCTGGAGGGTTTTTATCATAAATAATATTGAATTTTGTCAAAGCTTTTTCTGGATCTATTGAGATGATCATATGGTTTTTCTCCTTCAGTTTGTTAGTATGGTGTATCACACTGATTGATTTGTGTATATTGAAGAATCCTTGCATTCCTGGGATAAATCCCCCTTGATCATGGTGTATGATCCTTTTAATGTGCTGTTGGATTCTGTTTACTAGTATTTTGTTAAGGACTTTTACATCTATGTTCATCAGTGATATTGGCCTGTAGTTTTCTTTTTTTGTGGCATCTTTGTCTGGTTTTGGTATCAGGGTGATGGTGGCCTCATAGAATGAGTTTGGGAGTGTTCCTCCCTGTGCTATATTTTGGAAGAGTTTGAGAAGGATAGGTGTAAGCTCTTCTCTAAATGTTTGATAGAATTCGCCTGTGAAGCCATCTGGTGCTGGGCTTTTGTTTGTTGGAAGATTTTTAATCACAGCCTCAATTTCAGTACCTGTGATTGCTCTGTTTATATTTTCTGTTTCTTCCTGGTTCAGTCTCGGAAGGTTGTGCTTTTCTAACAATTTGTCCATTTCTTGAGGTTGTCCATTTTATTGGCATATAGTTGCTTGTAGTAATGTCTCATGATCCTTTGTATTTCTGCAGTGTCAGTTGTTACTTATCCTTTTTCATCTTTAATTCTATTGATTTGAATCTTCTCCCTTTTTTTCTTGATGAGTCTGGCTAATGGTTTATCAATTTTGTTTGTCTTCTCAAAGAACCAGCTTTTAGTTTCATTGATCTTTGCTCTCGTTTCCTTCATTTATTTTTCAGTTATTTCTGATCTGATCTTTATGATTTCTTTCCTTCAACTAACTTTGGGATTTTTTTTGTTCTTCTTTCTCTAATTGCTTTAGGTGTAAGGTTAAATTTTTTATTTGAGATTTTGCTTGTTTCTTGAGGTAGGTTTGTATTGCTATAAACTTCCCTCTTAGAACTGCTTTTGCTGCATTCCATGAGTTTTGGGTCATTGTGTTTTCATTGTCATTTGTTTCTAAGTATTTTTTTATTTCCTCTTTGATTTCTTCAGCGATCTCTTGGTTATTTAGTAGTGAATTGTTTAGCCTCCATGTGTTTGTATTGTTCACAGATATTTTCCTGTAATTGATATCTAGACTCATAGTGTCATGATCAGAAAAGATACTTGATATGATTTCAATTTTCTTAAATTTACCAAGGCTTGATTTGTGACCCAGGATATGATCTATCCTGGAGAATGTTCCATGAGCACTTGAGAAGAAAGTGTAATCTGCTGTTTTTGGATGGAACGTCCTATAAATATCAATTAAGTCCATCTTGCTTAATGTATCATTTAAAGCTTTTGTTTTCTTATTTATTTTTATTTTGGATGATCTATCCATTGGTGAAAGTTGGGTGTTAAAGTCCCCTACTATTATTGTGTTCCTGTTGATTTCCCCTTTTATGGCTGTTAGCATTAGCCTTATGCGTGAGGTGCTCCTATGTTAGGTGCATAAATATTTACAATTATTATATCTTTTTCTTGGACTGATCCCTTGATCATTAAGTAGTGTCCCTCTTTGCCTCTTGTAACATTCTTTATTTTAAAGTCTATTTGTCTGATATGAGAATTGCTACTCCAGGTTTCTTTTGATTTCCATTTGCATGGAATATCTTTTTCCATCCCCTCACTTTGTCTGTATGTGTCCCTAGGTCTGAACTCGGTCTCTTGTAGACAGCATATGTACGAATCTTGTTTTTGTAACCATTCAGCCACTCTATGTCTTTTGGTTGCAGCATTTAACCCATTTACATTTATGGTAGTTATCGATATATATGTTCCTATTACTATTTTCTCAATTGTTTTGGGTTTGTTATTTTAAGTCTTTTCCTTTGTTTCCTGCCTAGAGAAGTTCCTTTAGCATTTTTTGTAGAGCTGGTTTGGTGGTGCTGAATTCTCTTAGCTTTTGCTTGTCTGTAAAGGTTTAATTCTCTGTCGAATCTGAATGAGATCCTTTCTGGTAACCTTGATTGTAGATTTTTCCCTTTCATCACTTTAAATATGTCTTGCCACTCCCTTCTGGCTTGCAGAGTTTCTGCTGAAAGATCAACTGTTAACCTTATGGGGATTCCCTTGTATGTTAATTGCTTTTCCCTTGCTGCTTTTAATATTTTTTCTTTGTATTTAATTTTTGATAGTATGATTAATATGTGTCTTGACATGCTTCTCCTTGCATTTATCCTGTATGGAACTCTCTCTGCTTCCTTGGCTTGATCGACTATTTCCTTACCCATATTATGGAAGTTTTCAACTATAATCTCTTCAAATATTTTCTCAGTCCTTTTCTTTTCTCTTCTTCTTCTGGGACCCCTCTAATTCTAATGTTGGTACATTTAATGTTGTACCCGATGTCTCTGAGATCCTCCTCAGGTCTTTTCATTCTTTTTTCTTTATTCTGCTCTGCAGTAGTTATTTCCACTATTTTATCTTCCAGGTCACTTATCCATTCTTCCGCCTCAGTTATTTTGCTATTGATTCCTTCTAGAGAATTTTTAATTTCCTTTATTGCTTTGTTCATCATTTTTTGTTTGCTCTTTAGTTCTTCTAGGTCCTTGTTAAATGCTTCTTGTATTTTCTCCATTCTATTTTCAAGCTTTTGGATCATCTTTACTGTCATTACTCTGAATTCTTTTTCAGGTAGACTGCCTATTTCCTCTTCAATTGTTTGGTCTGGTGGGTTTTTATCTTGCTCCTTCATCTGCTGTGTATTTCTCTGTCTTCTCATTTTGCTTAACTTACTGTGTTTGGGATCTCCATTTCCCAAGCTGCAGGTTCGTAATTCCCATTGTTTTTGGTGTCTGCTCCCATTGGTAAGGTTGGTTCACTGGGTTGTGTAGGCTTCCTGGTGGAGCAGACTGGTGCTTGTGTTCTTGTGGGTGAGGCTGGATCTTGTCTTTCTGGTGGGCAAGACCACATCTGGTGGTGTGTTTTGGGGTGTCTGTGAACTTAGTATGATTTTAGGCAAACTCTCTGCTAATGGGTGGGGTTATGTTCCTGTCTTGCTAGTTGTTTGGCTTAGGGTGTCCAGTACTGTAGCTTGCTGGTCGTTGAGTGGAGCTGGGTCTTAGCATTGAGATGGAGATCTCTGGGAGAGCTTTCACCATTTGATATTACATGGGGATGGGAGGTCTCTGCGGGACCAATGTCCTGAACTTGGCTCTCCCACCTCAGAGGCTCAGGAAGGAAGAAAGAAAGAAGCAAGGAAAACAAAAGAAGTTATTAAAATAGAAAAATAATTATTAAAAAGAGAGAAAGAAAGAATAGAGCAACCAAACCAAGAAACAAATCCACCAATGATAATAAGCACTAAAAACTATACTTAGAAAAAAAAGAAAGAAAAAAAAGGACAGTCAGAACCCTAGGACAAATGGCAAAGCAAAGCTTTTGGGAAGTCTGAGGTCTTCTGCCAGCGTTCAGTAGGTGTTCTGTAGGAGTTGTTCCACATGTAGATATAGTTTTGATGTATTTGTGGGGAGGAAGGTGATTTCCACATCTTACTCCTCTACCATCTTGAAGACACCCTGAAGAGCTAATATTTTTACATCATAATAATTACAAATGTTAATCAAGTGCTTATTATGTGCATCAGACAATTTTCTGAGCGGCTCACTGGAATTAATTAATCCTCACACATGCTTTCCCCAGAGAGTTACATGCTTCTTTCTCTCCTTCATGTTTTCCATCCCACACTACTTCCTAAAAAATATCTAATCCACTATCCTATTTGCAATTGCAACCCTCTCTCTCATCCTTAGCCCTCTCAATCCCTTTAATGCTGTTCTTCATTTTTTTCCATTTTCTTTAGCATGTATCACATTCTAACATATTACATAATTTACTCATTTGTTGTGTTTGTTATTTACTATTCCCCTGCTAGAATATAAACTCCAGCAGAACAAGGTTTTGTCTATCCTGTTCACTGATAGATTCCACATGCCTGACACAGTATTTTGCACACTGTAGGTACACCAACAAATATTTGTTAAAGGAATGAGTAGACTAATAGTGGTTATTAACATTGTTGTGTTTTGAGCGTTTTAAAAACAGGAACCATGTCATCCATGCCTGCACAGGGTCCAGCACAGGGTCAGTGTAGGTTTGCAGAATGAATGAAACCAAGAAGCTTCCCCTTCCTTGAGACAGGGAGATACCCAACACTAAGCTCATATTGGCTTCCCTGAAAGGACAACTTCTCATCTCACACCCAGAGAGCAAAATTACCTCTGACACGTAATTTAAAACTCGAGATGCCTGGTTATAAAGTCTTACCCAAGTAAATAGGATCAAACATCAGGGCATTTCCACTCTATCAAATGGATATTGTGGATTTAATATGGTCTCACATTCCCTCCCAGGCTGTTCCCCTCGGGTGAGGAAGAAAATGAATTTGGCAGAAGTGCCACCCAGAGGTTGATGGTCTGACTTCAACCAGGTAATTCCAAGTCCCATCAGAGTCTCACTTTAATATCTGGTCAGTGAGAGGCCATTACCTCCCCAATTTCCATTCTGAGCCTCTTGCATCTATCGCAGACCTGGAAGAACGTACAATCTTCTACAACACCCTCAATCCTGCAGGATGTGGATTCCACCTGAAGCTATAGGAATTCTTAGACCACTGTTCACAGTTAACTGTGTTTGTGAAGCAGTAGGAATAACACTGGCTTCAGTTTCAATCTCCAGTCTGTTGGTTGTTCACTATGTGACCTCAAGCAAGTAGTTTAGCCTCTGTGAGACTTAGTTTCCTCAACTGTAAAATGGGCATAATAAAACCTACCGTTCATTATTTTTGTGGGATCTAGATGAAATCAATGTTATTTCCCTATTAGACCCTGAGTTCTCCTGGACAGACCTTTTTCTTTTTTTTCATTCTTTTATTCATTCATCTATTGAGCACCTACATTTACTGGGATCCACACAAGATCTCACAACGACAAATATTAAGGTGTTCTCCTTGCCTTGGAGGAGCTTACAGTCCTGTGTAATAAACCATTGCAACCTACTATGATGTGTTAAAATGAAACCAGGAAGAAACACCATGAGAACACAGAGGAGAGAATATTACACACAGAAAGATCGGGGAAGGCATCAAGCAGAATATGATGTGTGAACAGAGTTTTGAAATATCAGTTTTCCAGGCAGACAAGGGGGTTAGAAGGAAGCGTATTCAAGGTAGAGGGAACAGCGTGAGCAAAGACGTGGTGTCATGGGTTATTCACCATTGTCAGGGTGATTCTCTAGCCTGCAGCATTAAAATCCCACACATAGAAGTTCTAAGCAAAAATGTGTTAAATGAACAAATCTTCATTAAGAATACCAAAAAGTCATTATAGACTATTTTTGGCATTCAGAGTCCAGTTTTTATTCACATCCAACTTTTTGGTAGTGGAGGGGTATTTGCACTTAACTGACCTATCACTGTTTTCTTGCATTTTTGAAATAATTGCTGGGACTCAGAAGGACAGTGAATGGATCCTGAGACTCCATGAGTTTACATGAGGACTGGCCTCTGTCTTCTCTAATTAGCTGTGCTGGGAGAATATTGCAATACTTATTTATCCACACATTTGTCCTCCAAACTCTTCCAGCTTAATTTTACCCTTACTGATAACCTTAACTGGTATAAAGTGTCTCAGCCCTCAGAGACAAATGCTGGAGAGCTTTCTCTTCCAAGGGAAAGAGATAGAAAGTGATATCTCCTGAGCGCTCAAATATCACTTAGTGCTCTAACATAACGCTCATATGCCCGTTTTATAGAGGGAGAAACTGAGGCTTGGGGGCTTGGAGAATTTATGTTTCTTGCCAATAAATGGCAGAGCTGGGATTCTAAGTTGGGATATGAAAAGAGCAGGCCTATTTTTCTCATTATGAACTAAATGTTTGTGTCCCCCACAAATTCACGTGTTGAAGCCCTAACCCCAATGTGGTGATATTAAGGAGATGGAGCCTTTGGGAGGTAATTAAGTTTAGATGAGGTCATAGGGGTGGGGCTCCCATGATGGTATTAGTGTCTTTATAAGAAGAGGAAGAGAGACCAGAGCTCATGGTCTCTCTGCCAGGACAGGATACAGCAAGAAGATGCTGTTTGCAAGCCAGGAAAAGGGTCCTCATCAGGAGGAACCAAATCAGTCAGCATCTTAATCTTGGACTTCCCAGACTCTAGAAAGATAAGAAATAAGTATCTGTTGTTTAAACCACCCAGTCTGTGGTATTTTTTTATGGCAGCCTGAGCTGACTCAGACACTCACCCTTGCAGGATGTATGTGCCTGGTAGCCTCTGCACCTGGTAGCCTCTGATCAAAAGCACTTGCCTTGCCTTGTTCCACCAGTGAGTACCAAGAGCTTCTCAGGTTTCCTGGAAATGAGGGAATTACTAGGGCTTCTCCTCTGTCTATCTCTGGTGCCTTCTTTAGCCTTTCTCAGTCTTTGTCACTGAGCCACTGAATCTTCTGGAGTCCCAACTAATCCTAGGGAAGGTGATCAGTCTGTAAGATGTCTAAGCACATCAGAAATTCAGAAACCACCCTCTACTGAGTAGGCATGGAATGACTTGGCCAGGTTCCCTGGGGCCAGGTCCGAACAGTAGCGCGCACAGGAATCACCAGGGAATACCTAACCATAAAGAGCAAGGACAGCAAAAAGCAAAGCTAAAAACTTGTGGAAGGTATAGCCATGGAAAACACAGCTTCCTGGCTGTGTGCATGTGTGCGTGTGTGTGTGTGTGTGTGCGTGTGTGTGTGTGTGTGTGTGTGTGTGTGTGTGTGTGAGAGAGAGAGAGAGAGAGAGACAGAGACAGAGACAGAGACAGAGACAGAGAGAGAAAGGTGGATGGAGCGGGGAAGTGAATGCACATGGTCACATGCATTGAAAAGAAATGGATTGTAAGAGTGAACTTGAAAAGAGAAGGTTCGAATAAGTAAATGTTTCCATGGGAAACCTCAAAAAATTCTTTCTTCTGCAGACTTTTTTTAGTACCGTCATATGCCATGTCCATTCATTCCATTAAGACCCTCTAACATGCTTTAATTTTGATTAACTGGACAGTTTCCTTCACCAAATACCAGAAAATTATTCAAACCTGTGTTAGAAAATTAAAGGCTTTATACTGAATACGGCATAGCCTTTTTTTTAACCAATCACTACATATAATAATAATCTTAGTAAGGACATTCTCAAGGTGAAGTAAGTCGTTTTCTCTGGTATTAAATATGCCATTTTTCATGCACATAAACTAAATACTAGGTTAAGGATAAATAATGTGGTTTGTGGGTGACAAACTAAAGCTTAGTATTCTTTAGAGGTTCTCTGTCAAAGCTACCTCTCCCTTTCCATCATCTTCCTGGGAGGAAGCACTGGATGACAGAATCGAGGGAACAATCTGTCTGGACAGTGTGGGGAATTAAATGCCATTGTATGGACTTGTATAGGGTTATTTGTTAGCTTCTGCACTTGTGTTCAAAAAGACCAGCTGTCCCTTGTCCTCACAGGACAATGAGGACAATAAAACAGAGCAGCCCACAGAAGGCTCAGAGTAAATCAACCATGCTAAGAATATACTGAAGCCACGCCTGCAAACTCCAAGCATCCCTGAACACAGAGAAAGCTGGATAAATGTTTCTTGAATTTAGTATCAAGATGAATGAATAGGAAGGGGTCTTTAGAGCATGAGCTCTCCCTTCCCCAACCTTTCATCAGTGGATAAGGTTTTGGTTCTGCTTTGCCCACCCCCCCACCCAAAAAAAAAGGTGAATGAATACAAGCATAGACATGAAAATAAGAACTGCTATCCTGCTGTTCTCTAAACATATGTCCAAGGTTGGGATCTGTCTTGTGTCACCATGCTTTGAGGACTACAGAAACCCTGGAATATGGTAGGGGAGTTTGTACCTGGATCTCAAAGCAATGCTATTTGAAGTTGAAGGGATGGAGAACAGTTAGGGAGAGCACTCATGGGACATGACCATTATCTTTAGAAAATGGAAGACTCTGCATGTAAGAATGGGAATCACGATTGCATTATGTGGCGATAAGGAGAATGGGACCCTGCATGTGAAATACTGAGCTACATTTACCTTAGAATTTAAATTTTACCAACTTTCTAATGGTAGAGTTTTTAAAGATAGAATGGGGTGACTCAACAGGAAGTAAGTCCTCTACAACTCAAGGTCTTCAAGAGATGGTCTATCGGGACTTCCCTGGTGGTGCAGTGGTTAAGAATCTGCCTGCCAATGCAGGGAACATGGGTTAGAGCCCTGGTCTAGGAAGATCCCACATGCCACAGAGCAACTAAGCGTGTGCGCCGCAACTACTGAGCCTGCGTTCTAGAGCCCGCAAGCCACAACTACTGAAGCCCGCGTGCCACAGCTACTGAAGCTCACACGCCTAGAGCCCCTGCTCCACAACAAGAAAAGCCACTGCAATGAGAATACCGCGCACTGCAACAAAGAGTAGCCCCCGCTCGCCACAACTAGAGAAAGCCCTCGCACAGCAATGAAGACCCGACACAGCCAAAAATAAATAAATAAATGTATAAAAAAAAAAGAGAGAGAGAGATGGTCTATCAAGTGATAGATTCAAAAGTTAGTCTACACTACCTTTCAAGGAAAAGATTCTTTGATTCTATGAGAGAGAAAGAAAATCACTATATTAGTTGGACTAAAGGCTAGGCTGCCATAACAAAGAGACTCAAACATTCAGTCACTTAAAGAGCAAAGAAATTTATGATTCATACATAACAGTGTAGGGGCAGGTTGGCAGCCCCCATTCCATAAAATCATCATGAGAACCAGGCTGCCTTGGGCATGAGTTGTGCCTCTGCCTTTAACTTGAGGCTCCCGAGGTAATCTCCAGTCATCACTATATCAATCAGTGAGGAGGAAACAGGCAAAGTCCAGGACAGATGCTTCTTATTAACCAGGGGATACACATTACTTCCACTCCTTTTCCACTGGTGTGCCTGGTCACATAACTGTCTCACTGCAAAGGATGCTGGGAAACGTAGTCTGAGCTGAGCATCCAGGAAGAAGGAAAAGGATTGGGAAACATACATCAGACTCCACCAGAATCATCATGTATCAATGTAATGATCTGTCATTATCCTTCAACTAACCTGTGTATTAATCTATTGATATTAATAACTAATACAGTTAAAAATACAGCTTTGGAGCCAGTCTGCCTGGTTTCGACCTCTAGCTCCACCACTCAATAACTGGCAGTGGGCAAGTTAAACTCGGTATCCTTCCATTTCCTTGTTACATGGGGATAATAAACTACCTACCTAATAAGGTTTTCATGACGAGTAAATGAAATAATGCAACTAAAGTGCTTAGAACAGTATCTGGCACCTCATAAGAGCTCAGTAAGTATTATTGCTTATTACCATGTAAATATGGGAAGGAAGAAATACCTTTTCGGGGTATCGTCTGGATACATATTCCCCATTGACGTATGTGAGCTGAATGTGAAATACTTTCATGGCAAGTAACTAAAAGGGATGATTTGGCTTTTTTCACTTTCAGAAGTGGATCCACTCGTATCCTCTGGTCCCCCTTATTTACCAACTCAGAGCAAAATGGCTGCTTTATAACATTTCTTTTCCGTCCACCTGCCCTCATGCTTTGGAAAAGGAAAGCAGACTAGAAAAACTGCAAGATGCCACCCCTGACTGTTTGATAATGTGATTAGATTCTAAGCAAATAAACGCCCCCTACTTGCTGAACGGGCTCCAATCAGCGCTTGGAAGAAGGATAAAAACATCATTGCAAGAACAAACAACAACCCACAAACAAATAAATAAAAATGTCACCCCTTCTCGGTGCCAGCTTGCATTAGCAAATGGGTAATCAGAATTTCCAAATGGAAACATACTTTTGCCATCTTATTTGGATTTTTATGATGAATGTTGCACAATGCCCGAGGCTGCCTTACAGGAGACCTGGAAGTCCCCGTCTAATGATTAATAGGGCTGAAGATCCTCTCTGAGAGGTTAAAGTTGCTCGAAAACTTCAACCCATTAATTAGCAAGAGCCCTGGCTGTCTGGGGTGGCCCAGGCCCTGTGAAGGGTGGTGGAGCTGGTCACGTGGGAAGATCCATGTCCGGGGCCATGTCCCATAGAAGTTCGTGGTCTAATGGATGAAATATATCACCTGAAGGCTGGGAGGTGACCCCAGGGAGCACATTTACAATGTGTGGTCCAGGTTATAAGACACAGGGACTCTGAGAAGGGACCCTGCAAGGGCATATAGCTAGTAAGTAGCAAAGGCAAGACTCTACCCGAAACTTATGAGATTACAAAGCACATGGTTGACAGTTCATTAGAGGGGTGGACTTCGGCTGAGATTCTACGGGTATGCAGTGTTCGGAATGGAGAGGAAGCATGAGGGGCGGCTGGGTGGGTATCCAACACAGTCACAGGCTGAAGTGAGAGTTTGCTTACACAAACCAACATCCACTTTTCCCCTTTCTAGCTACTAACTCTCATCCCTTCCTCTTTTGATCATCCGAATTCCCCACCGGCTCTATTTCTCCTGCACTTTGTCACCTTCTTGCTTTTGCCTATACTAATGCTTCCTCCTGGAAGGCCAACCCAGCTCAATCCCACCCATCCCTCACGGTCAGCCCAAGATGTACCATCTGCGGGAAACCCTCTGTACCATCCACCCGTTCATTTAATAGGTATCAATTTAGCATGCGCTACATTCCCAATGACTTTGAGGTACCGGGGATTCAGCAGTGGACAATGTTAAATCCCTACCCTGATGGAGCCTACCTTCTAACTGGAGGAGACAGAAAATAAGCAAACAGACAAATAAACACCCAAATTATGTCAAGTGGTGATAAGTGCTCTAAAGAAGAATAAGAAGTGTATGGTGATGGGGGTGATGGGGTAGAGGCAAGGCAGGGTGGCGAGGGGAGACTTCTCTCATGACAAGGTTGACATTTGAGTGGAGACCTGAATGAAAGGAAGGATGGGCGAGTTCAGGGAACAGCTGGAAGGTGGCACACCTGGAGCAAGGTGAGGGGAAGGAAGACAGGTAGGAGAGGATGGCCGAGATGGGGGAGGGCTCTTGCTACCCCCCTGACCAGAACTGACCACTTTCTGCTTTCCACCTTCTCTGAACAACCTTCTCTGAACAATCTTGTTTTCATCTCCTCTACTTTGCTTCAAGTCACACTCTGGTCAACTGTGAGTGCATCAGTCCTCCATGAGGTTGTGACCCACTGGGGCTGAGAATCTGGTTTTCTTCAGCATTATGGCACTAGTGCCTCGCACAGAATGGCTCTCATGTCTCTGACTTGCACAGATTGGGAGGACTCGGCTGAAAGTTATGCAGGTAAGAAGATGAGTCTAGGTAGCGGTGGGGCCTGGCACCCTGTGGTCCAATACACCATATCTGCAGGGGCTCAACCATCTAGTCTAACAGGTCTGATCCCGTGAGGGTGTGATACTCCAGGTGGTGTGTCATGTCTGTGGTCCATGTGTTAGTCATCAGAACAGTTCCAGCAAAAGGGACAGGACCCCAAGGGACTGTTAAGAGGTAGATAAAGGAGTCAGGGGGCTGAGAGTCAGGACGGAGCTCCAACTGCCCCTGCGAAATGATGTGTTCGATAGGAAACTGAGGCAGGAAGCCTGTCTGTGAGCCTGGGCTGGTCCAGCCAGGTGAGGAGAAAGCCGTGACTCAATGTCCCCAGAGATGCCCAGGCTCATCCCCAGGTATACCCAGTCCTATGACTGTAGCTGCTACAAAAGCAGAGATGACACTCCTTCCTGATGGAGTCCGGGAGTGGGAGGCACCTTTATTCAGCAGACAGAGACCGAAGGGGCATTCGTTTCAAGAGATGCACAGAGACCACACTACAGCCTCGGATACATAGAATGGTTCAGCTAAGGCTGCCTTCCTGCTCTCCCATCAGCACGCATCTCGCAATCCCCTCCCCTGCCTTCTCCACGAGTTCCTAGGAGAGCCTCACGTGACACCTCGGGAGGAGGTTGCGGGGAGCAGTCGTACCTGATAGGTCTCTCCTTAGAGCCAATTCTGAGCCTGAAAAGCAATTCGTAGCTGCAAATGCATAATAACTCCCGGGTCCACCTCTCCTTCTCATCCTCCCTCCAGTGATCAAAGAGCTTTTCATGAGCTCCTTTGGCCTTCCTGTTCTCCTCCAGACTTGCTGTGGAGTCTCTGGGGAAGCCCCCAGAATCACTGAATGTGAAGTGGACTCTCCCAGCTAACAGTCGACTCTGGGCTCTGCCGGCACCAAGCACTCCGGAGCTCTATGGAGCGACCTGGTGCCTCAAACACCAGGCACGATACAGGCAGAGCTCAGAGAACAGCAGGTCCTCTAGCACTTCCTGATCTAATAGTGTCATTTTATGGTGAAATAACTGAGATCCAGAGCAAGAGAGAGAGGAATCTTTTGTGGCAGTTATCTTCATTTGGGCCTTTGAAGAAACTGCCTGCATCTCTGGTTACCTCTTGGTTTCCAGATTTTATTTTCATCTGTATTATTAGTCTTTCATCTATGATGACTTTATATTAAATAAGAACATTCTAGAACACTGCTGTGGAACAGCCCTCCACAGTTCAAAATGGGCAGGAGCTTGGAAAAAGAGTTTGGGAGTGGATTTCCTATTAGTACTCCTCCCCTTTCTGAAGATGTTCACCCATTCCCAGGCTCACAGACACCCAGGTCCCTATTTGGGCATTTCATGAAACACGGACACTAGGGTTATAGCTAGACTAGATGGGGTGGTCTGGGAACCCTCAAGGAGGAAATGGCATTTGAGCTGAGTTAATGGAAAGAATGAGACAGCCATAAGGAGATCTAGGAGCAAAGGGCTCCAAGTAGGTGGAGCGTCAAATGCAAAGGCCCTGAGGTAGAAAAAAATCTTACATGAAAATAGAGAAAGAGAGCTACCGTACCGTCTTGTCTCAATTCTTGCAAGAACCTCCAAACTGGTTCTCCCTGATTCTACCCTTGACCCCCCCACACACACACTGTATTTTAACACAACAGTCAGAAAAAAATGTATCACGTAAATAAGATCATTTTACTCATTTTTCCTAACCTCCTGACCCCTTCATCTAGAAAAAAAATTTTTTTTAAAAAGAAAGAGAAAGCCACCCAATCTTAGTGTCGTTCACTTAATCCAATACCAATCACTCTCTTATATCATTCTATTTTATTGTCTTTATAAATACTGAAAGTGTCTTGTTTATGTGTTTTAATTATTTTCTGTCCTTACCCCCTAAAATGTAAGCTCTATCAGAACAAGGACCTATCTTTCTCACTGTTGTATTGCCTGAAAATTAGTAGGTCCTATATCTAAATATCTGTTGAATGAATGATCAATGAATGAGGATAAATTTTGGAGGCAAATATTTAAGGACTTACTTTTGAGTTGAACGTAGCGGATGAGAGAAAGTGAGCAGTCAAAGAACAGTCCCCGGGACTTCCCTGGTGGTTCAGTGGTAAAGAATCCGCCTTGCAATGCAGGGGACATGGGTTCAATCCCTGGTCAGGGAACTAAGATCCCACACGCCAGGGGCAAGTAAGTCCGCGTGCCACAATTACTGAGCTTGCACGCCTCAACTAGAGAAGAGAAAAAAACCCACACACCACAACTAGAAAGAAGCCCATGCACCACAACGAAGAGCCCGTGCTGCAATGAAAGATCCCGCGTGCCTCAACAAAGATCTCACGTGCCGCAGCTAAGACCCAAGGTAGCCAAAAATAAATAAAATAAATAAATAATAAATAAATCTTAAAAAAAAAAAAAGTCCCCAAATCCATATCTCCAGGAAAGTGTTTCTCCAAACTCAGGTATTCAACATTCTATTGAACACCATCTCTATGTCCTATGATCATTTGAAAACTAAAATCTTTCTCTCTTTTTCCCGAAAGAAATATTCCTCCTCCTTGTCTTTATTTAGAACTTTAGAGAAGGACCCTGATTGGTCCATTTAGATCACATATCCCTTGCGTTTGGATCAAGGAGTTAGGGAACTAGCATTGGTCAGACTTGGGTCATATGGGTGGAAGAAGGCTATGATTGGCTAGCTCCCCAGAACCATATGGAATTTGGGAAAGCAGTTCTGCCACAGGATAGACTGGGGGGAGTGATATCAGAAGAAGGAAATGAAAGCTTGGCGGACAAAAACAACAGATGCCAACTACTAACGGTACATCATTGTCCTAAAGATGAAATATACACCCTTTAGCATGACATACAAGGGCCTTTACCATCTGGTCCTGTCTACCTCCCCTGCCTCTTCTCTTAGGTCTGTCCATAACTGTGCTCTGGTGGTATGTACTTCGAGGATATCCTGCTTTCTATTTTACCTCTGAACCTCTACTGGAAGTGCCCCCTGCCTGTGTCTTTGCCCAAACCCTGTTTTATTCAGCTCTAATGTGATGTTTTAAGAGAAAGCCCTTCCTAAAAAAGAACAAAAATAATGCCATTTGCAGCAACATGGATGCAACTAGAGATGATCATACTAAGTGAGGTAAGTCAGAAAGAGAAAGACAAATATCATATGATATCACTTATATGTGGAATCTAAAATATGGCACAAATGAACCGATCTACAAAACAGAAATAGACTCATAGACATAGAGAACAGACTTGTGGTTGCCAAGTGGAGGGAGAGGGAGAGGAATGGACAGGGAATTTGTGGTTGGTAGATGCAAACTATTACATTTGGAATAGATAAACAACAAGGTCCTAACGTATAGCACAGGGAAATATATTGAATATCCTGTGATAAACCATAACGGAAAAGAATATTTAAAAAGAACATATATATGCATAAAACTGAGTCACTTTGCTGTACAGCAGAAATTAACACAACATTGTAAATCAACTCTACTTCAATAAAAATATTAAAAAAAAAAGAAGAACCAGGCTGAACTGATATATAAAAGAACATATAACTAAATAGTGATTGAACAGAAGAATTAAGATGTGAAAGAGAAAATTCTGATAGAAAAAAAATGAATGAATAGAGTTCCTACTAAGAGGAGAGATGTCCCATTTAGAACAATGGCTTTGCTGGATGATCAGTTTTTAAGAGTAAGGATGGACTTTACAATAGAATTAGAAGAAAAAGGCAGAGAATAAAATAAATGAAATTAACAGTGAGGACAGTCATTCTCAATAATGTCAGAAGTAACACCTGTGAAATTTGACATTAATTGTAATAAATAAAAGCACCAAATTAAAAAAAGAGAGAGAGAAAGGCCTTCCTGATATTCAGGCTGCCATGTATTCCATACTTCCAGGTTTCACCTCCTGCAGCCTATGTGTGCACAGGGATTTAGCCCTCTGTGTGCACCCAGCTGGGAGCTCCTTGAGAAAACAGCTGTGCCTTTCAGCTCTATTTCTGTTTACACTTTAAATTCCTCTGTGAGTGTTTGCTGCTTTAGCGAATAGGAAGGAAGAGAGAATCAGAAAGAGAGCAAAGGAGAAAAAAGAGGAAGCCAGGGAGGGGTCTTAGCAATGAATGAGAGAGCATTTCTTATTGTAACAAAAGAATACGACTCTCCGGAAGGTCAATAGGTTACTTTCAGTTTCTCGGACAAAAGTGAGTTGGACCAAGTTTGTTACTGGGATAAAAGGCAGAACTCCCATGCATACCCTGAGGCAGATATTTGGAAGTGTCCAGCTAACACGTTTTTCCCAGAAACTCCCAGATGCAGTAATAGCCCCAGTCACGCACTGCTGGTGCGAGAGGAGAGCGCGTTGCAACAAGCCTTTGGAGGAGAATTGGGCAGCATCTTCCAGAGCTGAAGATGCACATACCCAGTGACCCAACTTCTCCACTCCTAGATGTAGAGGGTCTCTCACACACTCAGGAACATGGACTAGACTGTTACCTGTAACATTATTTATAAATTGTGAACATTTCAAATTAGCCTAAATATCCCTTTGAAGGAGAACAGGTAAATAAATTCTATTCCAATAAATAAATAGGTTAATTTATTGGAATAGAATACAGAGGCAAGAGGAATGAACTAGCACGACCTATATCAAAATGGATGAATCCCAAGAGCATATGGAAAAAAATGAATTGTAGAATGATATGGAAAGTGTGATATAAACCTACTTTGAAAACATGCAAAACACATCAACAACTTGCCTATAGATAGATATATAGTACAAGTATAAAAATGTGCATGGAATGTTCAGAAGGACAGTTACAAGTGGTAAGGAAGGGATACAAATGAGATGGAGTATGCAGATAGTGTTTATAGGGAAATTTACCTGCTTCTATAATGTTTGTTTCTATTTTAAAGGTCTGAAACACACATGAAAAATATTTTATAAATCTGGGTAGTGGACACAGGGGCTTTTAAATTTATTCTTTCCAGTACAGTAGACACTAGTAGTAGTAAACATGTGGTTAATTCATTTTGGATTTAAACTAATTAAAATTTTTAACATCTTTATTGGAGTATGATTGCTTTACAATGGTGTGTTAGTTTCTGCTGTATAACAAAGTGAATCAGCTATACATATACATATATCCCCATATCTCCACCCTCTTGCCTTTCCCTCCCACCCTCCATATCACACCCATCTAGGTGGTCACAAAGCACTAAGCTGATCTCCCTGTGCTATGCGGCTGCTTCCCACTAGCTATCTACCTTACGTTTGGTAGTGTATATATGTCCATGCCTCTCTCTCACTTTGTCACAGCTTACCCTTCTCCCTCACCATATCCTTAAGTCCATTCTCTAGTAGGTCTGTGTCTATTCCTGTCTTACCCCTAGGTTCTTCATGACCTTTTTTTTTTTCCTTAGATTCCATATATATGTGTTACCATATGGTATTTGTTTTTCCCTTTCTGACTTACTTCACTCTGTATGACAGTCTCTAGGTCCATCTACCTCACTACAAATAACTCAATTTCGTCTCTTTTCATGGCTGAGTAATATTCCATTGTATATATGTGCCACATCTTCTTTATCCATTCATCTATTGATGGACACTTCAGTTGCTTCCATGTCCTAGCTATTGTAAAAAGAGCAGCAATGAACTTTGTGGTACTTGACTCTTTTTGAATTATGGTTTTCTCAGGGTATATGCCCAGTACTGGGATTACTGGGTCATATGGTAGTTCTATTTTTAGTTTTTTAAGGAACCTCCATACTGTTCTCCATAGTGGCTGTATCAATTTACATTCCCACCAACAGTGCAAGAGGGTTTCCTTTTCTCCACACCCTCTCCAGCATTTATTGTTTGTAGATTTTTTGATGATGGCCATTCTGACTGGTGTGAGGTGATACCTCATTGTAGTTTTGGTTTACATTTCTCTAATGGTTAGTAAAGTTGAGCATCCCTTCATGTGTGCGTTGGCCATCTGTATATCTTCTTTGGAGAAATGTCTATTTAGGTCTTCTGTCCACTTTTGGATTGGGTTGTTTGTTTTTTTTGATATTGAGCTGCATGAGCTGCTTGTAAATTTTGGAGATTAATCCTTTGTCAGTTGCTTCACTTGCAAATATTTTCTCCCATTCTGAGGGTTGTCTTTTCATCTTGTTTATGTTTTCCTTTGCTATGCAAAAGCTTTTAAGTTTCATTAGGTTCAAAGCAATCTTGAGAAAGAAAAACGGAGCTGGAGGAATCAGGCTCCCTGACTTCAGACTATACTACAAAGCTACAGTAATCAAGACAGTATGGTACTGGCACAAAAACAGAAATATAGATCAATGGAACAGGATAGAAAGCCCAGAGATAAACCCATGCACATATGGTCACCTTATCTTTGATAAAGGAGGCAAGAGTATACAATGGAGAAAAGACATTCTCTTCAATAAGTGGTGCTGGGAAAACTGGACAGCTACATGTAAAAGAATGATATTAGGACACTCCCTAACACCATACACAAAAATAAACTCAAAATGGATTAAAGGCCTAAATGTAAGGCCAGGCATTATAAAACTCTTAGAGGAAAACATAGGCAGAACACTCTATGACATAAATCACAGCAAGATCCTTTTTGACTCCTAGAGAAATGGAAATAAAAACAAATTAATTAAAATTTGATAAAATTAAAAATTTAGTTTCTCAGCACACTAGCCACATTTCATGTGTTCAGTGCTCACATGCGGCTAGTGACTGCTGTCCTGGAAAACAAGTGGTTGTCATATGGGCCAGAGCATATTATAGAACATTCCTGTTATTATAGAAAATTCTATTGGACAACCCCAATCTACAATCTTGTATAATTGAATATTTCGCAGTTAAAATTTTGAGATTAAGTTGACTAAAGCATCCTCTGCTGTCAGCTATCATGCTGACACAGGATCACACTAGTTAATTATATAAAATCTGTTGCAAAGGCAACAAAAGCAAAAATAAACAAGTGGGACTACATCACACAAAAGTCTTCTGCACAGCAAGGAAACAAATCAACACAATGAAAGTCAACCCACAAAATGGGAGAAAATATTTCCAAACCATATACCAAATAACGGCTTAACACGCAAAATATATAAGGAACTCTTACAACTCAATAGCAAAAAAAAGATAATTTTAAAATGGGCAAAGGACCTGAATAAACATTTCTCCAAAGGTTAAAATGGCCAACTAGTCATGAAAAGAATAACATCACTAATCATCAAGGACATGAAAATCAAAACCATAGTGAGATATCACCTCATACATTTTAGGATGTCTATTATCAGAAAGACAAGACATAACAAATTTTGGTGAGGATGTGGAAAAACTGGAACACTTGTGTTGATGAGATTGTAAACTGATACAGCTGTTATAGAAAACAGCATGGAAGTTCCTCAAAAAATTGAAATAGAACTACCATATGATCCAGTAATCATACTTCTGGGTGTATGCCAAAATAAATGAAATCACTATCATGAAGAGATATCTGCATGCCCATGTTCACTGCAGTATTACTCACAATAGCCAAGAAATAGAAACAACCGAAGCGTCCTTCTATAGATGAATGGATAAAGAATATACTATATATATATATTCATAAAATTGAATTTTTTTTTTTTTTTTTTTTTGTGGTACACAGGCCTCTTACTGTTGTGGCCTCTCCCGTTGCAGAACACAGGCTCCGGACGCGCAGGCTCAGCGGCCATGGCTCACAGGCCCAGCCGCTCCGTGGCATGTGGGATCTTCCCGGACCGGGGCACAAACCCGTGTCCCCTGCATCGGCAGGCGGACTCTCAACCACTGCACCACCAGGGAAGCTCCATAAAATGGAATATTAATCAGCCTTTACAAAGAAGGAAATATGGTTACTTGCAACAACATGGATCAACCTAGAAGGCATTTCGCTTAGTGAAATAAGCCAGACAAAGACAAACACTGTATGGAATCAGTAGACTGGTGGTTGCCAGGGGCTGGGGTGGGGGGGTGGAAATGGGGACATGTTGGTCAAGGGGTATAGAATTTCAGTAATAAGATGAATAAGCTCTCAGGGTCTAATGTACAGCATGGTAACCATAGTTAATAACAATACTGTATTGTATACTTGAATTAACAAGAGAGTAGATCTTAAGCTTTCTCATAAAAGAAAAGGTTAACTATGTGTGAGGTGATTGATGTTTTAATTAACTTGATGGGAATAATTTCACAATATATACATATATCAAATCATCACATCGTACACTTTAAATATATTACAATCTTGCCAATTATGCCTCAATAAAGCTGAAAAAAGGTTAATTTCCAAGTCTACTATTAACATAATACACATTGATACAAATAAATATAACTTTTCCCAAAAAATAAAATATTTACTTACTATGGCAAGTAAAAATACAATTAATTTTTTTAATTTTAAGAAGATATAGGGAGAGTGTTTTAGTTTGAGGTTACGGCATGTGGAAAAGCTCCAACAAAGAGGACTTGACCTTCACACAGATGACATGTTTGGGGCACATGAAACGGCTCATTACGGCTAAGGTGTAATTCTGAAGAGGGATCGGAAAGGCATGAGGCCGGACAGGCAGGAGGTGACAATCAGGGGATGACATTGTTGGTCATGCTTAATAATTAGGGGGAGGGGGAGCCACTGAAGATTTTTATGTAAGGAATTGGCTACATTTGATTTGCATTTTAAGAATCTCCCTCTGGCTACTATGTGGATGATTATCTGGAGGGAAATTTCTTAGAGATTATTGTAATAATCCAGCCAAGAAGTGATAAGAGCCTTCACTAGGTAGAAAGAGAGAGAGGACAGAATATAAAGCCATTTCAGAGGGAGAATTCACAGGACGTGGTGACTAACTGCATGTGGAGATGAAAGGAGAAGATGAGGTTAAGAGGAATTGCTGTGCTTTGGGCTTGGTTGACAGGTAAGTGGGTGTTATCACTGAAATGAGGAACATGGGAAAACAGAGCCAGTTTGGAGAGAAAGACATGAGTTAATTTTTTGACATCTTGCATTTTATTTTATTTTATTTTTTAACATCTGTATTGGAGTATAATTGCTTTACAGTGGTGTGTTAGTTTCTGCTTTATAACAAAGTGAATCAGTTATACATATACCTATGTCCCCATATCTCTTCCCTCTTGCGTCTCCCTCCCTCCCACCCTCCCTATCCCACCCCTCTAGGTGGTCACAAAGCACCGAGCTGATCTCCCTGTGCTATGCAGCTGCTTCCCACTAGCTGTCTATTTTACGTTTGGTAGTGTATATATGTCCATGCCACTCTCTCACTTTGTCCCAGCTCACCCTTCCCCCTCTCTGTATCCTCAAGTCCTGTATTCTTTAGTAGGAATAGATGCAGACCTACTAGACATGTTGCGTTTTGATGCCCATAAAACTCACAGGTGGTGGGTATTAATAAGCAGTTGATTTTAAAGGTTTAAAGCTCATGAGAGAGTTCTGTACAGGTGAAAAGTACAGAGATTTGTGAGTCATCAGTATGGAGATGGTGCCTAGTCATAGGGCAAGAATTACGTCACTCAAGGAGTGTGCTAAAGGGAGAACAGTAAAGGACCTAGGAAGGGACCTATCAGGAAAGGGAAGATAGAGGAAATGTTTTCCTGCTCTGCCTACTTCTCTGCATCCCCCCCTTACTCACTTCTCCCCCAGAAGAAGGAAAGAGTAATCTGATTGGCCAGATTTTATGACTTTATTGGTCATAAATAAGTGGATGAAATCACTGAATGTAAAAGATCAAGACAGATTTTTCTGGGTTTCCTATCTCTGTGTTCTTAGGAGACTCTGTCAGAGCAATTCCTTTTCGGACCCTGCCATCTTTCTCAGTGCATCAGTCAGGGTAAACTAAGTTATGCTGCAGTAACAAACAATTCCAAAAATCTCAGTGGCTCCACAAACAAAGGTTTATTTCAGATGCATGTTACATGTTTATTATGGGTCATCTAGGGTCTCTGCTCCTTGCCTCTGTCACTCAGGGACCCAGGCTAATGGAGCCACCTCCATCTGAAACATAATAGTTGCCATGGAAAGGAGAAACTAATGTGGCAGAATGAAAAAGGAATCATAAAGCTTTCACATTTCATTGTCCAAGGCAAATCACATGGTCTTGCCCAACTTCAAAGTGTTCTGGAAGTGCTATCTTATCATTTGCTTAGAAGAAATACAACTGGAATTGTTTGGAGAACTAGGGGTGTATATATATATATATATATATATATATATATATGTATATATATATAAAATGTATATATATATATATATGCATTTGTGTGTGTATATATTTGTCCTTATATATATGAGAATACATATATATCCTTACTATAATTCTTAATCTAGGTATATCTAAATGAGGTTCCCAGGGCATCATCTCATGAAGGAAGCAGCAACATGCCCATATGTGACATGGAATTGGACATTTCCTGAGGCAGCCAGTCGCAGTTGTCAAGGTATCTGGTGTCTGAATGAAGAGACTGGCTTAGTGCCTCATCCAGCAGGCCCCAGGTGTGTGAGGGTCAGAGCTGTCCTGATAGGGACAAGCTGCTCCCAAGTCACTACACTTTGGAGGAGACTCTAATCCCTATGGACCACCTACATTGTTACTTCTATCCCAGCCGAAATAGTAGCAGCCTCACTGCAATCCTGTGGTCTCACTGATAATATTCTTAATGTCCCTTTGCATGGCAGTATTGTGCAGCCAAAGTTCATATTCTAGTAAAAGGGAATGAAGTAAAAGGATTTATTTATTGTACAGTACGGGAAATAGAGCCAATATTTTGTAATAACTGTAAATGGAGTATAACTGTTAAAAATTGTGAATCACTATATTGTACACCTGTAACTTACAGAATATTGTACTGCAACTATATTTCAGTTTTAAAAAGGTGAATGAAGTAGAACTTATCTATAATCATTGCACTATGATTGAAGTTCATCACCTATTGAGAACCCACCTGTGTGAGTGGCCTTATAGGGATGGGATCCTGTCTCCTGAGCTCAAACCCTGTCCTTCCACAATCACCCACCTGTACTGCAGACAACACCAAGCAAATGACCACTGGGGTTTTGACCCCAAAGTCTTATGTGGACAGTCCTGGTGAGCTGAGCCAGCCTTCAGGAAGCCCCAAGGCTACAGGTCCAAGGCCAGGACCAGAGCAGATCAAGCCATCTCCTTTCCCCTTTCCCTGTGGGTGCACTCCAGTGGATAGGAAAGATGGGCCTAAGGGAAAGCATGCCAGGGAAAGAACGGGAAAGGGGGCTAGCCTCAGGGTGTACAGAGCGGGCTCCTATTGGCTCATGGGAGATAAGGCATGCCTTTCTTCTCAACATCATGTACAGCCACTTCACAGTGATGGCTAGAAACTGGTCATGGAGGGAGTATTTATGCTACTGAGTCCATGCTCTTACTGCTTGCTGCAAGACAGGCCAATAAATTGAGAGAGGAGGTGTTGGGGGCAAGGAATAACGACTTTATTCAGAAAGCCAGCAGACCGAGAAGACGGTGGACTAGTGTCCCTAAGAACCATCTTGCCCAGGTTTGGATGCTAGTTTCTTTTATAGAACAAAGAAGGGGGAGGTGGGGATGTACAGTGAAAAAGGCAATAAGTTGTTGCAAATATTTCCTGGTTCCAGCCAGACTCCTGAAGTCATTCATAGGTGGGCCTAGTCAGGATGTTTCCTGTGAGGTATTTCAGAGTAACGCTCAGGCATGGGAAGCAGGGTTCCTAGAGATGGGCCATTATGTATACTTTAAGCTATAAGCAACATCCCTTAAGTGATTAACTTGTAGCAAAAGCAATAGAATACACAGGTTAGAGTAAAAGAGACAAATCCAGTATGGAGTCAGATTTGTTCTTCCCTATTACATTTACACCACAGAAATTGGCAAACACTACAAATGTGGACTTTTTTTTGTTTGTTTTGGTTTCCAGAGAGCCACAGTTAAACATTTACCAGTATAACCCTGGCTTCTCTGAATGTCTAAAGCAGCTGCCTTGGCCATCTTGAGTTTCTCTGGGTGAAAAAGCATTCAAAGGGGGCAATCCCTGGTCCATTATACTGTACTTGCTTTGGGAGAAAAGAGTAAGAGAGAGAAATGAGAGAGAGAAAGAAAAAGAGGAGAAAGGGAACATCCCCATACTGAGATCAAAGTTTTAGTCCCTTTATCACAAGACTTTCTTTCTATATTTTCTCGCCAAAAGTTGACCTTGAGCTTGAGGTGTCTCTGCCAGCTCTTCTTTCCTTTAAGGAGAGTAGAGGGGTGAAGGGTGAGAAAGATACCAGAGACTTTAGATCTCTTGACAGGCCCACAACCTAGCATTGGAACACAGCTTCTAAATGTTCAGTAGCTTTCCACAGCATCTCATTATATTTTGTGGACAAAGTGGGTGTTAAACCTGTCAATTACAGTTATGATGCAAATCAAAAACCCTGGACATTCAGTGACAGAGCCAGGATGGAAACAGGCAGCTATCGTAATCGTTTCTAATAAGAAAGGGACATATCTCTCCCCCCATGAGAGCTGCACTCAAGTTTCACCTGAGAAATACTGGCATTGAATCACTGGGAATTTACCTGCTATGCAGAGTGGCATGGCACAGAAGTTAATGATCTGGTGGGCAGCACACAGTGACAGGGTAATTGAAGGCTTGGCATCACGGGGTGGTGGGATAACTGCCAAATTGATGGTTGAAGCTTTTGTTTCAGGTCCAGACAGCAATTAAAGACTTTGGCACAGCACTTATTTAACCAGACATCCGGGTGGCTACAGGAGTCCCACACACTGTCATTTGCTATAGACCCTCGCCGACCCCCCTCACCTGCCCTACAACTGGCTCTACAAACGGCCCCCCAGAGATAAGTAAGGGCACTCCTCTCTCTGCTTTAAGCAGAAAGGTTTTGTCCAACACATTCAGCAGTGGAGAGCTGCAGGATTATTTTTTTCTAACAAAGATCAAAAAGTCTAATTTAAAAAGACGGTGGTATGATTTGCCACAAGTTCTCCTGCCATGAAAGGAGAAGGTCTGGGGAAGTGAAGGAGTTGCTTTGTTGGCTAGCTTTTTTCCAATTTCATTGTCAGCAGTATTTTTACTTCCCTGTTTTCAAACGTTGCCTCTGTTCTATCTTTCGAAGACTCCAACCAGTGCCTGTTCGTATAGTAAATTCCCAGGAGGACATCAAGTCTTATCTGTCAGTTCAGGACATTTTCCACTTATTTTTAAGGGGAAAAAAAAGTCAACAACTCAAGAACCATTAAGAAGGAGTGAACAGCAAAATGACAGGTAGTTGCTTTAATTTTCTTTCAAAGGTTTCCTGGCCAGGTGGCCTTGTGGGCGCCAGCTTGAGGGCTGACATTCAGAATTCTCTGTAGGCAGCTGTGGAGGGCTTCTCCCTGCTTCCCAGACCTCAGTTATCTGCTTACTACCAGTCTGAACCAACCATTTACTTATTTTTTTCTTACATCAATGCATTTAAAACACCTTAGATAAACGTGTTTTAAAAGGAAACTCTGTGTCAAGGGCAAGAAGAATTCCTTCCTTTAAGCCTAAAAGGGATTTATGGAAATTGAATTTGGGAAGGGACCCAAGGATTGTGGTGGCAAGGACATGCAGCTCGGGACTGCAGCTAGCAGAGGGGTATGTGAGTGCGAATGGCTCCACACTGCCATGCACAACTCTCCCTCTCCCACCTGCCCCAAAGAGAGATTGCCCAGGTCATAATTCCAAGAGCTGGACAGTAGAACCCCATTGACCTCACATATAACACACGTATACATCCAAGGGCATTCCTCTCCCCTCTTTTGAGAAACTTTCTCCTTCCTCTCTCCTCTGTCACCCCAAACTGCAGGGTGCTACACTGACTGAGGCTCCCAGGGAGGAGTAGCAAATATTTGTGAACAACAACCCTAACAAAGGATTGAAGTTGAAAATGGAGTCTTTACAGTGTGGAGACATGACTCATGTGGCTCTTCCCAATAACACATGCAAGATATCCCTGGGTGTAGTGGTTAAGGCATATTACAGTTTGCGATCATTCTGTGCCCAGTATCTTGTAGATTACGAGACCACTGAGAAAGGGGAGATTAAGATGAATCAGAGGAATGACAGAAAACTTTAAGCAGAATGCATTTACTCTGAATTTAGAAGGACGGGTTCGCTTTTGAAAGGAGGCGATGGTTGAATGGAGTTCTGGCTGGAAGGAACAGCATGAACAAGGCTAGGAAAAGCAAAAGTGTCAGGGAACAGCAAGCAGTTGGGTGTGACTGTATGTGAGAGAACAAATGCAGAGGGCAGTGGAAAGAGTAGAATTAGGAGACAATATTGAAAAATGAAGTCAGGAATATAACATGCTTTGTTCTTAAGGCAGTGGAGAACCACTGGAAATTTTCATGCACAGAAATAACAGCAATCAGATTTATGATTCAGAGTTAATTCTGGAAGCTGTATGCACAACTGGAGAGACAAAACCATTTTATGGGGCTATGACTGTAGCTCATGTAATATAAAGGGGATGAACTAGGGCAATATCCATTCATTCATCAGTCACCCAACAAATATTTGTTCAATCCCTGCTTTGGGGAGAGAATGGTGGGCAATAAAAATTACAGTCTACTGGAGAAGAAACAGACCTTGATCAAACAGTCACAAAAATCAATGCAAAATTTCAGTGGCCCTTATACCCATGTGGGAGATACACGAGTGTGTTTGACAGGAAGATTTGACCTGGTCTTGGAACTCTTCCCCAAAGAAGTGACAGTTGAGTCAAGATCTAAAAAATCAATACAATTAGCTTGACATAAAATACAAGAAAGATTTTGTTTTTCCCTGTAGAAATAATATGCAAAAAGTCTTTTGATGGCAGGAACATGGCATACAGGGAAGAAATGAGAGAAATCCAGGACTGGAAAACAATGGTGGGTGAACATTTGGAGGAAAGGAAGTCATATCATGTAGGGTCCCTCAGCCTATGTGAAATAGTTGTGCCTTTATTCCAAGAGCAAATGGAAGATGCTGAAAGGTTTTCAACGAAAAGGTGACATGATGGGATATGTATCAGATGTAGATATAGATATATAGATCTATAGCCTAAATAGAGAATAGATTAGAGAAAAACAACTTTCAGTGAGGAGCATCCCAACATGAAGCTACTGTTACACATCAAGTGAGAGATTATAATAGCCTGGACCAGGGTAGCGATGGTGGAAACTAGGAGCAGTGGATAGATTCAAAAATATTTAAAAAGTGAAATCAATAAGATTTGCCAAAAGATTGAATATGGGGAGAGAAGGAGAGGGAAGTGTCAAGGATGAGATCTGAGTTATACAGCTGGGTAGAGCTGCTGTTTCCTGAGACAAGGAACAATGGGAGGGGTGTGGGTGTGGGTGTGTGTACATGTGTGTGTGAATGTACGTACACATGCGTGTCCACACACCAGCACACACAGAAATCATGAGCTTAGTTTTGGAGATGTAGAGTTTGGGCTGTGTCTTTTTGGATGTCCAAGAAGAGCTATCAAGACCACAGTATATAGGAAGGTCTAGAGCTCAGGGAAAGGAAGACATCAGAGCAGCCAGGTGTCATATAAACCATTTTCTGACCAATAAAGTTCAGGCCTCCCAAAGAAAGGTAACCATTGTATTCTAATTATATTAGGATGTTTTATTTGCAAGTAACGGAATGCCTTTATTCAAACTGACTAAAACATTTCTAAAAGTTATTCTCTCATCTATCTGGAAGGAGTGAGGTAGGGTGGACACGTGTGTTGTTGATCCAAAGACTCAATGACATCAGCGAGGACCCAGATTCTTTCTGTCCCTCTGCTTTGCCATTCCTGGTATTGGGTTCATCCTCAGAAGATGAAGGCCACCATTGTTCCATGTCTTACATCGAAACTTGGCAATGCCCAGAGAAAGAAAACAGATCCATTCTTTTTGTGTTTCTCCCCCCAGGTATCATTATTTAGGGTTAGCTCTCATGCCAATGCCTGGATCAATCACTGGCAAGAGGAAGGGGGTACCATGATGGCTTTGACTAACGGTTTGTGGTAAACGGATACAGGATAGTCAACAACTATGTCTTTTAAAACTATGATCAGATTAGATAAATAGATAGATAGACATAATAATAATAGCAATCATTGAAAGTTAGCTATGTCAAGTATTGTATTAAGTTCTTTACATGTATTGCCTCATTTAATCCCCACCATAGTCCAAAAACACAAGCTGTATTTTTTTTATTCCCATTTTAATGATGCAGACACTGAGACTCGGAGAAGTCTAATAATTTGCTCAAGGTTACACCACAGCTAAGATTTCATGACATGTTTAATTCCAAAATAACTTAATAGATATGGAATACTGCCTTTCCCTGACCTCCACCAGTATTTTTAACATCAAGATTTTTTTTAAAGAAAATATGTTATTTTACACACACACACACATACACACAGAAAACATATTTATACAATCATCTTTTCCCAAAGATTCTCATTTTGAGTTCTATTCTCTAGTTTTGTCATATGCGGTTACATGCTTTACTCTGTAATCACGGATTAGATTTTTAGCCTCTTTTTCCTCTCAGCACTATGTTGGACACGTTTTTATTGTTTCTATGGTCTTTATAATCACTTTTTAATAACTATATAATATTCCAGTGAGTGACTGTACAATGATTAAGTAAACTTAATTATTCTCCCACTCTCGGAGGTCATTTCTAATTTTACATGCTATAGATAATGCTGCCTGTAAGGGTTTCAGGCACATTGGGTATTTTTCCTCTTTCATTGAATTATTTCTTCATTTTCCACACAGATGAGGAAAAATGCTGGGCCAACAGGTACGAAGCATCATATAGTTCTGGTTGTGTGTTGCCAAATTGCCCTGCAAAAATGTTTTACTAATTTGCACTGCCATCCACAGCCTGTAAGTATAGCATTAATACAACCACCCAACCAGCACTGGTGGTCCGGATGACTACCATTTTTTATTATATAATAGAGATACAATGGAACCTTCATATTTTCTTCTGACAATCAGTGAGGCTGAACATTTTCCATGCATTTAATTCCTATTTGTATTTCCTCCCACATGAGCGATCAGTTCATACTTGTCACCCATCTGATTTAGGAGTTTTAAAATGGCATGCACTGCGGGTGGCCTGAGAGATGGGGTCCACGTAAGGGAGGGCTTGTGTGACATGAAAAGTGCTTCCCTAGAAGCCTGGGCTTTTTAAGGCCCAGGAACCCGTTTTGAGCACACGGCTGCAAAGCTATATCTGTGAGCGCCTTAATGGGGCTGTTAGGGAGATGCTGTTACTGTGAATTATTTGACTCATTCCAGGCTGTAAATTCATTTCTTTGCCCACTTTCACCATGTGCCATATATAACCAGAGCTGTGTAAACAAATGTCACCCGGCACATAAACCAACTGAAATTAGACTTTGAAAAATACTAATAGCCTGATAGTTACTTGATTCCTGCATATGTCATGCACCAAAACCACCCTTGACCCTCTGAAACCTGCACAAATGCACACACACACACGCGCACACACACACACACACACACACACACACACACACACACACACACACACACACACACACACACACACACACACACACACACACCCGCACGGTTGCCTAAGAAAAGAAAATGGCCTCAGAGGGTCATTTCAATCAAGTGCAAGGGAATGGAGAAAGATGTTGACAGATAAATGATTGAGAGAAAAAAATTAACATTCTTCAGCCTGAATAGAGTATTTACCAGGAGGTACATGAAAGAAATAAAAAGTGGAATCACAAAAATAGGGGCCTGTGACCAACTATCTTATCACTGTCCTCTTCCTGGGTGAGGAAACATGGCGGGTTCATCAGGTAACTTGTGGGAAGTGAAAACTAACAGACACACACAACGAAAAATCAAGAGAAAACCCAAACAGGAGAATGAGGTAAAGACTTAAGTTTGCAATCATAGGCTTAAAAGGCAGACTCAGCCCCACTCAATTCTGAGTGATCCTTAAAGATCCAGCGACCTAGAAATCTCCACACAAATCATAAGAGACATACGCCATGTCGCCGGAACTTGCAAGATAAGTGCAAGCAGCAATTTTAAATGATGTGTCTGCACCAGGAGTCCCTGCCGTGTGCCCAGCAACGAGGTTTAACCCTTGGAGCAACCCTGGCTACAGCCAAGAGGGGCTACAGACTTCCATCCAAAGCCCATGGTCTTTTCCCACTCTGGGCAATGATGCCATGGTCACCACGTTCGTATCATGATTTGGGAGATTTCCCCCATGCGCTGTCTCATCAGATTTTCACTCAGCAGACATTTTGAGGACTGCTATGGACTGAATGCTTGTGTCCCCCTCCCCACCCCTCCAAAGTCCATTTGCTGAAATCCTAACTCCAATGTGATAGTATGAGGAGGTGGGGCCTTTGGGGGGTGATTAGGTAGTAAGAGTGGAACCCCCATAAATGAGATCAGTGACTTAATAAAAGGGACTCCACGGAGCTCCCTCCCCCCTTCCACCCTGCGAGGGCACAGCAAGAAGACAGCTGTCTATGAACCAGGAAGCCGGTCTCACTAGACATCACATCTAACAGCACCTTGATCTTGGACTTCCAGCCTCCAGAACTGTGAGAATTAAATGTCTGTTGTTTACAAGTCACCCAGTTTATGGTATTCTGTTATAGCAGCCTGAAGGGACTAAGATAGGGCTACTCTGTGCTGGGCACTGTGCTTGTGAATAAAACACAATCCTTACCCCCAGTGTGCTTCGGGTCTGGTGCAGGAGAGAAGAGAATTTTTTAAAAATTAAAATACAGTATGAAACACACCGCGGTGTGGGTAGGCAGAGCTGCTGTGGGCAGGCTCAGTGGGGAGAACTTGACTTTCCCTTGAAGGAACTGAGGCTTAGAGAGTTTTCCTGACTGGTCCAAGATCAGACAGCTAATAAGCAGCAGAGCTAGCACCGCTTCTGCCAAATACCTACATCCCACCGAAGGTCAGTTTTCCCATCTGTAAAGTGGGAATACAGTCACAGGCTTGTTGTAAACATCAAGTTAGGGAATGCAGGTGAAGGTATTTTATGAAATCTAAAAAATTCAATAAGTGCTATATATAGTCGCTGTCACTGTTATTACCAGGCTATGACATACCAGCCCAAGGATTTGAAAGGAGAGAGTGATAGAGATCAACAGGTAGGCGCAATATGATTTGTTCACCTGATTTAACCTCTCCATTTATTCATATAGTCAATTAAAATACATCAAAGGTCTACAATGTGCATAGCCCTGTGATAGGCTCTAAGGACGCAGCAGTGAATAAAACAGTCAAACCACCAATTACACATTCCTTAGTCAATAAATAATCTTCACACACACTATAAAGGCAGAGTTTGAGAAAGTGAGGGCTTACAGAAAGGAGGCTGACCTGCTTTGGAAGGGCAGGGAAGGCTTCCCCGGAGGAGGTGTGGTCGAGTAGAGAGCCAGAGGTTGGGTAGGAGTTCCAGGAAGAGGGAAGAGTATGTGAGCGGGACCCCTGAGCCAGGGAGGAGCGTGGCTATAAAGGCCAAAGTAGCTGGACTCAATAGCAAGGTCAAGAGAAGAGCTAAGATCCCTTATACACAAGTGGGGGATCCAGGCTACAAGGTGCTGGTCAAGGGCTTAATGCAAAAGACTGCCACTGAATGATTTGCCTCTTTAAAAGCTGTTTGTGGCTTGCTGTGTTGGGACTGGGTGGAAAAGAGGCAAGACTGGATGTGGAGAGACGAGTGAGGAGGTGATTGCTGTGGTCCAGGAAGGAAAGGATGGATCTTGGGCTGGGGGTTGGCCATGGAGATGGAGCAACTCAAAGATCATGTGAGAGAGAAACACAAGATCCTCCTGATTACAAACCTTCCCATGTAGACAACACTGGAATCCACTTAGCCACCTAGTTACACATGAATATGTCTTTTGCATCAAACTCTGCCTTCCCATACCCCACGCCAGCCCCTTGCGCACAGGATGTCCTCAGTAAGTATGTTTCTTTGCACTGACTTCTAAATGGAATGTACTAGCAGGGAGCATCCCTAAGTTCTCAGATGGGTGTGCCTTGAGAAGCATGCAAAAGAAAAATGCTTGAATCCAATCCAGGTTGTTTTTCGTCTTCTTAAGTGTAGGCCCTTCATGTCATCTAATGATGAGCGATTCTCAACTGAAGGCAACCTAACCTGTGTCATCCCATCCAAAGTATATCTGCCTGGAGGAAATTCACCTGACACCTGTCAGAAGAGAGGCAGTGCTTCATGGTCTTGTGCTCACAAATCAGGCTTTCATAACCATTTCTACTTCAGTCAAGACAACCTCATGGCTCTGCCAGGGAAACACCTCCCCGGCCTCTTCACCTTACATATTTCAAGGGCGTACGCTGCTCTCTGAGGAGGACAGAGTCGAAGGCCACCTCTTTGGGTGGACTTCTAAGGCCACGCCGAGGGCACTTAGAGTATGATTGTTGCCTGCACCATCTCAACAGCCCTGTTGCAGGCCAACTGTCTCATTTAAGAGATGGAGAGGGACTTCCCTGGCGGTCTAGTGGTTAAGACTCTGTGCTTCTGCTGCAGAGGGCGAGGGTTCAATCCCTGGTCGGGGAGCTAAGATCCCACATGCTGTGCGGTGTGACCAAAAAAAAAAAAAAAAGTCTGTACAAAGAAAGGGAGAGAAAGAAGAAAAAAAAGGAGGTAGAGAAAGGGGAGGGGGACAGGGCAGCTGGGCAAGTATCAGGGAAGTAGTATGGTAGTTACTCTATTTTGATTCCCAAAACCTCCTAACCTTGTCTAGCAATGAGGTTGCTTCTAAACATGTACAAATAAACCTGTAAAAATGGATGGAGGAAGAAGGGTCCAGAGAAGGAAGAAAAGCAAGAGAGGCCAAAGTCCCAGAACTCATTTGAGGTCAAAGGGGCATGGTCAGTAGTGTCACACCTGCCAAGAAGTCACGCAGAAAAGGACAGAAGAGTCTTATTTGGATTTTGTCAACGAGGAGGTGCTGGGAACTTTCTTTGGCAAGACCAGTCCTTGATTCTGTGAACTTTCATTCATTCCTGTGGCCACGATCTCCCCCCCAAGAGGGCTGGCAGGGGCTGCAGGGTGAAGGATGCGAATAGGAGAAGGAGGCAACCCTGGAGAGAAGGGACTCAGGGATCGTGGATGTAACCCCACGCGGGTAATACAATCCTGCTTAAACTACACGCCCACACCAGCACGTCCCCTCCCAAGTCCGGAATTGTAGCTGATGGTAAAATCATCCCATATGTTCTGATTAGTTCCAAGCTCATGATCACGCTTCCCCTTGCAATGCAGCCCTTCAGTTAATGAACTCTGGTGCTGGAGCTAATGAGTCCATGTAAGAGTGTGGGCTCTGCTGGTGGCAGCTAAGCTTGAGTTTCGTCACTTGTGAGGCCTCCTGCCCCACCCCCATCCCAGAAAGAGAAAGAGCTAAGAGAAAAACAGGAGAAAAGAGACAGAACTTGAAACAGCCTCCAAATCCCAACAACAAAAACAGCAATTGCTATATTTCAAAGCCAGTTGCCAATTAGACTAAGTGGACGCAGAAGCCAAGTGGAAATCGTAATTCTTCCAGTCCCTCGCTGCTCCCACACGTGCAATGGGTTTGGCAGGGAGTCAAGGAAAACAGGGGCCCAGCCGCGGGATATTTCAAAGCATCTAAAGGCTGCTTGCCGTGAGGATGCCAGATTTCTGCACGGCTTGGTGGAAGGATGTCGGGACCGGACAGGACTGATCCAATTCTCCATTGGAAGAGGGCCCTGGGCCTCTCAGAGGCTGGAAAGCCTACCAGAAGAGGCAGATCTGTTTAGTGTGAACAGAAGTCTTGCACGGCCAGGGCAGAGTTTGGGTGGGGAAGCCCGCAGACCACCCAGTAACAGAGAGAGCGAAGAAGCCTCCTTCCAGGAAGGCTGGGGAGGCTGCCTGGAAATGCCCCTGGTTAGATTTGTCACAGGGGCCACAGGGAGAGGTGGAGGAGGGGACACGGGAGGGGGCTACCCCTCCTCTGTTCAGGCACTCTGCTAGGCATCGTCGTCCGACCCTCGGGGACCGCTGTCAACCTGCCTGCTTCCCACGGGAGGAAAGTGAGGGCCGGGGGGTTTATCCGGGCTAGGAAACGGTGAGAGTCAGGATCTGAAACCAGTTCTTCCCGAAGCTCATGCTCTCTCTCCCACCCCAGGGCTCAGCTTTATGTTTTTCTGTAAAGTGCCAGAGAGAAAATATTTTCAGTTTTGCAGCCCAGATGGTCTCTGTTGCAACTCCTCAACTCAACTATTGCAATGCAAAAACAGCCAGGCTCTATGTAAATGAATGGGCGTGGCTATGTGCCAACAACACTTTGTTTACAAAAACAGGTGGTGATGAGCCAGATAAGGCTTGTGGGCCATAATGTGCCACCCCTGGCCTGCTCTAATACAAAAAGGAAAAAAAAAGGACACTTCAGAGACTCCTGGAAAGAAAACAGTGTTCTTAAAACTGGAACAAAGGCAACCAGAACAATGCGACAGATTTACTCACGTCACAGCTGGGAGGGTCAAGCACAGAGTTTACTAAAGACGATCCTGTGCCTGAGTCCAGCTTTGCTCCCACACTGGTTCCATAATGTGGACCAAGTTACTTCATTTTTTTAAGTCCTTGTTCCCTCTTGTAGTAAGTGGAAATCATAGCCACACCTATCTCAGTAGCTGGATAAGAATTCCTAGATAATACTTGTCCAGGGCTTATAGCATCATCCCTGGCACATAATAAACATTCAGTAAAATTAGCTGCAGTGATTTCAGCACATACTTAATCATCAAGGGCCCTGCAGGGTGGCTGTCATCGCCTGCACGTCGTGGATGAAGACACAAAGTCTCTGGAGGATTAAGGGTGACGGCTGGGAAGGGCCGGTGTTGAATGAGGATCGGGCTTCTCTGAGTCTACAGCTCGCTCTCATTCCACCCCACTCTGGAAGGAAGGCAACAGCCAAAGACACGACCTCTGGAGGACAGAAGCATGAGCAGAAGGGCATAACCTCCGGCACCAAAGTATAAGTCTCTGATCCCTCACGTGCTACCTGCAGAGTCCCGGAGGATCATCGTCCAGAGCTTCTGCCCGCCATGGCAGCTCTCCGAAGGCCACCCTTGTGATCTGGACTGCCTTAAAAATGTTGTCTGGATGTGAAAGGCCACCTCCTCTCATAGCTCCGCAGAGCTGAGGAAGTCTGTGGGTGCGGAACCAGCCAGGCGGCTGTCTTCCCGCTGGTCCTCACTGCCCGGGCTGTGGCAGGAAAGGGACAGTGGCAATTCTATCCTTTCAGGGGAAGCAGGCAGCAAAGCCACCTGTGTTCGAATGTTCCACAAGGTCAGTTATCAAGTGCTCGTGCCCCGAGTAGACTGGGCAGAAAGCTGTAGCCAAAAAGTAGCTGCGGGGTCTTCATTCAGAAAAATAAATGGAATTTGAAAAATCACGGCTTTGCTTCATGCCTGACATAAATGCCTCTTTCTATATGCCTTTGGGGTTGTATATTAATGTGCTATGGCTTCTGGAGCAAATTACCACAAACTGGTTGACTTTAAAAAAAAAGCCAGGGGGCTTCCCTGGTGGCGCAGTGGTTGAGAGTCCACCTGCCGATGCAGGGGACACGGGTTCGTGCCCCGGTCCGGGAAGATCCCACGTGCCACGGAGCGGCTGGGCCCGTGAGCCATGGCCGCTGAGCCTGCGCGTCCGGAGCCTGTGCTCCGCAACGGGTGAGGCCTCAACAGTGAGAGGCCCACGTACCGCAAAAAAAAAAAAATCCCATTTCTCAGATGAAAACCTTTAAGGCCAAGGCAAGAGCTATGTCTTTTCCAATGTCACACAACTAGTAACCAGATGTCCTGCTCTGATGGAAAATGGGCTCATCCTGCACTGCTGGGGGCCATGGTGGTTTCTGGCCACCATAAGACTGTCACTTATTCTGGGCCTGCTGTTTGCCAGGCAGAGAACTAGGAGCTGGAGACCCAGAGGAGAGGAAAACTCAGCCTTTACTCTCAAGACCTATGTGGGATAGAGATGAGGGGTCAGTTACACCCCACAATGCATGCCTCTCTTTGTGTCACTGACAGTTCTCCCAGAGAGTTAGATTCAGACAACGGGACCACGCAGGGTCCTCTTAGTAATAATGGCTGTCATTTATTGGGCGTTTCCCACATACCTGGCATTGTATTAAGCACTTTGAATGCATTTAGTTCCTTTTCCTTGGATGACCCCAAGCCCTCTTACCACAAACATATTAAAATTTTAATTAAGAGAACACACCATGGCACACACACAACCTCCATTTAGTGTGTTGCTTCATTAAGTATCTTGCTCCTAACAGGAAGTGAGCATTTCTGGGTGACTTCAGACAGCAAAAAATCCATGGACCTCAACTATGTGGGTAAAGTGTAGCTACTTCCAGAGTCAGGCCTCAGGGCTTCACGCTGCTCTTACAGCTGGTCACCCCGCTGGACATGCTTCCTTTGGTCCCCTCAGGCAATGGACTTTGAGGGGACACATTCCCGCTTCTACACAAACCAGGTCCTTCTTCTTAACGCACACTAATTCCTGTTACTCCTACAGCCCCCACTTTTGTGGAAATTTCTTGTATCAGTGACATAGCCATTGCCACGCCCGATTCCCATCACAGCCAGGTAGATAAACAAAGAAATGCTCGCCCTAAATAAAACTGTTATAATCTATCGGCTCCACTCATGGTCTGGAATGCATGATAGGCACTTAATAGATATTTATTGATTGATCACTTATTTTTCCCCCAAAACGTGCTCACACGGTGTTTGTAACAAAATACACACACCATCAATTTTCTGTAAAACTCCAGGGACTTGACGGTGAGCTCCCTTCGAGCCCAAGCCCTCTCTTGGTTATTTTCTGCTCTGCCTGTATCTGATGGTGAAATGTGCTCCCAGGGGAACAATGGCAGGGAGGCCTTTCGCTTTTGCCATCAGTCTCCATGCTGAGAGGCAAGCCAACCTTTTCCTGTATCTGTTTGGGTGCTCATAAACTGGCACCAGAGCAGAGAGGACAGAGGAAGAAGAATTTGTGTCATCAACCAAGATTCTGTGCTCTGCCGGTCAGAATGGCCATCATCAAAAAATCTACAAACAATGCTGGAGAGGGTGTGGAGAAAAGGGAACCCTCTTGCACTGTTGGTGGGAATGTAAATTGGTACAGCCACTATGGAGAACAGTATGGAGGTTCCTCAAAAAACTAAAAATAGAACTACCATATGACCCAGCAATCCCACTACTGGGCATATACCCTGAGAAAACCATAATTCAAAAAGAGTCATGTACCACAATGTTCATTGCAGCTCTGTTTACAATAGACAGGACATGGAGGCAACATAAGTGTCCATCGACAGATGAATGGATAAAGAAGATGTGGCACATATATACAATGGAATATTACTCAGCCCTAAAAAGAAACGAAATTGAGTTATTTGTAGTGAGGTGGATGGATCTAGAGTCTGTCATACAGAGTGAAGTAAGTAAGAAAGAGAAAAACAAATACCGTATGCTAAAAACAAATACTGTATGTATCCACATATATATGGAATCTAAAAAAAAAAAGTGGGTCTGAAGAACCTAGGGGCAGGACAGGAATGAAGACGCAGATGTAGAGAATGGACTTGAGGACACGGGGAGGGGGAAGGGTAAGCTGCGATGAAGTGAGAGAGTGGTGTGGACATATATACACTACCAAACGTAAAATAGATAGCTAGTGGGAAGCAGTCGCAGAGCACAGGGAGATCAGCTCGGTGCTCTGTGACCACCTAGAGGGGTGGGATAGGGAAGGTGGGAGGGAGACGCAAGTGGGAGGGGATATGGGGATATATGTATACATATCGCTGACTCACTTTGTTATACAGCAGAAACTAACACACCATTGTAAAGCAATTATACTCCAATAAAGATGTTAAAAAAAAAAAAGATTCTGTGCTCTGAACGCTGTGTAGAGAACCGAGTTGAAGTCCATTGCAATGCAAGTGGTAGGGAGATGATCCTGACCCGGTGTGACAGCACGGTGTGTTTTACAAGAGCACGGTCTCATTGAGCCTGCTGCAGCTGACCTAATCAGATCCGGCAGAAACATGGGAGGTAGAGATTTGGAGGTGTGTCTATTTCCCCAGGGAGAGCAATGGAAAAACACAAGGAGAGAGAGCTGGACAGGTAGGGTCAGACTCTAAGCTCAGCTCTGATGCCCTGAGTGGAGCAACTTGGGGTAAATGACTTAACTTCTCATAGGAAAAAGGAAGGAGCAGCAGAAAGGGCTGTATTGGACCCCCTTTAATGTCCCATCATGCTCTGACACTTAGGGATTCTCTGGAATCAGGAAACATTGCTTTGATTCTGAATCAGACAACGGGACACCCCATCATGGATTGACTTGTGCCCATCCCCCAAAGATGTGTCCACTTGCTAAACCCCAGCACCTGCAAACGGGACTTTACTTGGAAAAAGAGTCTTTGCAGATGTACTTAAGAGATCTTGAGATGAGACGGTCCTGAATTACCTGGGTGGGACCTCAACCCAACGACGAATGTCCTTATTAACAGAGAGACACACCGAGGAGAAGACAATTTGAACATAGAGGCAGAGATCATAGTGATGGGGCCACAGCCTGGGAATGCCACCCAAAACTGGAAGAGGCAAGGAACGAATTCTCCCCCAGAGCCTAGTCGAAGGGCAGTCCAGATGACACCTGGCTTTCAGACTTCTAGCCTCCAGAACTGTGAGAGAATACATTCCTTGTCTTTATTTTTTCATTGACGTATAGTTGATTTATAATGCTGTGTTATTTTCAGGTGTGCAGCAAAGTGATTCAGTTATATATATAAGTATATATGTACTTAAGTATATATATATATATATATATAAAAATCTATTCTTTTTCAGATTCTTTTCCATTATAGGTTATTACAAGATATAGAGTATAGTTCCCTGTGTTATACAGTAGGCCCTTGCTGGTTATCCATTTTACATATAGTAGTGTGGAAACAGCTCTAGCTTTAACATCTTACAGACCTTCATAGAAATCCTGTAGGGATTTTACATCTCTCTAAGCCTCTATCCCCTCGTCTTTTAAATACAGACTGCAGGGTTACTAGGAGGGCTAGAGATGATAGTTGTAAAGAGCCCAGGACATACTAAACACTCAGTAAATAATAATTATCTTTATCTTTCTAGGTAGACACTTCTACTAATAAAGTCTGATATCACAGAGCAATCAGTCCGAGAGGCAAGCTTTGCTCTTTGCCAGAAGTCTTTGCATCTCTTCCCATAAAAAAACTTACAATCTTTTTTTTTCTGGGAAAAGCAGGGTCCTAATTTGCCCCGGCAGAGGTCTGAATCCAATTACACGCTGCCCCCGCAGGTTGCGTGGCTCTCCCTGTGCTCATTCTCCTCCGGTTCTTATGAGAAGCTCCCTCTGTGGGTGCAGTTCCACCGTCCTGGTGTCTTTGCTTTGACCTCCTCCCACCTTTCTGCCTCGCTGGAGCAGCACAGTGGGTTCTGACTGGACCTCGCTCTGCTCCTTCACACGGCTGGACCATGAACCTGACAGTGCTGCATAGCCAGGGCAAAGAGGGGATATGAGATGCTGGGGGCAATCTCATCTTCATTTCTATGCTAATTCTATTCTAGGTAGCTCCACAGAATAAACTTTTCCTTTCCTCACAAGGCTATTTTTCCAAATATGTAGCACAGAGATAAAAACAGATTCCAAATATGAGTCAAGTAGCTGGTCTGGGGTAAGAACCAAGGATGACTGTGAATTTAGAGATGGACTCCAAAAACGACTATGGGACACTCAGAGGGGCTGATGTAATAACAGCCCCCTAAAGATGCCCCCACCTAATCCCTGGAACCTGTAAATATATTACCTTATATGGCAAAAGGGACTTTGCAGAACTGACTTATTAAATTAATGACCGTGAGATGGGAGATTGTTTGGGATGATATGGGTGGGCCAATGTTAGCACAAGGTAAAAGTGGAAGAGGGAGAGAGAAGAGAGGCCAGAGGGATGTGGGGAGAGAAGTTGATCCACCATGGCTGGCTTTGAAGAAGGAAGAAGGGGCCATGAGCTAAGGAATGTGGGCGCCTCTAGAACCTGGAAAAGACAAGGAAATGAATTCTGCCCTACGGTCTCCAGAAGGGAATGCAGACTGCTGACACCTTGACTTTAGCCCAGTGAGACATGTGTCAGATGTCTAAATTACAGAACTTTAAGATGATACATTTTCATTGTTTCAAGCCACTAGATTTGGTGATGTGTTATGGAAGCAATAGAAAACTAATACACTCAAGAAAAACAGGAAGATAAAAAGACCTAGGAGAGAGGGTTTGTCAAGAAAATTCTTGGAGGTTAGTTTCAAGAAATAGAAGGTTGGGCTTCCCTGGTGGCGCAGTGGTTGAGAGTCTGCCTGCTGATGTAGGGGACGCGGGTTCGTGCCCCGGTCCGGGAGGATCCCACATGCCACGGAGCGGCTGGGCCCGTGAGCCATGGCCGCTGAGCCTGCGCGTCTGGAGCCTGTGCTCCGCAACAGGAGAGGCCACAACAGTGAGAAACCCGCATACCGCAAAAAAAAAAAAAAGAAATAGAAGGTGGCTAACTATTTTAAGAACTACTGGAAAATTAAATGATATGAGGACTGAAAAAAAAGAATCCTGGCCCTCTTCCCCCTGCATGCTAACCCACCTCTTCTATTCCCAGCTTCACCAACAGCCACCAGGGTGATATTTCTAAACTAGAGATCAATCCCATCACCTTCCAGTGTAAAACTCTCTCCTAACTCCTCACAATTTTCAGAATGAAGTCCAAAACTGCTCGCAAGACATAATCCGCTCACAGTCAACTCTCCAAAGTCTATACCCTGCCACTTCCTCCACGTTCCAAAACTCACTCACCATTGCAACCACTCTGACCCTCTATGGCTCCATTTAGCAAATATGATGCATCCAGTACTCACGCCCTTACATTCCGTGTGCTGTTCCCTTCTCTTACCATACCTGCAGCGATCCTAAAGACGTAGCACGAGCATTGTCTCCCTTGGGATGCCTTCTCTGATCAATCCCCAGTCTCAGTCTTGTATTTCTCTGTGAGCCATGACAATTCTCCCTTATACAGAACTGTGCTCTTCGGGGTAGAGCACACTTGGCTTCCAGATCTCAGCATATGATGTCTCAACTCCCTTTCCTGGGTAAGTAGGAGTTCTTGGATCTGACCTGGGCCAAGGTTCTCTCTGAGAGCCAAGGCTAGGAAGACAGAACTGGTCTGTGGCTACCAGACACGTAACAGAGGAACACAGAAAAAAAAAAAGGGTCTAAATTATGCAGTAGAACTTTATGTAATGATGGAAGTATGCTGTATCTAATGCTGTCCATTAGCCACAGGTGGTTATAGAACACTTGAACTGTGGCTTGAAGTGTAACTGAGGAACTGAACATTCAATTTTTATTTAATTTTAATTAATTTTAACTTATATTTAAATAGCCACACATGGTTAGTGGCTACTAGATTGAATAGCACAGTTAGCGGAAAGGCAAGGTAAATAGCAATACAAGGAAAACATCAACTCCAAAGAGATAAAGGGTTAGTAATTCTGAAACCACTATACATTTATACTGGAATTGAATCAGCCAACCATTTATACTGGAATTGAATCAGCCAACCATTTATACTGGAATTGAACAAACAGAGATGGGAACTCGGTTTCTCACTGTAGAGTGGAAGGTTACAGACAAGAAAGGGGAGAAGGCTGATCCGTGTGGTAATGGATCAGAGTTCAACACATAACTATGAACTCATGTTTAGCTTAATACAGATACAGGTGGTTACACACAGAAATATTTATAGATCTATGTATATACACCTATTAGTATACAATGTGTTATTTCCTTGTTCTATCAGCTGAAAGGGCCTAAAAGCATGGACATCCCAGTGGCAACAAGCACATCCAAACCCTGGTCTTGGTCTCTAAAACCATTCCACAATAAAAGGAACCAGAGATATTTGGAGAAATGACTGATTCTAGGATCAGGGCAGGAAATACACAAATATACAGGATAAGCCTGGAACATCCTGTAATGCTAGGAAGCAAGAAAGTAGGGGGAAAAAACACAATGATGGGATAAGGCAAGTGGACACAGGAACCAACTGCAAGAAGACCTTTCCCGAGAACAAAGCTGGAGCTCCTTGAGCTAAATAAAGAATGTGGCATCGAGTTACAACCCAAAGTATAAAACAAATATCCATGAGTCCATACTGATATAAATGACTGATCGAATAAATTAATAAATGAGGGAGAATGGACAAACCTCCTGCACAGAAAAGTTCAAAATAATCAATGTGGATACTGCACCCTCACGGTGATGGGGCATAGCTGTCATTCCTTCTGTATAAACTGTGCCTAGTGACTTTTTGCCAAAGAGTACAGTATGGAAAGGTAGGAAAATCAATACCTTTACAGCCGGAAAACCTGACAAGAAAAGCCTCGGCAAGGTGATCATGGTATCTGTCAACCGTGACACGTCGTGTTTGCAGCATATACTCTTGAGGTGATGTGAGAGAGGTACAATGGTACTTTACCTCCGTGGGTTTTTCCTCCTAAAACCCACAACCCTGGTCTCACTAAGAGAAGAACATCAGACAAATCCCAACTGAGGGAGACTCTATAAAATACCTGGCCAGCACTCTTCAAACCTGTCAAGGTCATCAAAAAAAAGGAAAAATCTAAGGAACTATAACATCCAAGAGGAATCTAAGAAACCTGATACCTCTGTGTTATATGGTTTCCTGGATGGGATCCTGGAACAGGAAAGGGACATTAGCTAAACACTAAGTAAATCCAAATAAAGCATGGACTTTAGTGGGTAATAAAGCATCAATATTGGTTCATTAATTGTGACCAGTGTACCATAGTGATGTAAGATGCTACTAACAGAGGAAATTGAGTGTGGGGTATATGGGAACTCTATGCACTATCCTCATAAGCTTTTGGTAAATCTAAAACTTATTTTTAAAGAAATCCATAGGGATCAGTAAAAATATAAAAGGCTGTGATATTTTTTCTGTGTGTGTCTCCTGGTCTTCTTCGGGAAGGCTCTCCTCCTCTAATCTTACTCCATGTGGTTTGGATAAAACTTTTCCCTTGGGCTTCCCTGGTGGCGCAGTGGTTGAGAGTCCGCCTGCCGATGCAGGGGACACGGGTTCATGCCCCGGTCCAGGAAGATCCCACATGCCGCGGAGCGGCTGCACCCGTGAGCCATGGCCGCTGGGCCTGCGCGTCCAGAGCCTGTGCTCCGCAATGGGAGAGGCCACAACGGTGAGAGGCTCGCGTACCGCAAAAAAAAAAAAACAAAAAAAACACTTTTCCCTCCATCCTTATTCCAGTAGAGGCACAGTATATGAACCAGGCCCAGCCAATCACAGCATTCCTTCACCATGGCCACTGTGATTGGTTCAGGAATGGGCACATGACCCAGGCCAGGCCCATGAGACTCACCTCCAGTAAGTTTGTTGGAACTATTGGGAAAGAGATTCTCTTCCCCCTCCCCACCAGTATCACTGAGAAGATATAAGCTGGCAGCATTCTGTTACCAAAAGTAGAGAGCTTGCCTGAGAATAGGGCCAAAACAGAGGAAAACAAGAGAAGGAAAGAAGCAGACAGAATCCTGACAATATTCTTTGAGCTCCTGATACACCATGTACAAAATGAGTGGTAGTCCTGGATTTTGTGATTTGATGAACCACTCTAGTCCCTTTTGCTTAAATTTGAGCTAGGGTTTCAATGAATTGCAACCACAAGGGGCTTGACCAATACAGTCAGTCTAAGGAAAATGGTCTGGACCCTAATCTACAAGAGAGATATTAGGGGTACCTTTTCTTCCCAGCCTTCATGTTTCCATACAGAAACTTCTGCTCCCATGGTGAAACACTATGTAACATTTCATCCCCTGCTTTCTGGATACAGTGACGACTTACCTGAGAGGTGATACCAGAAAAGGGAAATAAGCATGTGTGGATTCATCCTATCTGGGCCTCCCTTTCTGATCTACCTGCTGCAAATTGGATACATTCTACTCCACTGTTGTCACCATGGGGCACACACATTAGGATCAGGGTCCGCACCTGCATTCTAGGGGCAGGTCTCAAGGCTCATCCTTCTCTGACCTCACTCTTTGACCTTGATATGTTTAATACAGCTCTTCTGGATAAGAGGGACAGCTTCACAGACCCCAGCTTTCCCTTGGAGGCATCATTCTGAGGCCTCAGTTCCAGGATAAAAACTCAGATGCCCGATTGTTGGCACAGATCCAAGGCAGGTTCTTCAACCTAGCATTATCCCTTACAAAAGGAGTATTTTACCCTTCTGTTGTCTGACAACCATTTCTCATCCTGTTCTGGACTCAGAGTTGAGAGGAAGGGTGTGATTAATTCCCACCCCTCAAATCTAGGCAACAGAATGTGTTTGAAGATGGAGTGTGGAGAACAATGCTTAGGGACAGGCCATGACAGAAGTCATTTTACGGTCCTTATAAAACTCCTCACCTGCGCCTGTGGTCAGAGAAACATTCAGGACAGTGTCTTTTTAAAACTATAAAAAGGGTCAAGAACTAGCTTCTGAAAGAAGAAATTCATGGCATGCAGCAATGCAAGTACATATATAAGACTAGCAAAAAATTCCGTAATGTCTTTTCTGCTGCCCTGAATGATAATTAAATTGAAATAAAAGGCACAGTTACATTATATCCTAAATAAGCTATAGAGGAAATTGATCTTAGCCTCCAGGGATTTCTGTAGCCATAAGTCGTGAAAGGGCATCTTCCCAAGACTCTACGTCGGAAGCGGTCCCTTTATCCTTCTGTTCAATGGAAGCAGTAACTTCTCTCATTTTGACGTGAGATTGACTGTAAAAGCCAACTTGGGTAATGTTTCTAAAATGCTGGGCCAGAGCTAAGAAATGCAAACAAGGGAAGTTAGAAAGCGCGCATTCTTTTTTGCACAAATAACTTGTGACATAATCTTAGTTTCTCAAGTCAGAACTTCTTCTGTAAATAATTCATGGTAATAGGCAGTGAGCTAGCTGTGACGGGAAGTGGTAAATTCCGTACAGTAGTGGTGGAATGTGAAACCTAACACAACCTGGATGGAGCATTAGGGACGCGTTAGGGATAAACGAGACCTGGCTCCATCGGAAGAGGATGGCCGAGAAGGAATTCAATAATTTAGTGCACTCCTTAGAGAGCTGGGACTTGCTGGGCTTAGGCCCTGGGTGAGGCAGTGCAAAGACCAGAGTTCAAACAGGTAGAAATAATTTCAACTAGTCTTTGCTTGTGTGTCTTGAACCCCACGCAAGATATGCGTAACTTAACTACCTGCACTGGATGTCCTTCCATTGGGCTAGATGGGGAGCAGGGAGAGACTGAACTGGGCTAAGTCAGAATTCATCTTAGCAACCAGGAAAAGGGAGAAAACCTGAGAGCACTCAAGCACTGTTAACTTTTATCATTTCATGATGTAATGACCTATATTTATGGAACTCTTACCTTGACATTACTGGTATCATATAATTTCATTCTAATGATGACTTCATGAAAACTGTCATCATCCTCATTTTGCAGATGACAAAAATGAGTTTCAGAGAAGTTAAGTAACATGGCTGTGGTCATACAGCTAGAAAGTGGAGAGCTGGGACCCAGATTCAGGTCTGGCTTCCGTACTGTGTTTTCTCACCCAGTGCGACTTAAAAAAGCACACACACCACCAGCCCCACAAAAGTTTCCTGCCATTTAAATATGTACTGCCCTTTCATCCTTCTTTTCTTTTCTTTGCCCACAAAGAGATACAGACCCAGCATTGCAGAGGGGGACGGCGTTGCCTCCAGGCTGAGACAAACCTGGCCTGGTGGAACACTTACACCTTTGTTTAACAGCTGTGTCACTCCAGCCAAGTTATTCTATCATTCTAATCCTGTTTTCTTGTTGACTCCTTCCACAGATATGTGTTGAGCACATATCATGGGCTGGGCAACTGGTCAAGATAAAGGAAGCACACACAAATGTGCCTGCCCTCATGAAACTTACGTTCTAGTGGTATATGGAGGACACAGTGGAGGGACTTGGTGAGATAGCCACAAGCAACATAACTAAGTAAACTACATAGTATATTAGAAGGTGTTGCAATCTAAGGAGAAAAAGAAAAGAGGAGTAAGGGGAATCTACTAGAGGGGTCCAGTTTTAAATGCACTGAAGGGTCAAAGAAGGTCTCATTGAGATGGGACATTTGAGCTCTGACTTGAAGAAATGAAGTGAAGACCATGCAGATATCTGGGAAAGGACTCTAGGTAGAGGGAAGACCAAGGGCAAAGACCCTGAGATGGCAACAGGTAAGGCCCTGAGAACTCACCTGGCAGTTGGCAGAACAGCAAGGAGGCGAGAAAGGCAGGAGCAAAGAGACTGAGTGACAGGAGGTGATAAGACATGAGACCAGACAGGTGACGTGGCACAGGGGGCAGGTCCTACAGAGCCTGCGTGAGCCAAGGGAGTCATTCTCATTGTGTAAGGCGGGGAGCCGCAGGTGGCTTTGAGTAGAGGAGTGACACTATCAGACTTCAATTTTACAAGGAAAGCTCACCTTTTTTTTTTATTGAAGTAGAGTTTTGATTTAAATATTGTGTTAGTTTTAAGTGTACAGCAAAGTGACTATGTTATACATACATATATATCTGTTCTTTTGCAGATTCTTTTCCATTATAGGTTATTACAAAATACTGAATATAATTCCCTGCACTATTCAGTAGGACCTTGTTGTTTAACTAGTTTATATACACTAGTGTATATATGTAATCCCAATCTCCTAATTTATCCCTCCCCCACCCCTTTCCTTTTGGTAATCACAAATTTGTTTTCTATGTCTGTGAGTTTATTTCTATTTTGTAAATAAGTTAATTTCTATCATTTTTTTTTAGATTCTACAAATTAGTGATATCATATGATATTTGTCTTCCTCTGTCTGACTTACTTCACTTAGTATGATGATCTCTAGGTCCCTCCATGTTGCTGTAGATGACATTATTTCATTCTTTTTTATGGCTGAGTAATATTCCATTGCATATATGTACCACATCTTCTTATCCATTCATCGGTCAGTGGACACTTAGGTTGCTTCCATGTCTTGGCTATTGTCAACAGTGCTGCTATGAACATAAAGGTGCATGAATCTTTTGAGTGAAAGAGCGACACCATCAGACTTCAATTTTACAAGGCCTATTTTGGCCATTGCGAAGTGAACAGAGTTTTGAGAGACGAGTTTGCCTTCCACCAGGCAGATGAGAACAGGAGAGGATGACAATACCACAGGGCTGGCCAGTGAGAGTTAAATGAAGTGATGTTTGGAAAGCACCTAACACACAATAGGACCCAGTATATAAGTGGGTCCTATTATTACATTGGTCCCTTTCCATAGGAAGAGGATCATTTTCACTCTCATCCCAATTCCAATGTCCTATGGGCAGGCCTTATTACATGAAGGGCTGAAACTTGTAGAAAATTGGGTGCATATCTTTGGGATTTTCTTTGCATAGCTCCACATATGACTAAGAAAAACAAAAAAATACAAGATCCTCTTTCCAGAGGATATGTAGAATAACATAATGTGAGCTTCCCCTTTAAGAAAGAAGTTGGCTTTAATCAGTAGAAAGCTCTCCAATGTGGAATTGTTTTGCTAAGAATGACAAGTCTCAAATCAGATTGCATTTCTACTTCATGCTATTCTTTCTAACTCCCTAAACTTCTTGACACTGGAGGAGGAACACAATAAAAACCAAGCAAACAAAAATTCCTTTTAGCTTGGACCATGTTTTTCTCTAAGAGAGAATTCACATTAGGACCCTTTTGCTTAGTTAAGGTCAAGTTTATGAAACACTTTTAGGTAATCACTTAAGTCATTAAACAGAGTGTGAAAATTTGTGCATATTCATAAAGTTTATCATCAGTACTAACTATGCTTCTTTCTGTAGACGCATTGTCTACAGAGCTATAAAAACTCATTGATCTCCTTCTGGTGGAAAGTGATAATTTTCCTGATTCCTATTCTTGCTGCACAGAATCGTTTCATAAAGTGACTTCTGACTGTTTTCCTGAAATCTAAACAAAATGCTAACCTTTAGGCTTTATTGATTCTACTTTTTGACACTGGGAACTTCATGAAGTTGATGGTCATGAGATAACCATTCTTGGATTTTGTATCAATTCCAAGATATATCCATTATTCACTCATTCATTCATTCCACAAACATTCACTGACCATCTGCCATATGACACCCACTATGTTGGATGCTGAAGATACAAAGAAGAAACACAGCCCCTGCCCTCAGAACGCTCCCAGCCTAGTGGAGAGAGAGTCAAGCCAACAGATAGTTCGACACAGCAAGGCAGTTGGTACCTTGGTGGTCTGTGCAAAGCACTGTGGAAATGAGAGTGCAAGAACTCCAAATCAGGAAGGCAGGGAGATGGCATTTAACGTGATGCTTAAGAGATGAATGGGTATTTGCCAGGCCAAAATAACACGGAGTGGGAAACCTGCCCCCCAGGAGGATCAACAAAGGCATGAGGGAGCCTGGCCTATAGAGAGAGCTACAGACATTTCCCTCATCCCTTTGGAAAGCATGTAAGATACGGATGGACTCCACCTCCTCAAAAGTCTGTTCACACCCCAAGAACCTGATGATTATCCAGTCACCCAACATGTACTGAGCCCCTAGCATGTGCAGGGTGCTAGGAGTTCAGAGATGAACCAACGATAGTGTCTTTCTTCCAGAGGCTCATGGTCTTGTCATCAGCAGAAAACAAAGGATTTTTTTCCTATTTGATAAATCACAGACACGTGGTTTGGCTCCCATACCAGCTTGTCCTTGGGCAATTCACTTACACTCTGAGGGCCCCAGGTACCTCATCTGTAAAAAGTGGACCAGTGTACTTACTCCCAAGAGGTTGCTGATAAGAGATAAAGGAAAAGAAATTGCTTAATGTCACGTTTAACATGTGACAGATGTTCAACAATTGTTAGTTACATATTTTATTTGGAAAGGAACAAATTCCATTCTTGATAGGAAAGTAAGGAAACCTAATTCAGGGTGTTCTAGGGCTGGGGACAGGAAAAGGTGGAGATAATTCTGTTACCTCTTCCATTTTTTCCCCATGCAGCCTGTCTAATAGAGGGAAAGGGGCATGGGAGGGGGGAAGGGGGCCAGTTCTAGACCAAGATCCAGATAATGAGGTAGAGGGGAGGTCTATGTTTGTTTGTACTGTATCTCTAGCATCTATTACAGTGACTGACCCAAGCAGGTGCTTCATAAATATTTCTTGAATGGAGGTATGATCTGCAAATTGGAATCTGCCTTAAGCAACTGTAAAGAGATGTGTAATTCTGGAAATGAATGCACATGTTCAATGGCCAGAAACCACCAAGAGATTGAGGAATGGTTGAAGGAACTAAGGATGTTTAAGCCTGCATAAGAAATGACCCAAGAAGATGTGATTTCCATCATCAAATCTTTAATGCATCATCTCTTGAGTGATAGAATTGACTCTCTATGGAACTCCAGGAAAACGTGCTAGGAGCAAGAGGAGTGAGTTTCCTGGAGGTAGATTTCAACTCAGTTCTGCTTCGGGGCTGATTCTCCCACAGATGCTAGATTTGAGGGTGGCCTCCATATTGTTGAGCTGCCTGTTACTGGCCTGTTCTAGCACAGGATCATGGGGTTGGCTCTCAAGCATTAAAAGGGAAAGTGAGCAATACAGCCTTCAGTTCTAGTTTCCTTTGATGGATGTCATGGTTTTAGTCTAGGTAGCATTCTTCCCTTAGGGAAACCTCCCTTTCTCCCTGCCAATCACAGGGCTGCACTCCGTACCACACACACCATTCCCCTACCCCCACCACTGAAGGAGCGGCTTGACCTAAGCTAGGACCATCAGCATCTGTTTCTGAGGAGGAATCTGAATCTTAAGAAAAGCTTCACAAAGCCAGAGGTGCTTGCCCTTGGTCATCTGATGGCAGCAGCCCACAGAAGCAGTACACATGTTTCTAATGCTGAGATGCTGTGGTGGGCCCTGGTTCTTGTCCTACCTGCCAGCTGGCTTGTTCAGAAAGTTCTATAATTCTGTGAGGTACCTAATAGCCTTTGAACAAGTCCCTTCCGTACTTAGGCTAGTGTGTCAGTCTCCACTGATTACAAAGAAAGAACCCTTGCAGAGAAAATTACTTTGTTAGTTCTATGACTAATTCTGCAACCCACAGCCTTATATGCTCCCCCAATCTTCTACCAAAGAGATAGCACAGGGCAAAGAGGATTCTCCAGCCATGGACTGTTACATCAGTGTGCTGTAGACTGAATGCTATGTCTCCCCAAAATTCATGGGTTGAATCTTAATCCCCAGAGTGATGGTATTTGGAGCTAAGGGCTTTGAGTGGTCATTAGGTCATGAGGGTGGAACACTCATGAATGGGATTTGTGCCCTTATAAAAGTGACCTCACCACCTCCATTGTGAGGCCATCTATGAACCAGGAAGCAGACCCTTTTCCCCAGACACCAAATCTGCTAGCACCTTCATCTTGGACTGTCCAGCTTCCAGAACTGTGAGAAATAAATTTCTATTATTTGGGGGTCACCCAGTTTATGGCATTTTGTTATAGCAGCCCAGACAGACTAAGACAACGTGGTAAGGAGTAGGATCTGGAAAGGAAGTGCAGTTTGAAATTGGGCATTTGTAAGTGTATTTTCTCTCTCCCCCACCAACTCTCTCTCTCCCCTCACCATCTACATCTTCATGTGAGAAGTGAAGCAGTCTAATTAAGAAAGGTGAAGAAGACTATTTACAACGGCCAAGACATGGAAGCAACATAAATGTCCAACGACAGGTTAATGCATAAAGAAGATGTGGTACATATATACAGTGGAATACTACTCAGTCATAAAAAAAGAATGAAATAATGCCATTTGCAGCAATGGACCTAGAGATTATCATACTAAGTGAAGTAAGTCAGGCAGAGACAAATATCATATGATATCACTTATGTGCAGAATCTAAAATGACACAAATGAACTTATTTATGAAACAGAAACAGACTCACAGACATAGAGAACAAACTTACGGTTTTCCAAAGGGGAAGGAAGGGGAGGGATAAATTAGGAGTTTGGGATTGACAGATACACACTACTATATATAAAACAGATAAACAACAAGGTCCTACTGTATAGCACAGGGAGCTGTATTCAATATCTTGCAATAAACTATAATGGAAAAGAATCTGAAAAAGAATATATATATATATATATATATATATACACACACACACACATAACTGAATCACTTTGCTGTACACCGAAAAGTAACATAACATTGTAAATCAACTATACTTCAATTAAAAAACTAAAAATGAAAAAAGAAAGATTCAGAAGAAAAGAGGAAGGCTCAGAGGAGGACACGGGAAATAAGAAAGAAAAGGGAAGGGAGTAGAGGTGTGCTCCTCCACAGAGTAACCACCCTCACGAATGGCCTCTGCAACTGTTAAAACACAGCCTTCACCAACTGATTACCAATTACGAGGCTGTCAAACCATGAAAGCTAAATTTGTCCATTAAACTGTCTATCTCAAAAAGGAGTTTGAGAAGGGTGGGGCCACAGCCCATCCACCATGGTGCTCAAAATAGAAGCTGCTAATTCAGCAGAGACCAAGTGGCAGCATTTCAGAGGGCACTGGTGTGACCCCTGAGGCTGGATGGGGAGGGTCCGCTTAAAAAGGCTCTGCATTTCAACACTCCTCAAGTTGCTGAGGATAAAAGAGAGGATGGTAGCGGGGTCCCTGGAAGTCAGACAAGTCCTTCTTTCAATCTTGACCTTTCCTAAATAAGACAGAACAGTTGAGTGGGCTGATACGAGAGGCACCAGGGCTGGGTTCAAACTTGGGTCCTGCTGGACAAGTGTGACATGTGGATGTCTTCAGTTTGGGGGCTACTACTCAAATTCACTTCCTTTCCTTTACTCCACTGGCCTTCCTTTTATTTATTTATTTTTTTACAAATAACTTAATTTTAATCATATCACAAATGTTCACTATAAAATATTTAGAAAACATAGGACATAAGAATAAGAAGACATAATTTCTTATCCTACTGAGAGATATTTTGATGTATCAACATAAACGGTCATAAAAAGTGGAGGAGTTAATCATACACACCGGTTTGTTTAAACTAGTGATTTAAAATTTAACATATGAATATTATTGTGTCATTAAAGATACTTCATATGTACATACACACACACACACACACACACGCACGCAAACTTTTTGAAAGCTATATCATCAAAGACTATTGCATGAATTTAACATAATTAATTTAACCAGTCTACTGTTGTTGGATGATTAGATTTTCAAATATTCTCAATGACAAACAAGACAAATATGATAAATTCTCTATGACAGATATTTTCAAAAATTAACATATACGTATTTTCATCTGTCTCTCTTCTTCCAAAGCCTTCTCTTCTACCTTCCAAAGAGGAAGGATACTTTGTTTTGGTAATTTCAGGCATGAGGTTTTGCTGTGTTGATCCAGGAAACGGATGAATTAGAGCACTGTGTAAGTCTAAGAGGCCATATTAATTCATGTGAGGAAGACACATGCAAGAAAAGAAAAAAAGTTAAGTTGAAAAGATGGAGAAAAGAGGTGAGAGAGAAGAAATGTCCAGCACTCATTTGCAGAAAAAGGTTTTGGAGAGTTTTCATAGAGAATCAGACACACTGGGAGCAGCTGCCACTGGCCCTCCTTTTAGCAGAGCCAGCAGTATGCCCAGGAGGCATATGGAAAACTTATGGGTGTGTTTAGGACTGTCTCATTGATGGGGGCGCTTATAGGTGGGGACCCAGTGTGATTATTCCCTGCAATGGTCACGTGCATATACAAAAAAATTGTCCCATGACTCTCATGACCTCCTAGCATCCCTGCAGACAAACCTGTATGGAAAAAAAAAATCCACTAATATACAGTTATCCAGCCTGAGAACCTCTCTCTGCTTTACATAAAAACACAAAGTATTTTTCCCTATTTCTATACTATTTTTACACTGAATTATCCAGGAGTACAACTACCATGTAAATCAAGAGAATATTATATTAGTTTTGTTCAGAACTTTCCCAGGAGTTGATAACTAATTCACAAACTATCTCCCACAGCAGCAATGCTGGCAGTATTCAAGTTGGCAAAACAACACCCCTGGATCATGTGTCTCTCAAATTCATGGTGATTTTATGGCACATGCATCGGACTGCTTATCTTCTGATACAGTTTCACCTGATAAATTATTACTTTATTGAATATTAAATGCATTACTGTTTTATTAAACATTAATGTGCTTTTCGTGGTTGGGTTTTTTTTTAAATTTTCTGTTGAGGTAGGTATATTATCTATAAAGTTCATACAAAGGGGGCATAATAAAACATTTGTAATATAAAAGGGTCTCAGGCCAGGTTTCCCAGGAAACAGATTCTGAGATGAAAATCCTCATACAGGAAGTATGTTGGAGGGTGTCCTTGGGATCAACTGTGGAGAACCGAGAGGGGGTGGGGTGAGGCAGAGGGAAAAGCTGAGCTGTGATATAGTCACAAGAGAGGCCTCAGCCCATCCTCCTATATGTACCAGTCATTAGATGCAGGCGGTCCCTGTGGATGGGGCATGAGCTTAGGTGAGAACATGAACTTCTGCTGAGGGCAGTTCTTAGAGAGACACAGGGCTCTCTATTTACCTAATTTTTGTTGGGCGTCAGCAAGCTATTCAGCCCGCTGCCAGGGTAGAAGACACCATGACAGATGGCAGTGCCCAGGCTGGGGAATATGCTGCATGTTTCTGCCAATAGAACTAGGCAGACAAGTAGGGAGGTCATCACTGATAGGCAAATTAGGCCTGGTGTCCTTGGGTTTGTTTTCAGTGTAGACCTATAGGAAATGAAAGCAGTAGCTATGGAAGCAGCCCTTTTGCCCCTTTTTCTGTTTCTTCATCTCTGTTTTCTTTAGACCTTAATTATGAAAATGAGATCACTAGGTAACAATTAACCTAACTCCTGAATTCTGCTCTACTGAATGTACACAACGCCTTACCTAATCCATTGATTCCTTTCCTAGATTAAGAGGAGAAAGAATGAAGAGTTAAGCAGTTAAAGAATGACTGACTCTGTACCCCCAGCATCCCCCTTAGCAAATTTGCAGGTGGACCAAGTGGGCAAGATAGCATCCAACTGCAAGTGGACCATGTGGGAAAGATAACATCCAATGGAAGATCAGGAGAAGACAGCAATGGAAAAATGAGGAAGAATCTGACCTCCTACCTTAATGATTCACTGAGATTATTTCTTCCTTTTCCCTTTAAAAACTTTCATGGCCAAACAGAATCTTTGGATCTTGGGACAGGAGTCCATCTTCTCCCCAGATTGCTGGCTTTTCTAATTAAAGCACCTTTCCTATCTACCAACACTTGCTTCTCAAGTACTTGCCTTTCAACAGCAAGCAGCCAAACCTGACTTCAGTCACAGCTCCATTTCCCAACAATGGGAATGGGAGGACCACAAGCTCTTTTGAGTATGAGGCAGAAATCCAGTGAAGCCCACCAACAGTTACAGTTTCGCATGGCAGAATCATACAAGGGATTAATTAAGACCATGTAGGTCCTAAAGACCAAACATGTGGCATAAAGGAAAGAAGAAGTGAAAATGGTCATAGACAGTTTTGTGGAAAGATGAGGGACTGTTAAAGTCGCTGACTCACCTGTAAGCCTTAGAAGGAAATCTGAAAGCACCTTCACCCAACCCACAGAAAAGACAAACCCAGAACCAGGCCTTAGCTAAACTCCCAAAAGGTCTAAAGCAGTTTGGATGGACCAGGCTCTATGACTGGGTTTCACTTTGGGCTGTTTCAGTCTCTTCCAGGGATTTAACCTACTTTGCTATTTTTCCTTTTTTTTTTTTAATTTTATTTCTTTATTTATGTTATACAGCATGTTCTTATTACTTACCTATTTTATACATATTAGGGCATATATATCAATCCCAATCTCCCAATTCATCCCACCACCACCAGCACCATCCTGCTTTCCCCCCTTAGTGTCCATAGGTTTGTTCTCAACATCTGTGTCTCTATTTCTGCCTTGAAAACCAGTTCATGTGTACCATGTATCTAGATTCCACATATATGCGTTGATACACAATATTAATATACAATATTTTTCTCTTTCTGACTTACTTCACTCTGTATGACAGTCTCTAGGTCCATCCATGTCCCTACAAATGACCCAACTTCGGTCCTTTTTATGGCTGAGTAACATTCCATTGTGTATCTACCACATCTTCTTTATCCATTCGTCTGTCGATGGGCATTTAGGTTGCTTCCATGACCTGGCTATTGCAAATAGTGCTGCAATGAACATTGGGGTGCATGTGTCTTTTTGAATTATGGTTTTCTCAGGGTATATGCCCAGTAGTGGGATTGCTGGGTCATATGGTAATTGTATTTTTAGTTTTTTAAGGAACCTCCATACTGTTCTCCATAGTGGCTGTATCAATTTACATTCCCACCAACAGTGCAAGAGGGTTCCCTTTTCTCCACACCCTCTCCAGCATTTGTTGTTTATAGATTTTCTGATGGTGCCCATTCTAACTGGTGTGAGGTGATACCTCATTTTAGTTTTGATTTGCATTTCTCTAATAATTAGTGATGTTCAGCATCTTTTTATGTGTCTCTTGGCCATCTGTATATCTTCTTTGGAGAAATGTCTATCTAGGTCTCCTGCCCATTTTTTTTTTTTTTTGCGGTACGCGGGTCTCTCACTGTTGTGGCCTCTCCCGTTGCGGAGCACAGGCTCCGGACGCACAGGCTCAGCGGCCATGGCTCACGGGCCCAGTGGCTCCACGGCATGCGGGATCTTCCTGGACCAGGGCACAAACCCGTGTCCCCTGCATCAGCAGGTGGACTCTCAACCACTGCGCCACCAGGGAAGCCCCCCTGCCCATTTTTTAATTGAGTTTTTTGGGTTTTTTAATATTGAGCTGCTTGAGCTGTTTATATATTTTGCAGATTAATCCTTTGTCCGTTGACTCGTTTGCAAATATTTTCTCCCATTCTGAGGGTTGTCTTTTCGTCTTGTTTATAGATTCCTTTGCTGTGAAAAATCTTTTACGTTTCATTAGGTCTCATTTGTTTATTTTTGGTTTTATTTCAATTTCTCTAGGAGTCAAAAAAGATCTTGCTGTGATTCATGTCAAAGAGTGTTCTGCCTATGTTTTCCTCTAAGAGTTTTATAGTGTCTGGTCTTACATTTAGGTCTTTAATCCATTTGGTGTTTATTTTTGTGCATGGTGTTAGGGAGTGTTCTAATTTCATTCTTTAACAGGTAGCTGTCCAGTTTTCCCAGCACCACTTATTGAAGAGACGGCCTTTTCTCCATTGTATATCCTTGCCTCCTTTGTCATAGATTAGTTGACCATAGGTGCATGGGTTTATCTCTGGACTTTCTTTCCTGTTCTATTGATCTATGTTTCTGTTTTTGTGCCAGTACCATATTGTCTTGATTACTGCAGCTTTGTAGTATAGTCTGAAGTCAGGGAGTCTGATTCCTTCAACCTCATTTTTTTCCCTCAATATTGCTTTGGAAATTCAGGGTCTTTTATGTTTCCATACAAATTTTAAGAATTTTTGTTCTAGTTCTGTAAAACATGCCATTGGTAATTTGATAGGGATTGCAGTGAATCTGTAGATTGCTTTGGGTAGTATAGGCATTTTCACAATATTGATTCTTCCAATCCAAGAACATGGTATATCTCTCATCTGTTTGTGTCAACTTTGATTTCCTTCATCACTGTCTTATAGTTTTTCGAGTACAGGTATTTTACCTCCTTAGGTAGGTTTATTCCTAGGTATTTCATTCTTTTTGTTCCAATGGTGAATGGGATTGTTTCCTTAATTTCTTTTTCTGATCTTTTGTTGTTAGTGTATAGAAGTGCAAGAGATTTCTGTGCATTAATTTTGTATCCTGCAATATTAGCAAATTCATTGATCAGCTCTAGTAGTTTTCTGGTGGCATCTTTAGGATTCTCTATGTATAGTTTACTGTCATCTGCAAACAGTGACAGTTTTACTTTTTCTTTTCCAACTTGTATTGCTTTTATTTCTTTTTCTTCTCTGATTGCCATGGCTAGGGCTTGCAAAACTATGTTGAATACTGGTGGATAGAGTGGACAACCTTGTCTTCTTCCTGATCTTAGAGGAAATGTTTTCAGTTTTTCACCAATGAGAATGATGGGTGCTGTGGGCTTCTCATATATGGCTTTATTATGTTGAGGTAGTTTTCCTCTATGCCCACTTCCTGGAGAGTTTTTACCGTAATGGTTGCTGAATTTTGACAAAACGTTTTCCGCATCTATTGAGATAATCATATGGTTTTTATTCTTCAATTTGTTAATATGGTGTATCACATTGATTGATTTGTGCATATTGAAGAATCCTTATATCCCTGGGATAAATCCCACTTGATCATGGTGTATGATCCTTTTAATGTGTTGTTGGATTCCGTTTGCTAGTATTTTATTGAGGATTTTTGCATCTATATTCATCGGTGATATTGGTCTGTAATTTTCTTTTTGTGTAGTGTCTTTGTCTGGTTTTGGTATCAGGCTGATTGTGGCCTCGTAGAATGAGTTTGGGAGTGTTCCTTCCTCTGCAATTTTTAGGAAGCGTTTGAGAAGGATGGGTGTTAGCTCTTCTCTAAATGTTTGGTAGAATTCATCTGTGAAGCCATCTGGTCCTGGACTCCTATTTGTTGGAAGATTTTAAATCACAGTTTCAATTTCATTACTTGTGATTGGTCTGTTCATATTTTCTATTTCTTCCTGGTTCAGTCTTGGAGGGTTATACCTTTCTAAGAATTTGTCCATTTCTTCCAGGTTGTCCATATTATTGGCATAGAGTTGCTTGTAGTAGTCTCTTAGGATGCTTTGTATTTCTGTGGTGTCCATTGTAACTTCTCCTTTTTCATTTCTAATTTTTTTGATTTGAGTCCTCTCACTCTTTTTCTTAACGAGTCTGGCTAAAGGTTATCAATTTTGTTTCTTCTCAAAGAACCAGCTTTTAGTTTTATTGATCTTTGCTATTGTTTTCTTTGTTTCTATTTCATTTATTTCTGCTCTGATCTTTATGATTTTTTTCCTTCTACTAACTTTGGGTTTTGTTTGCTCTTCTTTCTCTAGTTCCTTTAGGTGTAAGGTTAGATAGGTTTTTTGAGATTTTTCTTGTTTCTTGATGTACAATTGTATTGTTATGAACCTCCCTCTTAGAACTGCTTTTGCTGCATCCCACTGGTTTTGGATCATCGTGTTTTTGTTGTCATTTGTCTCTAGATATTTTTTGATTTCCTCTTTGATTTATTCAGTGATCTTTTGGATATTTTGAAACGTATTGTTTAGCCTCCATGTGTTTGTGTTTTTTACATTTTTTTCCCTGTAATTTATTTCTAATCTCATAGTGTTGTGGTCAGAAGGGATGCTTGATATAATTCCAGTTTTCTTAAATTTACCAAGGCTTGATTTGTGACCCAAGATGTGATCTATCCTGGAGAATGTTTCCATGTGCACTCGAGAAGAAAGTGTAATCTGCTGTTTTTTGATGGAATGTCCTATAAATATCAGTTAAATCTATCTGGTCTCTTGTGTCATTTAAAGCTTGTGTTTCCTTATTTATTTTCATTTTGGATGATCTGTCCATTGGTGTAAGTGAGGTGTTAAAGTCCCCCACTATTACTGTGTTACTGTCGATTTCCTCTTTTATAGCTGTTAGCATTTGCCTTATGTATTGAGGTGCTCCTATGTTGGGTGCATATATATTTATAATTGTTATATCCTCTTGGATTGATCCCTTGATTGATAGTGGTAGTGTCCTTCTTTGTCTCTTATAACATTCTTTATTTTAAAGTCTATTTTATCTGATATGAGTATTGCTACTCCAGCTTTCTTTTGATTTCCATTCGCATGGAATATCTTTTTTCCATCCACTCACTTTCAGTCTGTATGTGTTCCTAGGTCTGAAGTGGGTCTCTCGTAGACAGCATAAATATAGGTCTTGTTTTTGCATCCATTGAGCCAGTGTATGTCTTTTGGTTGGAGCATTTAATCCATTCACATTTAAGGTGAGTATCAATATGTATGTTCCTATTACCATTTTCTTAATTGTTTTGGGTTTGTTTTTGTAGGTCCTTTTCTTCTCTTGTGTTTCCCCTTTAGAGAAGTTCCTTTAGCATTTGTTGTAGAGCTGGTTTGGTGGTGCTGAATTCTCTTAGCTTCTGCTTGTCTGTAAAGCTTTTGATTTCTCCATGGAATCTGAATGAGATACTTGCTGGGTAGAGTAATCTTCGTTGTAGGTTCTTCCCTTTCATCACTTTAAGTATATCATGCCACTCCCTTCTGGCTTGTAGAGTTTCTGCTGAGAAATCAGCTGTTAACCTTATGGGAGTTCCCTTGTATGTTATTTGTCGTTTTACCCTTGCTGCTTTCAATAAGTTTTTCTTTGTGTTTAATTTTTGCCAATTTGATTACTATGTGTCTCGGCGTGTTTCTTCTTGGGTTTATCCTGTATGGGACTTGCTGCGCCTCCTGGACTTGGGTGGCTATTTCCTTTCCCATGTTAGGGAAGTTTTTGACTATAATCTCTTCAAATATTTTCTCAGGTCCTTTCCCTCTCTGTTCTCCTTCTGGTACCCATATAATGAAAATATTGGTGTGTTTAATGCTGTCCTAGAGGTCTCTTAGGCCGTCTTCATTTCTTTTCATTCTTTTTTCTTTATTCTGTTCCGTGGCAGGGAATTCCACCATTCTGTTTTCCAGGTCACTTATCCGTTCTTCTGCCTCATTTATTCTGCTATTGATTCCTTCTCGTGTGTTTTTCATTTCAGTTATTGTATTGTTCATCTCTGTTTATTTGTTCTTTAATTCTTCTAGGTCTTTGTTAAACATTTCTTGCATCTTCTTGATCTCTGTCTCCATTCTTTTTTCCAAGGTCCTGCATCATCTTCACTATCATTATTCTGAATTCTTTTTCTGGAAGGTTGCCTATCTCCACTTCATTTACTTATTTTTCTGGGGTTTTATCTTCTTCCTTCATCTGGTACATAGTCCTCTGCCTTTTCATTTTGTCTATCTTTCTGAGAATGTGGTTTTTCGTTCCACAGGCTGCAGCATTGTAGTTCTTCTTGATTCTGCTGTTTGCCCTCTGGTGGATGAGGCTATCTAAGTGGCTTGTGCAAGCTTCCTGATGGGAGGTACTGCTAGTGGGTAGAGCTGGGTGTTGCTCTGGTGGGCAGAGCTCAGTAAAACTTTAATCTGCTTGTCTGCTGATGGGTGGAGCTGAGTTCCCCCCCTGTTGTTTGTTTTCCTTGAGGTGACCCAGCCCTGGAGGCTACAGGCTGTCTGGCTAATGGCAGACTCTGGAAGGGCTCATGCCAAGGAGTAATTCCCAGAATTTCAGCTGCCAGTGTCCTTATCCCCATGGTGAACCACGGCCAACCCCCACCTCTGCAGGAGACCCTCCAATGCTAGCAGGTAGGTCTGGTTCAGACCTTCCCCCTGGGTCTTGATGAGCACACTACTGTGTGTGTGCCCTCCAAGAGTGGACTCTCTTTTCCCCCCATTCCTATTGAAGTCCTGCAATCAAATCCCACCAGCCTTCAAAGTCTGATTCTCTGGGAATTCCTCCTCCCATTGCCAGACCCCCAGGTTGGGAAGCCTGACGTGGGGCTCAGAACCTTCACTCCAGTGGGTGGACTTCTATGGTATAATTGTTCTCCTGTTTGTGAGTCACCCACCCACAGGTTATGGGATTTGATTGTATTGTGATTGTGCCCCTCCTACCATATCACTGTGGCTTCTCCTTTGTCTTTGGATGTGGGGTATCTTTTTTGGTGAGTTCCAGTGTCTTCTTGTCGATGACTGTTCAGCAGTTAGTTGTGATTCTGGTGCTCTCGCAAGAGGGAGTGAGCCTGTGTCCTTCTACTCTGCCATCTTGAACCAATCTCCTCTCCTTTGCTTTTGTAGGCCCTATCTCATATATCTCACAGCTTATAAACCAGTAAAATACACCCACTTTCCATGTTGATATAACTTACATATAACTATATAAGCGAAAAGTTGCACAGGGCACGTTTACCTGTCATATTCTGTAAATATTTAATTAAATGAATATTCATTTTGACTGTATAGTGTTCTTTTACTATGTTTGAGCTAATCATCATTTTTCAGGCCGCAAATATTTTTGAAGGCTCTTAAAAAGAGTGTACACTCCAGGCTCTGTGCTCAGAGTACCTAATGGGGGCATCAGTTCTGCAACTCAGTAACTGAGTGACTTTGGGTGAGTGGCACAACTAAGCCTCAGTTTCCTCATCTTGACATTGGAAGGTTAATACCTGCCTCCCACTGCTGCTATGGAAGGCCCCATAGTGGAAAAGTGTAACAGGGAAGAAAATCTGATTCCATGTTGGATCTGTTTCTTTTACTTTGACCTTTGCTTTCCATTGCTTTTGTTCTGCCTATAGCTATATGCATACATAATGGTCTGCCTCGGGAACCCTGCCCCTCTGCCTGAATGTTATACTAAAGTGCCTTTGTTCAGCTCACAGGGAAACACCCTGACCCTGCCCACCTGTGAATGGCTGCAAAAAAGAAGAAATTAACCCATCCTATCCCCGAGGCTGGCCAAAACCAGGAGATAGTTTGCAAGATTTATAGCCTTTTTACTTTACTTCCTCACCTCCTCTCCCTCTCTGTTCTATAAAAGAAACTAGCATCCAGACCCCGATAAGATGGTACTCTAGGACACTAGTACACCATCTTCTCAGACATCTGGCTTTCCAAATAAAGCCACTCTTCCTTGCCCCAACAATTTGTCTCCCGATTTATTGGCCTGTTGTGCAGGGAACAGAGTGTGCTTAGACTCGGTAACAAAATGCTTAGTACAGAAGAGCCACAAAACAAAACAATCTTTGGTTTAACTCTGAAGATCCTTGGAAAACCAGAGGAATTGAGGGAGCAGGAAGGAGTCACTTCATCTTCACACTTCACAAAGGACAGAGGTTCTGCAAGCCTTTTTGTCTATAACACCTGTTTTAGCATCCCTGACATCCCCATATGGGGTAAGAGGCCATATAATCCCCATGCTGCAGATAGGGGCATTGAGACCCATTGTGGCAATGACTGAGCCAGGTTCATCAGGGCTGGGAGGCAGAAGCAGTAAAAGTTCATGGAAGAGAGGTTTTTGGAGAATAAGCAATGAGAGGAAGTTGAGTTTCTCTCTTATATCCTTGCACAAGAGTTGTGAAGGTTAAATTTCCATCCCTGTGGTCATTAGGAGGCAAGAAGTAGGGATTTCATAATCCCCAGAGCTGGGGTCTTTGCAGGGACAGTGGACAGGAGCACACTCCAACCTCAGCCCACCCTGTCTCCGCATTAGATGGCAGGTTTCAAAGGTACAAATGGTGTGGCTAACCCAGAGGTCAATAAAAGGCCTGAGACTTAGCCTATAGATCACAGGTGGGAAGAATAAAAGAGACAAAAATGTGTGGGAAGAAAAAGGAAAAGCACAGACACACACATATACACACACAACTTAGAATAGGAAAAATTTCTCCAGGTTCTTGGTCATCTTAAGATTATCAATCCACATGACCACCTTCTCAGATGCCCAAACTTCAGCCATGTGGAGTGAAATAACCCAAACAAACGATGGTCAAGGTCAAGGTCGAAGTTGAAGGAAAAGGAAACCGCTAATAGTTTTTGCACATATGTTATGTACTCCACATAATTCTTGTATTACAAGTAAGAATTCTGAGTCTTAAAATCTTTGTGATTTGTTCAAGGTCGTAAAAGTAATAAGTGGTAGAACCAGATTTTGAATGCAGGTCTATCTCATTCCAAGGTCCAAGCCCTTTCCTCAAGAGCCTGTGCTTCAGTCTAGCCCAAAGCTTTACAGTTTTCTAGAAAATTATTTTGAGGTCACTACGGGGCAGGCTGTAAGCAGGAATACTAGGTATACTTCATTTATTGACATGCTTGCTGCTCACCCGAACACTATGGATTAAGTATTTTAACTCCCAGTCTATAGGTGAGAAAATGGCATTTTCAGGATATGGTGTAAATTTGCCCAAGTTCACAGCTAAGGGCATAAGTGATGGTGCTGGAACTAGAAATGAGGACTATCTGACTTCAACCCCTCTGTTGGTTCCACTCTAGAGAACTGCCTCCTCATTGTCCTGAAGCCACATCACCTGACACCCACCCAACTAAGCGTCTATTGAGTGACCTCAAGAGACCTGCTGGGCAGGTGACAAGCAAGAGAAGAATCCAGGAACTTCTGGGGAAAGCAATGTAGGGTGGTCCCCCATTGACACGAGTGCACTTCTGAACTCCCATTTCTCAGAACTCCTAAGAGGTCATGCTGTCCTCCATGCTGATCTAGTAAATGAATTTCCATCAGCCTGTGCTGAACAGAGGAGAGGAGGTACTGATGGGTGACTTCCAATCTTAATGACAAAGCTGTAATTGTGGCCCTGGGCCAGACAGCTGCCAGCTTCCTGAGGAAGAAGATGATACCTTTTAAGTTTTAAAGAGGCTGTGTTTAAAAATAAACATAGAGAAAGTCCTGGTTTTACGCACTCTCCTCCACCTTGTCCAAGGAAAGGGGAGAGGAGGAAAAGGCAAAGGAATTATAATTGGTCCAGGCATCTGCTAAATAAAGTAATGCAGACATGCAGCTTCTGCAGCCTTGCAAGGTGAGAGTCAGAATTTGATATAAGTTCGTGAAAATGAGACAACAGAAATAAACTGCAATATACCAAGTAAAGGTCATAAATAAAGCAACAACCTCATATTAATGGGCATGGCATGGGATGTGAATCTTGATCCAAAATCTAATGGGCAGAAGCAGGCAAGAGGCATCTCTTGACTTGCTTTTGAGCGATGTCTTGGAAATGGTTCATAACAACCATGAATTTCAATTTGGCTTAGTAATTCCATCCAAAGCAAAACCTAATAAGGGAGTAATCAGGACATCGGATTGCAGGCAACTTGAGAGGACTGTGAGGGAATTTTATGGAAGCTGATCAATAAATGGATAATCATGAATGTTCCGGTCATGCACAGCCTTCCTTCCACCCCCAGATGAGCAGGGACTGTTAGTAAGGGGAGTGTCTGAATGGGGAGCAAACCCAATGAAGATAAAGAAGGGAAAGGGGAACAGGATGAGAAGCGATGCGCTGAAAATTATTTTCACTGTTACAATTAGCAGTGTCACTATTATTTTAGAATCCCACACTCATGAGCAGCTGTATTCCAAAACATCTTGGACCTGAGGTTCCAGGGTCTCTTTTCAGTCTCATGCTTGGTTCCTGCTGGTCTCTAGGGGGTTCAGCTATTTTCCTTCTACTTTTAAAGCTGCTGTCCCGCACTCTTTTCCCAAGGGAGTTGCTGTCCTAAGGTCTGGTTGCAGACTGGAATGTAGCCTCCCCCAGCGTGCTTCTTCCAGACTCTCCCTGAAAGCAATCGCAGAAGCCTTTTTTGTTTTAGGAGTTTTACAGCTGACCCTCAAAGGGAAAACAGAAGGTAAGGAAAAAATAACAAACTTGGGGAAAGGACAAAGGTTTAATAAATCTTATGGGCATTCTTACCACTGTGGTTCTTGGTCAAATGTGACCCAAGGATGTAGCTAGTCGGGGGCAGAGGCGCATAGAGCTAGAAGTTCCAGCTCTGGGGACAGCTGGATGGGGTTTAAACGCCAACTCCAGCACCTGTTAGTAGGCAGCCTCCAGCAAGTAACTTAAGGCTTCTGAACCTCGTTTTCTCTTTTGTAAGATAAAATAGAACCTACCAGGATGAGTCATTTTTAGGATTTAAGATTATAATCCATTACACACACACACACACACACACACACACACACACACACGTGTGTATGTGTATATATAGAGAGATAGAAATGGTATAGATACTGGACTTCCCTGATTTCACAGTGGTTAAGAATCCACCTGCCAGTGCAGGAGATACAGGTTCGATCCCTGGACCGGGAAGATCCCACATGCCTCAGGGCAACTAAGCCCATGCGCCACAACTACTGAGCCTGTGCCCTAGAGCCCACACACCGCAACTACTGAGCCCACATGCTGCAACTACTAAAGCCCATGCAACTAGAGCCCATGCTCCACAACAAGAGAAGCCACGGCAATGAGAAGCCCGCGCACCACAACAAAGAGTAGCCCCCAGTCGCCGCAACTAGAGGAAGCCTGCGCACAGCAATGAAGATACAACGCAGCCAAAAATAAAATAAAAAAGAAATTAAAAAAAAGAAATGGTATAGATACAGATATAAACACAGGTACAGATTAGATATATATCACATACATAACACATTAGTGTTTGTGAGGTGGCTATGGACATTTTTGTCCCTGGATGAGTCACCAGATGATACCCTGTGTAATTACCCTGGGGATGAAATTCAATGAACTTTCCCTTCCTTCTTACCTCAACAGAAAGTGAACAGCTAACACATTCCATCCTGACAGTTCTTCAATTTTAAAATGTAACTCTACACAGTCCCATCATGACAAAAACATCAGACAATCCCACATTGAGGGACATTCTAAAAAGTCCTTCCCAATACTTCTCCAAGCCATCAAGGTCATCAAGAACAAGAAAAATCTGAGAAATTCTCCCAGATCAGAGGAGCCTAAGGAAACATGACAATTAAATGTAATATGGTATCATGGATGGGATCCTGGAACAGAAAAAGGGCATTAGGTAACAGCTAATCAAGTCCAAATAAAGTGTGCAGTTTAGTTAATAGAAATGTACCAATGGGGTCCCTCACTGGTGACAAATGTACAATGGTCATGTGAGGTGCTAACAGTGGGAAAAACTGGGTGAGGAGTATTTGGGAACTCTCTATACATCTTTTCTTTAATCTACAAGTACTCTAAAATAAAGTTTATTTAAATTTAAAAAGTTACCCTAACAGAGCAGTAAGTGTCTCTAGATAGTGTGGATAATTTGAATCATTTTAATAATAGTTAACAATTACTGAGTATTAGCATGGCCTGGAAACTGGAATAAACTTACTATCTGGCATTATTTCATTTAATCACTCCAATCACCCCATAAGGTAGGCACTAATATCCCAATGATGCAGCTGGCTGGTAGAGATTCACTTTATAGTTACATTATATTTCCTTATAATATCACAGCAGTTTGGAAATCTAAAAATATTCCTTCCTGGAAAAAAATATTATAAAAGGAGAAAAATTTTAGAAAAATGGTAGACTAAGCTACTTTAACTCTTCCTCCAACCCCCCAATTATAGATATGTTAGATGTGATACCAAGCAGGACCCTGTGGAGCTCCTGGGCACAAAAGCTTTTCTGTGTCCCCCCAGGAAATAGGCTTCATTCAGCCTCCATGACCTTCGCTGAGTTCCACCAGGTAGGTTCAACAGATGCTAATTAAGGAAGGGAGGGGATGTGGAGACAAGGGAGGAACAGTCAAGAAATAATAGTGCAGCCTTGGGGCAGGGTCCTGGTCCCCCCACTCAAGGGATACACATAACAATATCTTTGAGCTGTTCTGCAGATACTGAAACCCCTCACCTGGTGGGAGAAGTTAACTGTATGCTGCCCACAAGCTCGGTCTGGTTCCAGACCGGTTGGAACCAGAAGGTTGATGATGCTGACTCCCATTTACCTCATCACCAACCAATCAGAAGAATGTCCACTAGCTGATCACGCCCTCTTTGAACCATTACTATAAAACTCCTTACTACCCCCTCCAGGTCGGGGCACACAGTTTTGAGGACATTAGACTGCTGTGGCCCCCTCTGCCTGGCAAAGTAATAAAGCTATTCTTTTCTACTTCACACAAAACTCTATCTCCAAGATTTAATTCAGTGTCGAGGTACAGAGGCCAGATTTGGATTCAGATGAAATATAATAATAAAAATTATTTAATATATATTGATCCTGGGAGGAGAAAAGAAATTCCCAGATTTCAGAAACAAAGAGCTCGAAGTCCAACCTTCAAGAGTTTCCATTTAGGTCACAGCAGTTTGGAAGCATCCAGCCCAGAAAGAGGACAAATGGCTAGAGGCTTGAGAAATGAACACCCAAGGATTAGGAGAATAAGGCTCAGAATCCTAAAAGGCTTGACCTTCTGAAAAATATAAGCCCAGGGAAGCAGCACAGAAGAGTGTCTTCTGCCTAAGGATCTACGTAGAGAAATGAAGTGTCTCTCATGAAAAGTCAAAGTCCAAGTTTACTCCACAGGTGGATATGTGGTCAGAATTTACGCTACTCACACAGTATGAGAATCTCAGAGCAGGAAGTTAATGTGAAGACTAGTCCAGCAATAGTAAAACCTCTGAGTCTCAGAAGAAACAGAAGACCATTCTATAAGGATACCTTCATACCCCAGGACACAAGGTTTTCCCATCAAAGTACTAAACAAAACAAAAACACAACCAAATCTAGCGATCTATTTTACCACATTAACAAATTCAAGGAAAAAACAATCTGATCATAACAACAGATGGATTTTTACAATTGCTACATTCAACACCAATTTTTGAAGAAATAAAAAGTACTGGAAAACTAGGATTAGAAGAGGACTTCCTTTAACTCATAAAGGGTGTACACAAATCCTATAGCAAACCTCTAATCTGATAATGAAACATTAGATTATCTTTAAAGTCTGGAATAAGATATTATCCTAGAGGTCTTAGCCAACACAGTAAGAACAGAAAAGTAAGTAACAGATACAAGAATTGAAAAGGAATAAACAAAGGATAATGACTCAAAGAAATAATTTTCTACAAAGAAAAGCCAAGATAATTCGTAGACATATTATTAGAGCTAACTAGAGTTCAGCAACATTGGTAGTTATAAAGTTAACATGCAAAACGTGAGACTTCCATGTTTAGTTTTGTAAGAAACTGCCAATATATTTTCCAGCACGACTATACCAGTTTACATCATCAGTGTATGTGTGATTCAGTTTCTCTGTATCCTCACCAGCATTTGACGTCACAGTGTGTAATAATATCTTACAGTGGTTTTAATTTGCATTTCCCTAGTGGCTAATAATGCTGAACATCTTTTCATGGGCTTATTTGCCTTTCATGTATCCTCTGTGTTGAAATGTCTGTTCATAGCTTTTGCCCATTTTCTTATTAAATTGTTTTACTATTGAGTTTTTAGAGTTCTTCCTATATTCTAGATATCCCTTTGTCAGATATGTGGTTTGCCATCATTTTCTCCTACTCTGTAACTTGTCTTTTCATCCTCTTAACAGATCTCACCCAGAGCAAAACTTTTTCATTTTGATGAGGTCCAATATTTCCATTTTTTCCCTTTATGGATCATGCTTTTGGTACCAAGTGTAAAAATTCTTCACCATGCCTAGGCTATGAAGATTTTCTCCTGTTTTCTTCTCAGAGTGTTATCATTTTGCATTTTATGTTGAAGTCTACAATCCATTTTGAGTTAACTTTTGTATAAGGTGTGAGGGTTTAAGTCTAGGTTCATTTTCTTGTCTCTGGCTATCCAATTGTTCTAGCACCATTTGTTGAAAAAAACCATCATCCTTCCATTGACTTGGAAAGACAAAGGAGCCAAAATAACTAAGAAAGGAAGAATAAAGTGGGAGGATTCACTTTACCCAATACAAGACATATTATATAGCTACAGTAATCAAGGTTGTGTGGTCCTGGCAGAGGGAGACATGCAGGTCAATGGACTATATTAAAGAACCTAGAAACAGCCCCACAGCAGTATGCCAGCTGATTTTTGACAAAGGTGCAAAAGCAATTCAATGGCAACAAAATAAATTGACCCTCAATCTAAACCTCACATCTTATACAAAGATGAACTCAAAACTGATCACCTGTTTAAACACAGAATACAAAACTATAAAACTCTGAGAAGAAAATATAGGAGAAAATCTTTACGATATTGGACTTGGTTAAGATTTCTTAAACACAACATCAAAAGCACAGTCCATAAAAGAAAAAATGGCAAATTAAGACCTCATCAAAATTTAAAACTTTCACTTGGAGACAGACCTGTTAAAGGGCTGAAAAGATAAGCTACAGAGTGGGAGAAAATATTTGCAAACTACATGTCTGACAAAGGGCAAGTGTCTAGATTTTTTTTAAAAAACTCAACAGTAACAAAAATAATCCAATTAGAAAGCAAGCAAAAGACATGAATGGACATTTTACCAAAGAGGATATATGAATGGTAAATAATCACATGAAAAGAAGTACCACATCACTGGTCATTAGGGAAATGCAAATTAAAACCAGGACATGATACCACTAACACCTATTAGCACAGCTAAAATAAATAGTGATAGTACCAAATGCTGACAAAGATGTGGACAAACTAGATATTGGGTGGGAATGTAAAATGGTGTGGCCACTTAGGGAAAGAGTTTGACAGTTTCTTTAAAAAAAAAACTAAACACACACTTATCATACAATCTAGCAATTACATTCATGGAACGTCTATCCCAGAATAAATGAAAGTATGTGTCCACACAAAAATATTCATAACAGTTTTACTTATAATAGCCAAAAATGGACACAATCAAAATGTCCCTCAATAGGAAAACAGTTAAACAAACTGTGGTACAACCATACCATGGAAACTACTCAGAAATACAGTAAAACAAACTATTGATACACACAACAACTTGGATGGATCTCAAGTGCAATAAGCTTAAGGAAAAAACCCAACCTCAAAATGTCACATATTGGGTGATTCCATTCATATAACATTCTCAAAATGACAAAATTATAGAGATGAAAAACAGATGAGTGGTTTCTAGGAGCTAGAGATCATAGTGGAAAGGGGATGAGAGTGGCTATAAAGGTGTAGCAGAGGGAAATTTTTGTGGTAATGGAACAGTGCTGTATCTTGACTGCAGTGGTGATTATACAGATCTACATATGCGATAAAATAGCACAGAACTACACACACACACCATAAATGCCAATTTCCTGGCTTTGGTATTGTAATATAACTATATATATATATAGATATATATAGATATATAGATATATAGATATATATAGAGAGACAGAGAGCTCTATAATACATTGTATATACATTATATATTATATAATATATATGTATATTATATGTATATATGTATATACAATGTGTGTATATATATAGCTATATACTTTGTGTATATATATAGTTATATAGTTATATACATAGTTATATATAATAGTTATGAAACTGGGTGAAGGATACAGGGACCTCTACTATCTTTGCAACTTCCTGTGAATTTATATTCAAAATGAAAGTTAAAAAAAGGCTATCAACAATCAATATCTTTTTTCTAGTATGTGAGAAGCCTTCAATAAATGCATCGTTATTATAACAGTAGCATTATTACGATCAAATGCTTAGTCAGCAATGTAAATGGCAAAGGTACTTTTCTACCGAGTTAGGAAATATTGAAGTTAACTCGATGCAGAACGGTAAATCAGAGTGTTCAGCCACATGTCCCACAGATATTGAAAGCAGCATGGTTTAGTGTTCTCTAAACTGATGTTAGAGCCTGACAGACCAGGATGTGCACTCAGGCTTCACCACTTACTGGTTATCTCTTTGGACAATTCCTATAAGTGTCACTAATGGCTCACCTCTGAATCCTTAGCACCCAGCACAGCATCTGGCACTCAATAAATAATTGTAGAATTGAGTATCTTGATCTCTCTGAATCTCCATTCCTTCTATTGAAAAATCATTGTTTTTCTCTTTTCTGTTTACCACCTGTTGCCTCCAAGAAATTGACATTTTCAAAAGCCACATTTCCATATGAAATCGGCAAGATTAACACATTTATTGGTCTACTGCACAAAGGAAGTATAATAACAATACTGAAAAACAGCAAAGGAAGATATTAACAATAGCTGTCTTAGAGTGTGCAAATGGAATTTCTGACCCCCAATCAGGAGGTCAGACACTTGGACTTATTCTAGAGGTGACGACATCATCCACTGCCTCTTGGGAAAGCTCTCTTGGAGCGACTGCTGATTTGGACAATTAGTCAACCCCTAGTGAGGCAGTGATCAGACCCTGGTTTCTTTTTCTCCTTTTGGTTCTTTTTTTTCTCTCCTTATTTTTTTCTTTTCTCCATTCCTCTATTTCTTTATTTCCTACTTGAGAAGTATAATTGATCATTTCTATAAACCAGAAGCACAGAACTAGAACAAACTTTGCACCTTCAGTCTCATTAAACTTACAGGGAACTGACGACAGGACAGCAAGGTGGTTTCCCTAATCCACAGCTCAAGTCAGTGGCAGAGCTGGAAATTCAACTTGGGTCTCCAGCAACCAATCCACACCTCATTTACTCTGAACTGTCTCAGGGAATCTCAGATCCAAAACGGTCTTCTGGAAACTGGTCAGGTTCATTCTTTAGAAAGTTGAAGAGATGTTAAGGGAGTCTCACAGCAGCCTTTCTTTTGAGGTGGCAAGAAGTAAGAGTTATCTGTGCAATGTGGTACATACATTAAATCTGCAATGCCCTATGTTCAGGACACACATTCTAAATTCAACAGGATAGGTCTAAAGAGAGTTGGAGGAAGACGACTTTGTCTAACTACAAAATAAATCACTTTAAAATAAACATATATAATAAGAAAAATGATTTTAAAAATTGACAATATCAACTGTGGGTAAGAATGTTGGGAAATGGATACTCTCAACCACCAGTACATGGATAAATTAATACACTCTTTGGGGGCCCTACCTAGTAAAACTAAAATGCATATAATTATATAGCTAACAAAGTACATATAGGATCTGTATGAAAACTAAAATAGGCTGATGGAAGAAATCAAAGAAAGCCTAAATAAATGGAGAGACATATTGTGTTCATGGACCAGAAGACTCAACATAGTGAAGATGTCAGTCCTCTTGAAATTGATCTACAGATTTAGAAAAAATCCAATCGAAATGCCATCAGGAATTTTTATAGATAGATAAGCTGATTCAAAAATTCATAGGAAAAGACAGTTGAACAAGAATGGTAAAAACAATTTTTAAAAAGAAGAACAAGGTTGAGGAATTACACCACTCAATTTTATGACTTCTTATAAAGCTATGGTAATTAAGACAGTATGGTATTGTGGAGGAATAGACACATAGATCAATGGAATAGAATATGGTTGAGAAATAGAACTCCATAAATATAGCAAATAGATTTTCAACAAACATACCAAAGCAATTCAATGATACTCTAACTGAAAATCCATATGTGAAAAGGAACTCAGATCCATACCTTATATCACATGTAAAAATTAACTCAGACTGGATCACAGACTTAAAGACAAAACTAAAAATTTTAGGGAAAAAAAAAGTAGAAAAAAATCTTTGTGAGCTGAGTTAGGCAAAGCGTTCTTAAATATGACACCAAAATCATGATCCTTTAGAGAAAAAAAAGGTAAATTGAACTTCATCAAAGTTTAAAACATTTACCTTGCAAAAGACACTGCTAAAAGATTGAAAAGACAGCTATAGGCTGGGGTAAAATATTTTCAAATCACATATCCAACAAATTTGCACGCAGAACACATAAAGAACTCTCAAAGCTCTACAATAAGAAAACAAACAACCCAATTTAAAAGTGAGCAAAAGACTAAAGCAGACACTTCATTAAGATGTTATTAGTCACAAGGAAAGTGCAAAAACCACAATGTGATACTACCACACATCTATTATAACAGCTTAAAAAAAAAATTACCAACAATACCAAGTACTGGTGATGATGCAGAGAAACTAGACATTTCACACATTACTGATGAAAATGCAAAATGGTACAACCATTCTGAAAAATTGTTTGGAAGTTTCTTATAAACTTAAAGATATATTAATATATGGCCCAGTAATCCCACTCCTCAGTATATACCCTGAAGAAATAAAAATGTATGCTCAAACAAAAACTATACACAAATATTTATAGCTTCTCTTCATAATAGCCCCAAACTAGAAACAATGCAAATGTCATTCAATGAGTAAATGAATAAACACAATGTAGATCATTCATGCAATAGAACCCTATTCAGGAATGAAAAGGAAAGACCTACTAATACATACAATTTAGATGAATCCCAAAAGTATTATGGTGAATAACAGAAGTCAGTCTCAAAAGATTACAAACTATGATTTCATATATATGACATTCTTGAAAAGCCAAACTATACTTATGGAGAATGGATCTGTGGTTGACAAATTTTACTACAGAGATGGGCAAAGGTGTGACTATAAAGGGATAGCAGATGGGAGGCTTGGGGATGGTATATCTGTTCTATATTCTGATTGTGGGGATGATTACACAAGTCTATACACATGTATGAAAAGCCATAGAAATGTACCCCCAAAAAAGATCAATTTAACTGTATGATAATTTTAAGAATAAATTTTAAAACTGCATACCATTAATGGCTCTAACCAATGATCATCAAAGGATGACAGGAAAGTTTATGAAGGATGCTCCAGTTGTCAATTCCTGAACCCAGTCAGTGGTAGGAGAAATGGCAAGTCAAAGGAATGAAAAAACAGGCTGACTTACGACTTTTCCACAGAACATTCAATATGTGAAGAAAGAGAACAATATCTGCAAACTCTTGAGAAAAAGAAAATATGGCCCAAGAATAATATTTACATTACCAAATTGCCATTCAAGCATAAAAGCAAAAGACAAATATCTTTAAAAGCCTCTTTCTCTTTATTATTCTGCAGTGATCGTATGCCTTAGCATAATATCATTTTTTTAATTTTCATGCTCAACATTTGTGCTTTTTGAACTGAGAATTCATGTCTTTTATAAATTCTGGCAAAGTCTCAACCATTAATTCATCAAATGTTGCTTCTCTTTTATTATCTCTATTCTTTCCTGTTAGATACCCACTGACCCTTCTCACTCTAGCTTTATGCTTCTTAATTTCTATTTAACATATTTTATCTTTTTTCTTTGTAATAACTACATTCTGGATAATTTCCTCAGAACTAGCTCCAGTTCACCAATTCTCTCTTTAACTGGGTCTTAATCTGCTGATTCATTCAACCATTGTTTTTTTTTAATCTATCATATTTTTTTTCATGTTTAGAAGTTCTGTTATTTTCTTTTTCAAATCTACTAAGAGCTGTTTTCTAACTCTTTTATAGCTTTGATCATTTTAAAATTATTTCTTTTATAATTGCCATCCAAGAGATTAATTATAAAAAGTGTGAGATGTCCTAATTGTGCTGTTTGTTGTGTCTGCTGACTTGCTCTGACTTAGTGTAGTGTTGCTTTGTGATATATAACTTTTTATTGTGAACTCATCTTCATTGGGTCTTTATCTGTGGTAATCCTATGCTATCTGGCTAGAGGGCTTTCCTTACCAAAATACTTTCCTCATGTATGGCCAAATTATCACTCAAACTCAGTTTGGCCATTCCAAGAGCACAAAGGTAGTGCAAATGTTAATCCTACCCCTACATGAGAGTAGGTCTATGATTACAACTTCTTTTTTTTTTTTTTCCTTTTGTATCTGGTTTATTTCACTTAAGCATAATGTTCATCCATGTTGTAACAGGTATCAGTACTTCATTCCTTTTTATGGTTGGATAATATTCCAATGTATGTACCACATTTTATTTGTCCATGGACAAACATTTGGGTTGTTCCCACGTTTTGGCTATTATGAATAATGCTGCTATACACATCAGCACACAAGTATCTGTTTGAATGCTTGCTTTCAATTTCTTTAGATATATACCTAGGAGTGGAATTGCTGGACCATATGGTAATTCTATGTTTAGCTTTTTTTTTTTAATAGATCTTTATTGGAGTATAATTACATCACAATACTGTGTTAGTTTCTGTTGCACAACAAAGCGAATCAGCCATATGCACACACATGTCCCCATATCCCCTCCCTCTTGAGCCTCCCTCCCATCCTCCCTCGTCCACCCCTCTAGGTCATCGCAAAGCACCTTGCCGATCTCCCTGTGCTATGCTGCTGCTTCCCACCAGCCAACTGTTTTACATTCGGTAGTGTTATGTATGTCGATGCTACTCTCACTTCGCCCCAGCTTCCCCCTCCCACCTCACAACTTCTTAAGGGAGACTTTCCACACTGAGAGTAGAAGCCAGACAGTTTCCCCTCTTATCTCCTTAGGCTGGTGGGCAAAGTTTAATACACACTTTCACTGAGGATGTAGCTATTTGAGAGTCCTGGCTTTAGTGGCTCTCATTTCCAATCAACCCTCTCAGGGAGCCAAAGGCACATATTCTATCTCTACATGGCTGTTAAACCCAATCCTCTTAGCAATGGAAACCAAAAACGAAAAAGAAGACTGCTCCTCACTGTAGTTTTCAGTTTCCTCTTCTTTTTGACTCCAGAAATGTCCTTTATATTCTTTTCAACTCAACAATGCCTTGAAAACTATGTCTGATATATTTAATCCAATACACTAAATGACTTGCATTTCAAATTTATTTCGATTTTTCTAAATTATTAAATTGCTAGAAATGTAAGTTCTAGGGCGAACAATATCAAATATAAAATTACTTAGTAAATATAGCACCTATTAGCTTTTCTTTAAAAAAAAACAAAATAATCTATATAGTCTTATCTGTTTGTGTATGTACATATATATGTCTAAAAATCGACATGCCAGCCTCTCAGTGATTATTCTGAGAGAAGTCAATGGGAAGTCAGGGAGGACCAGATATAGAGGAACAAACTTTTATTCTTCAAATGTATGTGTTATTTAGTTTTTTAAGATAAAGGCTTGGTGATAAACGCTTTTGCATTTATATAATCCACAGGTTACGTTTTAACCATAATGAAGGGGGAAAGTATTTATTTACCAGCATTCTTTTGAGACCATACACTTTTCTGTATTTAGAAAAATGTGTTAGTATGTATTGGGGATAGAAGATGAATCCCATTGCACCAACCCTCACGCAAGCCTTTAAGTAGGACGTGACACTGCCCTGAATAAGGGCAATTTGGAATTCCTGAGAGAGCGCTAGGAGAAATCCTTACGTATAAAATGGGTATCATAAACGCCTTGTAAATTCACTTGAGGATTTAGAATAATACCATAGTTCTTAAACTTAAGAGTAAATCTGAATCACCTGGCATGCTTGCGAAAACACAAATTGTGAAGCAAAATCAGAGGCACAGAAAACAGATCAGGGGTGGTCACCAAGGCCTGGGAAGAAGAGGTGGGGTAAATTTTATGGAGAGACAGAACTGGTCTCTATCTTAATCATAGTGATGGTTATATGATGGTGTAAGTTTATTTAATACAGGAATGTATACTAAAAGTGTTGAATTTTGCAGTATGTAAATTATATTATTAAAAAACCTAATATTTATATATATAACATATATGCACACACACTAAAGGGTTGAATTTTGCAGTATGTAAATTACACTGTAATAAAAATATATATATAATGCATATACAGAGAGAGAGACATACACTTTACGAGCTTCACCCTCGGAGAAGGTCTGGGATGGGTCTTGAGAATTTGCATTTCTCAGAAGTTCCCGAGTGTTGCCTATGCTACTGATCTGGCCATATTTTGAGAACCACTGATCTGGCCCAGGGTAGCTAAGCAGTATTATTGTGGTTACATGTTTTTTACACGTGCTGTTCCCTCTGCCTGAAATGCTGTTCCCCCAGATTCCCACAGGACTCACTTGCATCAGGTCCCTGTTCAAGGTTCATCTTCTCAGTGATGCTTTTTCTGGCCATCATATCTAAGCCTGCAACCTCACCTCTAACAAATCTTTTCTCCTGGTTTATTTTCCTCTATAGCTTATTAACCTCTCGTATACCACATATTTTGCTTCTTTTTATTGTTTATTTATTGTCTGCTCCAACTAGAATAAAAATTCAGTGAAGGCAGGGATTTTTGTCTATTCTTCCTCTACCCAACCTCCAGGGCCTACAACAGTGCTTACATGTAGTAGGCACTCAATAAATATTCTTGAATGAATGATGAAACTATTAATAACAGTACTACTGCTACTGATACTAGTAATAACAGTACTGCTGCTACTGATACTAGTAATAATTCACCTGCCTCCACGTGTAACCCTCAGGATACAGCACTGGATCTTCATCTCTGCCCGCATTGAAAGAAGAACCCCTTACAATATAATACAGCTCTGGAAAATATTTGGCTTTGGGGTCAAACAGCCACAGATTTGTACTTTAGCTCTGACCCTTACCAAGAACTGCTGAACAATGTATCTAACATTTGTGAGCTTGGTCTCCTCAGCTATAAAATGGGTATTGTAATACCTCCCTCGTTAAATGGGCTAATGTGCGTAGTATTATAGAGGGACAAGCACGTGGCTAGGACTCCACAGTTGGTAATGACTGTTCTGAACCTCCCTCGGGCACCTGGTGCTGGAACTAGTTCCAAGTGCCAGTCTTGTCTGAGGGCAGGATTTAGTCAAAGATGGGTTCAAAATACAGACCACATTCCTCCTTCTCCATAAACAACCTATAAAAGAGTTTCTCTTCTCTTCAGCATTATTGAGCAAGCCATTTGCCTTCTCTGAGCCTCAGTTCTTCACCTCTACAACGGGATTAATAGCTGCCCCCAAGATGAGTCTACAAGACTGAACAAATAAAAGCGTAAAATCAACCAGCACCCAATAAATCTCTAAAAAACATTGGTGGGCTCAATGCTCGCTCACTCCAGCCACCTCCTTAGAGCTCCTGAGATCCTCAGGGGAGCTGCGAAGGCTGCATGCCAAGGTGGAGGCCAGAGCCTGCCCTGGCCAGCTCAGAGGACTTCCTGATTCCCTCCTGGGCCAGCACTTAGTTCCAGAGGGGATGCTACCAGGCCCAGAGAGACCTGTGCTCCTTACCCACTCCTTGCCTATTACAAGAAGGTTGTGGAACTCAGCAGAATAAGAGCTTTTCCTTTCTGAATTTTATCACTGGAGCTCTGGGACCTTCTAGAAGTATAACATTAGTGCTTTGGGTAATTTAAATGCTGCTACAATGCTCAATCTTTTCTTTTCCACCCAGAGCCAACAGATTCCTGATGAGCTAAAGAAATGCCAAGTGACCTGCTACCCCAAACCTCTGCAGCCTCAGTATCTAGTGCAAAAGAGGCTCATCTGTAAATTGGAAGGCAGCTGGTATCTCTTCCTTCAACGCCCAGTGGATCAGAAGCCAAACCCCGTAAGCACCACACGTTCATTTCTGCTATGGGGTTTGTCCATCCCAGAACTCACAGACTGAAATCAAGTGTCCAAAAACAAATGCCAGACCAAGGAGAAAAGGAGTTGTTGCTTTTTCTTCTGCACGCATAAGCCTTTCACCAGATCTAGGACCTTTGAGGGAAAAAGAAATCAATAAAATCTTTTCTTTTCCTGGCGCAAGTTGTATGGGGTTTCTGGCAAATAGGAGGCAATCGGCAGGGTATCAAATAACGCAAGTGATTAAAAAATGATGGTGGGTGTCTGGGGGTAGGTGTGCGCTCTCCTGCCAGACACAGTCCGCAGCCACTGAGGTCCTTCCCCACAAAGAGCTCTGCAGGGGCTGTTAAAACCAGGATGCCTGGTTACTTTTTATGAGTCTGTTGGCCTTACTTTGATATGTAGATATATATAGCCACTGTTGTCCTTCACAGCTGAGACATGGCTGCTGACAATGTTACTTCCCACGCAAATTAAAACATTGGTGATAATGATGCACTTGGGCAGCAGATGTGAGAGGCCCCTCCGGCTTCCTCACTCAGAACAAAGCAGGCCTGTGCAGGGGCCCTTGCGTGTTCCTCCAGCTCTCATTGCCCACGGAGAGTTTTCCTCTCTTGCTTCTTCAGGCCCCAGGAGGGCCCGGGTATTTGCTTTTCCACCCACAGAAGAAGTAAAACCAAACGTTATTGCAGGTGCATCAGGACCCCTTTATAATTGGACCTTTCTCTTCCTGCAAATGCTTTTGCCCAGCAGCACCGACTGTGCACTCAGAGAGAGCGGCGGAGAGGGAGAGGGAGAGGGCCGGGTTCTGACTTGCATTATCTTCCTCTCTATTTCCCCTGTTGCCTCCTTTTGTATCTGAGCAGGACCCTACGGGGCCTTCCTGGGACAGACCGCTCCCCCATATCCTCCGCTGCTGTAGCTCCTCTCTGAAGGACCTAGGTGACAGTATCTTGATGCACACTTCCAGAATTGTTTTCAGATGCTAAAATGCCCACCAAAGGGAAGAAATTAACTACTTGATGACCAGGAGCATGTAGCCCCCAGGCCTACTGGAGCCTAAGAGTTGATAATGTTAACCCCTGTGACACCACCATCAACCAATCAGAGAATTGTGCACAAGTTGATCACATACCCTGGAATTCCCCTCCCTCACCTGGCCTTTAAAAATGCTCTGCTGAAGCCCTTCGGGGAGTTCAGGCTTTCTGAGCACTAGCTACCCCCACACTCTTGTCTGACACCTTTACAATAAACACTACACTTTTCTTCACCACAACCCGGTGTCAGTAGATTGGCTTCACTCCTCCCGGGCAAGCGGACCCCAGTTTGGTTTGGTGACATTTTCTCTTGTATTATGTGAGGTCACACCTCTTCCTCATATCCTTCCCCCCCATCAAATCCTCAAATCCTTCACTGGCCCACACACCTGGTTCCTTCCATCCCTGCAGGTGGTCCCGGTCTTCTGTCTCCCCTCTGGCCCCATGCCCATCCACAGTCCATATTACTGATGGAACCTCTGAGGAATGCAAACCAGAGGACAGCATTCTCCTGGTGCAGGGCAAGCACCCCCAGCTCCTCTCCAAGTTCGCCAGGTGGTCTGAGAACTGGGCCCCACCCCCTCCTACAGACTCAAGTCCCAGGCAGGCATTCCACTTGACCCTCAAGGCTCCAGCCCTACTGCCCTACCCGCTCTGCTGTGTGCTGCACCTGCCTCCTGGTGGCCTCCCTTCCCACTCCTCACTTGCCTTTTGAGCCAAAACTCAGGGGGCACCTTCTCTGACCTCACCCCTTCCCCTTAGTCTGGGTTGGGTCTCTTTTCTTTGCGCTAAAGTGTGATCTGTTGCCAAATCCAGCCTGCCATCTGTTTCTATATATAAAGCTTTGCTGGAATGCAGCCTCACCCATTCGTTTCGACATTGTCTAGCTGCCTTCAGGCTATAACAGTGAGTCGAGTGGTTGCCACAGAGACCATATGTCTGGCAAAGCCTAAAGTCTAGCCCTTTGTGGGAAAAGTTTGCTCACCCCTGTTCTAAAGACCTGTGGATCGAATCACTTCCTTTATACATCCATCCCTGGACAGACGGTAACATTCTTGGGTTGATGATCTCAGCTTATCCATTGTTCACCAGAGCATGGTGGTTAATGGTCTGACTCTGAAGTCAGACTAGTTGAGTTGGTGGTATTCGGGCTTCATTTCTTACCAGCTGTGCGATACTGAGCAAGTTACTTAACCTCTCCAGTCCTCTGTTTCCCCATCAATAAAATGGGAGCAATGATGGGGCCCACCTCACAAGCTTGCTAAGAGTACTAAATGACTTCAATGTAAATTTCTTATTACAGTGCCTAGTGCATGGAATATGTTATACAAATATTGACCATTATTATTGTTATTGTTATTATTATCCTCAGACCCTAGCACATGGTAGGTGCTTAGTGGATATGTTTGAAGTTGAACTATTCTGTCTTGATTTGTGCCTATGGAAAATCAGCAAATTAGAAAACCATTGAGGAATGACATCTCTAGCTCTTAACCCAAAGACCATATTATCATCATTGGTTACTGCTCTTTTCATTAGTACTGTCCTTCTTCCTCTCTCTCCCTCACTCTCAGAGTCAATCAATCATCAATACTTGTCAATTCTAACTCCAAAACATTCCATATCATGTTATACCTCCCCAGAGTCACTACTATCCAGGTCCAAGTCACCATAATTTTTGGCCTGGACAACCTCAGTAGCCTCTGTATCAGTTAGCTTTTGCTGTGTAACAAACTACCCAAAACTTAGTGGCTTAAAATCAATACTCTATCTGACAGACCTGTGGGTCAGCAATATTTGAGCTGGGCTCAGCTGGGGGGGTTCTCTTCGGGGCTCACCGATGCATCTGCAGTAAGCTGGTAGATTTGGCTGGGGGCCAGCTGGTCTAGGATGGCCTCAGCTGGGATAGCTCCTCTCTGCTCCACATGGCTGTCCATCCTCCAGCAGGTCAACCTGGCCTCATTCACACAACCATTGGCTCAGGTTCCAAGAAGGCATGCCTGGTTTCCTGAGGCCTAAGCTGGAGCATACTGTGACTTCCACCCCATTCCATAAACAAAGCAAGTCACAAGGCCAACAAGATGTGAGCAGTGGCGATACAGACTCCACATCTCGATGGAAAGAGCTGAAAAGTCACCCATAAGAAGAGTGGAGACTGAGAGGGGACCAATCACACCTATTTGTGCAAACAACTGACCACAGCCTCTCCACTGGTCTCCCCACTCTCCCTTCACTGCAACTCCAATCTAGGTCCCGGACAGAAGCCAGAGTGAACTTTCTAAAATACAAATGAGCAGGACAGGAATAAAGATGCAGATGTAGAGAATGGACTTGAGGACACAGGAGGGGGAAGGGTGAGCTGGGACGAAGTGAGAGAGTGGCACGGACATATATACACTACCATATGTAAAATAGATAGCTAGTGGGAAGCAGCCACATAGCACAGGGAGATCAGCTCGGTGTTTTTTGACCACCTAAAGGGGTGGGATAGGGAGGGTGGGAGGGAGACGCAAGAGGGAGGAGGTATGGGGATATATGTATATGTGCAACGGATTCACTTTGTTATACAGCAGAAACTAACACACCATTGTAAAGCAATTATACTCCAATAAAGATGTAAATAAATAAATAAATAAAATACAAATGAGATTGGGTCACACCCTTACCTAACATCCTTGATGGTTCCCACTGCTCTCAGAATAAGACCCAGCTCTCCTGCCTTGGCCTGCAAGGGGCACTCTGTCCTCTTCTCTCCATCCCTCCCGCCTGCTCCCTCACTCAGCCTTGCCAACTTCCCTCTGCCCCTTTAAGAGGCCCACCTTGCCCAGCCACAGGGCCTGAGGCTTGGCTTTTCTGACTGTCTGGAATGTCTACCCTTCACACCCATGTGATACATCAGTTCTTGTCCCTAGAGTTTCAACTTAAATATTTAATCCTCAGAGACGACCACCCAATTTAAAAGAGCCTCAGCCCTTTGCTTTATTCTCTTCCTAGCATGATTCTATTCTCTGAAGTGTCCTGGTGTATTGTTCAATCTTTCTCTCTCCCCACTTAACATGGAAGCTCCGTGAGAACAAGGTCCACCTCTGTTCATAGGCTCAAGGTCTAGATGGTTCCAAATTCATGTGCTCCACAAAGAATCATGCAAAGGATGACTTCCCTGGGTCATACCACAGGCCAGGCTCTGAATTAAGCCCTTTCTTCCCATTATCTCATGTAATCTGAGCAGCAACCTGGGAGGTAAAAATTCTCATCCCAATTTTATAGTTGGAGAAATCAAAACTCAGAGAGGTTGATGTTCTTTTTAAACTCTAAGTCATTCTTAGCAGAAGCTATTCATTCTTCTCTGCTGCTTACACTTACTTCTCAGGGTGTGCTTTTCTGTGTGGTGTGTCATTTTTGTTTTGTTTTGTTCCATTTTGCACCATAGTGCACAGAATTGGATTAAACATGATACGTGGTGCATGATGCTTTTTCTTTGGGGTGAATATTTTCCTCTTGACCTTAGAAAGCCAGCCTCTTAAAATAGAGATGTTATCTATGCGTTATTGATTCAGTGTCTCCTCCAAGCCCAGACTCAAGGGTGAGGCTATCCGTGACTCAGGGGCACGTAACGTATGTTGGCAGAGATTATGGGTATGTTAGGATACCTCTGACTGTTGAAGACGTGAGGTTTATGGGGGGTCACCTAATCAGCCTCCATCACACCCCAGTAGGACCTGCAGAGAGCAAGAGATGGGCTGTGACATGCCAAGGCCACCTAGTGACTTCTGCCACTTACTGGCAGATTATAATGGAAGCAAGGTCTCTCGTGTCATTCGACTGTTTCTGTTCTCTGATGTCCCCTTCATTTTCCAAAGCAAATGGAGGTAATCAGAGGACCAAAGGAAAATACTGAAGTACTTCAAGTGTTTTTCCTTTATCCCTCTCTGGAAATGATCCATTTTCTTGAAATTCCTTCTAATGCCAAACAACGTGCACTTCTGTGTGACTAAAATACTTTCAAGTATGTACTTTAAAGCTAATGGGTCTGAGTTAACATTCCATCCAATAGGGAGCACTACGGCTGTATGTATAACATTCTGCACAACCCTCTCTTATGGTTCCTGAATTACAGGATGGCCTAAGATTACCACCAGGCATCTACAGAACCCACATCTGTTGGATCATCCCCTTCCCTTCGTACCACCACCACCACTCTAATTCAAGATGCCACCATCTGGAACCTGGGCTCAACAGTCCCTCCTCACCATCACCCCCAGCCCCTTTGCTCCCTTCCCCTTTCACTCCCCACAAGCAGGCAGAACATCTCCATCTTGCCTCTGTTTACAGCCCTCCACTGGCTTTCCATGCTGAGAATAAAGGCAAATGTCTTGGCACCAGAGGCCAGGTGAGCTGGCCCTTCTCCCCATCACTACATTTCTCACCATTCTTATATCCACAGTCCACTCTGAGGCTACAGGAACCCTTCTGTAGTCTTCACCACGTGTGCCGCTTCTTCCTGACTCAAGTCACCATCCTTGCTGTCCTGTCTACCTGGAGTCATCATCACGCCCTCCCAATCTTCCCTCAACTCCCCGTGACCTAGAAAATTCCCATTCAACCTTCAGCCCTCAGTTCAGTGTCACCATCTCAGGGACATCTTCCCTGAATCCCTGCCTGAATGAGTCTCCCCAGTACATCTGCTCATTCTATGTAGCAGAATGAGCTACATGTGTTTTTGTCCATGATCATTTGCTTAATGTCTGCCTCTTCCATTAAGTTGTAAGCTATTTGAGGGCAGCAACCATGAATCTTTTGCTGACCACTGTACTTTCCAAGCCTAACACTCTACCTGGCACACAGAAGGACTGTAATGAATATTTCCTGACGAAAGAAAGAAAGAGAGAGAGAGTGGAAAGAGAGAGAAGGGGAAGGAGGGAGAGAGAGAAAGAGAAAGAAAGAAAGAAAGAAAGAAAGAAAGAAAGAAAGAAAGAAAGAAAGAAAGAAAGAAAGAAAGAAAGAAAGGATGGAAGGAAGGAAGGAAGGAAGGAAGGAAGAAAGGAAAGAAAGAAGGGAGAGAGAGAAGAAAGGAAAGGGAAGGGAAGGAAAGGAAAAGAAAAGAAAGGAGGAAGGAAGGGAGGGAGAGAGGGTGGAAAGAGGGGGGAGGGAAGGAGACAGGAAAGAGAAAGAAGAAAGAAAGAAAGGAAAGAAGGAAAGAAGGGAGGGAGAAAGGAAAGGAAAGGGAAGGAGGAAGGAAGGAAGGGAGAGGGGAGGAGTGGGGAGGGAGGGAGGAAGGAAGGGAGGGAGGAAGGAAGGGAGGGAGGGATGGAGGGACGGAGGAAGGAAGATACTCCTTTGGGGGTTTTTCAATCACTATAACTTGTTGGTTTGGCAGGTTCATGGGCCAATCAGAATAAGGAGAATAAATAGGTACCAGAAGGAAGATAGTAATGCCCAGTGGTTACAGCAAGAGCCTAGAGTTGCTCTCTGTGTTATCACTGGGCCTTGGCTTCAAATTCTATAAAAGGGGGATAATAATAACAACAAAAATAATAATAGTTATCCCACAAGGTTTTGAAAAAATTAAATGAGAGTGTGCCTGGCAGACAGTAAGTGCTCCACAAGTGTTAGCTATTATGGTTATTACAGGAATGCATCGAGATGTCAAGAGCAAAGGACAATTTTTCTAAACATGCAGAGAGCACTATGGAAACCTCTCCTCAAACTATTGTTAAAATCTTCCTAAAGCCCAAGGGCAGACAGCAGCCAAGCCCTTATAACATCTTGGGATCCTGACCGCATGCTTACTCAGGGTTCCATCTTCCTTGCCTCCTTGTCTCTCCTCCTGTGCCCCTGTTTCTGCCCTTCTTCTCTCCCCTCCCCCCCCCAGGAATCCGCTTAGCAACTAAATCTGTCCAACCAGTGGGTGTGGGATGTACACCTTCCAAATCGTTCCAGTGTCTCATCTTTCTCCCTTCTCTCTCTCCTTCCTAACTTCCCACGCCTTTGCCAATTAGTCACTTCCTTTCCTGAAGGCTCTCTACTCCCCTGTAATAGGACAGAAATATCACTCCCGTTTCAAAATCTAGAGCACCATTTTCCCACCTCCACCAAAGACACACACTGACGCTCCTCTCCAGCTTCCCTCCTCTCCTTCCCATTTTCTTGCCCCATTTTACCTCTACATCATCTATTCCTTCCTGCTGCGTCTAACTTCAGAATTCCAGACCAACATGGACAAGGTACACGAGTGATCTTAGCCATGTTACTTACCCTCACTGAACCCCATTTGCTCATCTGCGACGCAGGATGCCGGAAAAATAGAACTAGCTCCTCCCATGGCAGTCATGAGGATGAAATGAGATTAGATGTGTAAAGTGATGAGTATGATGTTTGGCACATAGTAGATACTCAGCAAATGTTGGTTCCCATTCCTCTTACTGTAGGGGTCTTTTCTAAAGCATAAGTCAGTAGTTATGCCTGACAAAGGAACAGGATGTCTAAAACTGGGACTCTTCGGCAGAACCTATGCTGTCACCCATCTATAGCTTCCACCAGTAATGGGATGCAGCATCCTTCCTGCGTCAGTGCTCAGCCGCTCTCCCTGCCTCCTCTCCCCCCACCAACTCTCAGAAAGGTTCTTGGGTGAGACTGCAATCTTCAAGGGGAGGAACAATGTCATGCTCAACTTTGTACCTGGTCCAGTGCCTGACAGATACCAAATGCTCAAAAAAGGTCTTCTCAGAACCAGCCCAAGATTGACTGGTACCTCCACAGTTAGCTAGAAGGGATCTTCACTCTCCAAACTTAGCAGTTGGGCCGTGTTATTGTCTCCTAGGACAGAGACATTCCCTGGAACGCATCTATTTTTTTAATTGAAGTATAGTTAATTCACAATGTTTTGTTAATTTCTGCTGTACAGCAAATATGTATAACATCAAAGTTATACATATATATTCAATATATATACATTCTTCCTTGTATTCTTTTCCATTAGGGTTTATCACAGGATATTGAATATAGTTCCCTGTGCTATATAGTAGGACCTTGTTGATCCATTCTATATATAATAGTTTACATCTGCTAATCCCATACTCCCAATCCATCCCTCCCCCACCCCTTGTCAACCACAGGTCCCCTGCAAAGTCTCTTTGCTACATCCTCGGTGAAGAGTAATAGAGTCCAACAGGACTGCATTTAGAGTCTGTGGCATAGAAGCCTACAAATATTAACTCCGCAGCCCACCCCATAGTGCCCTCATTACAGAGTATGCATTCAATCATTCTTAATACACTCTTTTATTTTGTTTTCATTAAAATCTGACTTCAAGAAGACCATCTCTGGGTGAATTTGTAAGTAACTATCTCAACAAGGTGGAGCCTACCTCTTAGAAGCAAGATTCTGGTAGCCACGATGGACCACACCCGTCATTAGGATACCGCCTTAATCAAGTTCTTACCTGTCAGCATTTATTGAATGCCATTCAAGAATTATGCTTGTAAGAAACATTAAACTGGTGAATTGAATAAACCAAACCTTCTCCCTCTCACTAACCTCATCCATTTCTTGCTCCCCTCCTCTGCCACTATCTCTACACACTGTTTAGTAATTTTCCTACTACACACAGAAACCGGACAGCTGGAGAGTTTGATTTGCAATGGAGATATTTCCTTTGGTGTGTAATTCTGTCCTCTGCCCTCCACGCCTCTCAAAATAGCTATTTCTACATATATGTGTTATTTACCAGAGCAAACCAGAACAAAGTCACAGATCGGATAAGCCATGTTGGGATCCCCAAAGTCCCATTAATGGGCACCAAAAAGAAGTTCATTTAAACAATGTAATATCCTTAATGCAGTTGATGTGCTCCCTCCTGCTCCAACAAGTTCATGAATAATTGATGAAGGAAGCTTCATCTGTTTTAATTAATTTGGTCTTGAAATTAATTCAATGCAGTACAAAATTAGCAGGCAATTAAGCCTCATTGGCCCAACTGGACAAAAATATGCCAATGTCATTGGCTAGAGAAGCAAACTGGAAATGGACAAGGGCCGTGGTCCACTCTCCCAAACCTGAACACCAAAAACGAGCATCAACAATCCCCATGAGACCACAACTTGATCCCCTTTCCAGATCTCGTAATTAAATTAAAAACCTCATCACTAGGAATTTCAGCATTTATATTTTTAGGACATTCTGGGGGCAGGAGGGGCAGGAGGTTCCAAATGCATAGCAAAATTGCTTTTGTTTTGGTTACATTTCGTTTTTGAAACCTTCCAATAATTGATGAGAATTTACTAGGGCTAAGGAATAGGATGTAATAGCAATTATCAACTACAATACTTAGGCACATGCAATTAAACACATTTGGTTCTAAGAAATTACCACAGTTTGTTATGTGCATGTGTTTAGCAAATTCTTTGTTCCATTATCCACTTGGCAATTACATATAGTGTTATAATAATAGTTTATCTTAAAATAGTGCATTTCCTCTCTGGATCTTGGCATGCTTGGTGAACACTTTTTTCTTAACCCTCACAATGCCCTTTAGAATTGGGAAGACATAAATATCATTAAAATTACTTTGGGAACAAAGATACATGGCAATAGACAATCACAGCATTATAAGAAGCTTTAAAAGACATCTACTCCAACCACCTCTCTGGTTGCTTGAATTCTACCTAGCTCTTTTTAAATGCCTCCAGTAATGGGAACTCATTACTTCATGAAGCCACCTATTCCATCTCTAGTGATTGTTTGAGGATCCAAAATTTATCTCCTGTAGATAAAGACTACTTCTACCCCAGAAAAGTTTGATTCCTCCTACATGTGGCATCTGTTCTTCAGAGTTAGTCATCAACCCCCATCCCCACTCCTCCAGTCAAACCTCAGGACATAGCTCTGAGCCCTTCACCATCTTAGTCATTCTCCTTGAAATCAGCTTCAAGGGACAGTGCCATGTAATAGTAGAAAGTATCAGCTTGTGAGTCAGGCCACCTGGAGTTCAGTTCTAGGAGTATCATATCAAGGGTATCTGTGAGTTGGCTTTATGCTTAACCCTTTGAACTTCAACATCCTCATCTATAGAATATGCATAAACTACCTACCTTGTAAGATTATTATGTAGATTTCGTGAGATGATGTATAAAGAACATGTAGCATGGAATCCACTGTGATTAAGTGTTCAGTAAATGACAACAAAATAACAATTATAGCTAATCCCAACATAGCACCGACTAAGCACTTTATGCATAACTCATTTGCACTTCACAACAAGCCATGACATTGTTATTATAGATGAGGCAACTGATGTACAGAGAGGTTAAGCAACTTGCTCAAAGTCACACAGACAATAGGAGACAGAGCCAGAACTTGAGCCTCCACAGTCTAGTTCCAGAGTCCATATTTGGCAGCCACATCTATCTTAAATTGTGGTGCCCCAAACTGAGGGCTTTTCAGGTATTGTCTGATCTAAGCTGAATAGCAGATCAGGACCCTCGCCTTCTCCCGATGCAGCTCAAGATTATACTGTTTTTCCTCAAAAGGGTTTTTATCCATTTAGACACCCATCCCCTGATAAGGTTCTCACTGTGACTTGTGAAGCCTTGAATCCCCAACCCTTTGTTTGTTCAGCTGATTTGTGAATCCAAGCATAAAACTACCACTTGCCTTTTTTAATGTCTTCTCATTAAATATGGTCTAGAATTCTAAGCTGTCGCATCTTCTGGGATCCTGACTTTCTCACTCAATACATCTTCCCCACTCCCAGCTTCCAGTCTTCCACACATTTGATGACAGTGTCTCCCCTAACTTCATCGCAGGCACTAGTAAAATTATCAGGTCAGACAGGGCAGCGTGCCATTAGAGTCCTCTCTCCAAGACGGCATTGATCTACTAATCAGTATCCTCTCAGTAGGGATCAGTCTTGGACAAAACTAGCATATGATTCACTTTCTCTTTAAGACCCTGGCTTCACTGTTGTTCTCATGGTTGCTGTTTAATCTTTTCCTTTTATCTAAGGTAATTCTGGTTAGTAAAACACATAAAGGCAGAGCAGTAATCAAACTCTAAAATTAAGTCATGTCACTTTCTTGGACTTTCATCTGTCCATGTGTAACATGGGGAGGAAACTGGTAATCTCCAAGAACACTTCCACCTCTAACGGTCCAGGAAAATGCAAGGATGTGCTAAACTTTCCACGGTCTGGACTTTGCCTCCTTAAATCCCACCACTCTCCCTTCACATGTTGTGTCCCAGCCAAAGACAAAACCCATACAGTCCCATGGATGCATCCTCTCTTTCTTCTCACCACCATGAATCTGCACCTGCTGGCTCCTCTGCCTGCCCTCCCTGTACTTGTCCAGCTGCTGACATTCGACTTACTCCCCAAAACCAACTCAGATCAACAAATTGTTCTGGAACAACTGAACATCCATATGCAAAAAGAGAACTTCAATCCATACCTCACACGTTATTAAAAAGATTATGATCACAGGCCTAAATGGGAAACATAAAGATATAAAAACTCTAGAAGAAAATATAGGAAAAAATCTTTGCGACCTTGAATAGGCAAAGATGTCTTAGCTATGATGCCCAAAGCGTGATATGTTTCTCAAATGAAGAACTGGACCTTATCAAAATTAACACATTGCTTTTCTTTTTTTAATTCAACTTTATTTCATATTGGAGTAGAGCTGATTTACAATATTGTGTTAATTTCAGGTATACAGCAAAATGATTCAGTTATACATATACATATATCCATTCTTTTTCAGATTCTTTTCCCATATAGATTATTAGAGGATACTGAGTAGAGCAATGAAGCACATTGCTTTTCAAAAGACACTCTTAAGAGAAGGAAAAGACAAGCTGTGGACTGGGAGGATGTGCTTATAAATGGCATATCAGATACTACTAAGTCCACTCCTAAGACAGTTTCTCTCATATTTATTTAAAGAAAGAATTATTGATCAAAAAAAAGAATATATATGTATGTATATAAATATACGTACATATATAAATATATATATATCCAAATCACTTTGCTGTACACCTGAAACTAACACAATATTGTGAATCAACTATACTTTTGTCAATAAAAAAGAAAAAATTATTGAGCATCTTCTATGTATCAGGTACTGTTCTAGGCACTTGTGATTGGCTAAAACAGATGAAGATCTCTGCCCACGTGGAATTTACATCCTAATAGAGGGAACTTATATTCCCAGGAAATAGCAAACATGACTCATCCTGGACTCATCTCTTACCCTCAGAACCCATCAGTATGTCCTGTCAATTCAATCTTCAAAATCTATCCAGAGTCTGAGCATGGCTCTCCACCTCCACTGCAACAAGCCCGGTCCAAGCCACCCTCTTCCTCTCCTGGATGATTACTGAAGCTTCCTAACTGCTCACCCTGCCTCTGTCTTTCCCTTTTTCAGAGTGTTTTAGAAATAGCACCCAGAATGATCTGTCAAAATATAAGGTGGATCATGTCACACCTCTTCTCAAAACCCTCAGGGGCTTCCACCCTCATGCAAAGTAAAGGAAACTTATTATAATGCCTGACCAGCCCAGCCTACTCTCCCCCTCACTCTCTTCAATCAAGCTGCACTGGCCTTCTTTTTTTTTTTGCCGTACGCGGGCCTCTCACTGCTGTGGCCTCTCCCGTTGCAGAGCACAGGCTCTGGACGCACAGGCTCAGTGGCCATGGCTCACGGGCCCAACCGCTCCGCGGCATGTGGGATCTTCCAGGACCGGGGCACGAACCCGTGTCCCCTGCATCGGCAGGCAGACTCTCAACCACTGCGCCACCAGGGAAGCCCTGGCCTTCTTTTTTTTTAATTTTTATTTTATTTTGAACTATAGTTGATTTACAATGTTGTGTTAGTTTCAGGTGCACAGCAAAGTGGTTCAGTTATACATATACCTATATCTATTCTTTTTCAAATTCTTTTTCCATTTAGATTATTACAGAATATTGAGCAGTTTCCTATGCTATACAGTAAGTCCTTGTTGGTTATCTATTTTGTATATAGTCGTGTGTGTATGTTAATCCTAAGCTCCTAATTTACCCCTCCCCCACCCCTTTCCCCTTTGGTTACCATAAGTTTGTTTTCTGTGAGTCTGTTTCTGTTTTGTAAATAAGTTCCTTTGTATCATTCTTTTTTATTCCTCATATAAGCTATATCATATGATATTTTTCTTTCTCTGTCTGACTTACTTAGTATGATAATCTCCAGGTCCATCCATGTTGCTGCAGATGGCATTGTTTCATTCTTTTTAATGGCTGAGTAATATTCCATTGTATATATGTACTACATCTTCTTTATCCATTCATCTGTCATGCACTGGCCTTCTTGATGTTTCTCAAATAGACCAAGCAAGGATTCTGCCTCAGGACATTTGCACTTGCTGCTCTCTCTGCCTGAAATTCATGCCTTCATTGCCTTCAGGTCTCTGTCCAAATGTCACCGTCTCACTGACCACTCTGCATGAACTAAAAATTCATCTCCCCAACCTCTCCAGAAGACTCCCTACCCTCTTACTGCCTTCATTTTTCTCTGTATTTATCTCTGCCTGACAAAAGATTGACTGATTGATTAATTAATTCTATCTATCCCAATGAGCCCAGTGAGCCATTACACACCTGGAGAGCAGAGGTCTCCCTGGCTTTTATATTCCTGGTGCCTGAGATAGTACTGGTATATGGAGGCATTTTACAAATATTTGATAAAGGAATAAATGAACGGTTTTGAATGACAAGAGATTCTTTCCACCTCTAGGGACTCACACACACCAGAGTTGGGTTACAGGTGCTCAGGAAACCCAGTATGTGCCACCCTCATAATAACACCTGCAATTTATTGAGGCTTTACCTCTCACTGTCCTTCATTCATAGATGCTTATGTAAAAATACTGGAGTAACTCCAAGAATCTAAGAAGAGTCACAAGGGTCTCATAGACAGGGACTGAGTAGCTCTTTAAATTCCAGCCATGCCACTTGACAAGTGTGTGACCTCGGGCAAACAATTTGACCTCTAAGCCTCATCTTGGAGTTGTTATGAAGAGTGGAGATAATGTTTGCTAGGCACCAAGCACAGTGCCAGGTGTCATGGCAGCCATTATTATAGAATGCTCAAAGAGGAGGTGATAGTGGAGGGGGCTTCTCAGGTTGAGGATGATGGGGATGAAGCATCATCCAAGTCACAAACTTAGTAAAGAGGGTCGGATGTTGCAGGAGCAGCAATGAGACCCAGGCAGGACCCAGGATGGAGACAATTCCTAAAGCACATAGTATCTGTCCCAAGCACTCAGCTACTCTGTGCAGGGCTCAGAATGGGGCTAAACACAGTACGTATGAGATCCCAGGACCTAATGCATAGCCAGAAACAGATATTTAGCATACGTGAATGCACTGGCATTTGAAAGACTTAAAACTCAGACACCAGGTTCTTATGGAAGGTGTGACAGCCGAGACAGGAGCTCTCCACGAGATCTTCGGTAAAGGAAAAAGGTCTTTCCTAGAATGGACTAAAATCCAGCCCAGGTTCTCACCGAGCCCTCCAGTCCTCCAGTCTTAAGAAGTGTGATCAGTGATGGTGTGGCTTCTGAGGAGAACGGATGTTTTCAATAAAGGGGCAACCTCTTTCCCTTTGAGGGAAGTTAAAATCTATTCATTATCAGCTTTGAAGTTCAGACAGAGTCAGCAAAGACAGTATTTAGAAACAAGGAAAGTTCATCAAAGACTGGAAACTCTGATTCTCCTAATGATTGAGTAGCAAACAATGGTACAAGCTTATCCTTGGGGCTCTGCAGAGAAGGTGGAGCTCTTCTTCTCTGCCCCCACCTCTAGAGCAGGCCTGCCATATTGTCCTTCCATGGGGAGATTTAATGGAAATTTCCCCTAAGGAAAAAATGCTCCCTCCTTCCAACTTCCTCCCCCATTTACTGTCAACCACTCCCTACCACAAGTACACACACACACACACACACACACACACACACACACACACACACACACACACACACACACACACACACACACACACACACACACACACACACACACACACACACACACACACACACCAGAATGCCTAAAATTCCACCATTAGGAATTCATCTTTCGAGTTATGCTTGGCTGTCTGCCAGCCATTGTCATTTAAGATACAAATATTCCAGAAGGGGTAATAACAGTGCAGTTTGCATTTAGTTAGCAACTGAGAGTTTGTGAAACACTTTCACTCCCACTATGTCTTTGTTCTTTTTGTATTATTATGTCATTTTTACAAAACTTATTCCTATGTATTTTATAGTTTTTAATGCAAGCGTGACTGGAATCTTTATACTTTATTTTCTAGCTGGTTTTCACTAGTATAAATTGAAAAAGCTATTGAGTTCTATATATTTATTTTGTATCCTTCAACTTTATAAAACTTGCTTTTGAAGAGTCTGTCACATATTCTAAGTAAATTTTGTAACTTTCTATCAACTGAAAAAATTAGTATATTTTATTTTCTCCTGGTAATTATTCTGCATTTTTTTTTTTGGTTTTACTCACATTGCATTAGTTGGAACCTCCAGGAATGTTAAATAATAATGAATATCCTGTCTTGATACAGATTTCCGAAGGAAAGTGTTTAGTATTTCAGCATTTAATATGATCCCATATGTCTGATGTTTCTGATAAATATTTTATAACATTTAGGGTGTACCTATTATTCCTATTTTGCCTACATGGAATTTATCAGAAATGCTGAATTTTGTCAAGTATTTTTCAGGATAATTTTATATAATAATACGGTTTTTGCTATCAGTTTATTAATAATGATAATAGCTAATGCTTATGTCGTTCTCACTATATACCAGATGAAATTAAACATTTTATATTTATGAACTCATTGAGCTATGTCATATCATTACCTCAACTTTTTTGTTTCCTTTGAGTTTTCTTGTCTTTTTTTATTATTATTATTGGAGTATCGCTGATTTACAATGTTGTGTTAGTTTCAGGTGTACAGCTAAGTGATACAGTTATAAAAATGGATATATGTCTTTGGTTTTGAACACAGTCTTGAGCTCCACACACCCAACGCTAGCACATGACAAAGGCTAAGTGCTCAGGAAACATTCCTTGAATGAGTAAATGAACGAAATGAATGAATAAATTGACACTATGAAATCTGTGAAACATGAATTATTGTCTCTACTGAAATCAAGAGTCAAAAAAGTAAATGAATCGCCATTTGAAAACAGGTGATAAAACCTAGAGCTCGAGCCCTTAGACACCAAACCAGAAGAGCCATCAAGTGTGATCAGCCATCGTCTTTCCTTTGGAACAAAGCATCTGATGCCAAGTGAGAGTTTTCAGGGTACCACAGGGTTGGCATGCAGTGGAATATTGGATGCTGGGCTTGAGGAGATGCTGGGCTTGGGGCTGAAAGATTCAGGATGATTACAACCTTGAGCTTAACTCTTCACTTAGTTTCATTTTCCTAACTGGCAAAATAGAGATAGCAGTATCTTAATGTGCAAGGTTCTTATGAAGATCTAAATAAATCACAGCTATAATGGCACTTTGCAAAACAGTAAAGAGCTACACAGGTGATAATAAAGAGTAAAGAGGTGATCAGAACCTGGGGAGCCCATAGTTTAGTGTAGTCACTTACCTTTAATCTCATTAAAAGTCCATCTCAATAAATTTCTATATAAGTTAAAGAGAACCTCTTCTCCACTTTTTATGTCCCTACTCTCCCATCCCACCACCCTCCTCCATGACTGGGCCCTCTTGGGCGTATCTGTTTTGGGGTGATTCTCTTTGGTACTCCTTTGTCCATTATTTTGTACCCCGTGGTTTCCTTGCAATTAACGAATCTTGCTAATTCGTTACTACAAACTTAATTTTCTTTGAAAATTAATTGTTAGGAAAAGCTGATTTTACAAAATGAGTTACATAAGTGAGAAAGCAACACGAGGCAATCACATGTCTACTGCCAAGAGATCATCATGAAAGAACCTAGGACAGCAAACTGTTAGACGACTCCATGGCCTGGTCGTTGAACTCCAGTTTGATGGATAGCCCAGGTCATGGGTTCACAGTCAGACATCCAAATCCTGCCTATGCCACTGAACCCCCCTGTCTTTTAGAAATCCTTACTTCAAGGACAAAAGACCCTACGTGAATGTCTGTTTACAGCTGGCAGAGAAATTTCGCTCACATTTTCCTGAAACAACAAGATTTGCTTCCCATGCATCACACTTCCAATGCATCCCACTGCAGTGGGAAGCCCACTGCTTCCCATCATAATTGTCCAGCTGTTCATACTTGTGACATATTTAGTTCCATTAGACTTGCAGAACTCCCATTCTGGGGGACTTTTAGAGTCAATTCCCTCAGATGATGAGAATCTGGGGCCCAGAGAGGGGTGGCTTGGCCCAAGTCACCCAGGTGACTTACAATTTGCCTAAGTTGGAACGGAAATTAAAGAACCATCTAATCTAATCATCACGCACTCCATGAGTACCCTCAGTCTACAGGATTCCTGTCAAGCATCATTTATCTTGGCATCTGCCTGAACACCTAACGCACGACAGAACTCATCACATCCCAAGCCAGCTCAGTTTACCTTTGTTTACCTCTGACTGCTGGGAAGTTGAGCTGGAATCAATCTCTCTCTCTCCTTCTCTCACTCTCTGTCCTTCAATTCTGCCCATTTACTCTGGCCATCCGTGTTCAAGCCACAATGAGGAGATCCCCTCCAGGAGCAAAGCCAGTACTAGAACTGCCTGATTTCCATTCCCTGCTCACCATGCTGGCTCCCTCACCCTAGGACAGACACAGGAGAAAGATAAGTAGAGTGTTTCCAACAATACTTTTGGTATCATAGTAGTATTCACCTGTTTGTCTTATGACTATAATCTTTAATCCACCATTTTCTCATTCACTCATTGGATTTATTGAATATTTTCTTTGTACTAGGCATGGTATACTAGCCATTAAAAAGTGTAGGGCCTGTGTGATCAAGAAGTTAAAAAAAACTCACCAAAGTGTGATGTGATAAGGGCTACACTAAAAGGCTTTGCAAAGTGCTATGTGAGCACCGAGGAGAATACAGCTAATTGGCTGGGAGTCATTTTACCAAAAAAGCCCTATTTATCTTTATATCTCATTGGTTGGTTTGTAGTAAACAATCAACTAATGTTTTAATGAATGATGAATGAATGAAGTGGTATTTTATCAAGCTTCGAATGATATGGAATTGTTCCCAACTTAGGAAAAGGAGAAGATAGCTTACAAATTCTTTACAATGCTAAGAAAATATTCTCTTACAGTTCTGGAGGGTAGAAGTTTGAAATCCAGGTGTCAGCAGGGTTGAATCCTCCTGGAGGCTCTGAGGGAGAGTCTGTTCCATGCTTTTCTCCCAGCTTCCAGTGATTTCCAGTCATCTCTGGTGGTCCTTAGCTTGTAGGCACATCATTCCAACCGCTGCCCCAGTCTCCACATCATGTTCTCCCTCTGTGTGTGTCCAAACTTCCCTCTTCCTATAAGGACACCATTCATTGGATTAAGGCTCACCCTACTTCAGTATTTGCTCATCTTTATTAATTACATCTGCAAAGATTCTATTTCCAAATAAAGTCACATACACGAGTACCAGGGATTATGACTTGAACAAACTTTTTGGGGAGACACTATTCATCTTACAACAGACAACTTAAGTAAAAGGGGGATACTTTGCTTTTAAAAATACTTGTTTAGTACCTGTTATGAGACAAGCACTGTTCTAGATCCAAGAGACCCAGAGACAAACAAAACAGATGAGGTATTTGCTTTCAAGGAGCTTACATTCTAGAGGTGGTTTGGGGGTATCGTTAACTAACAAATACATAAGCAAGAAAACATGGGTAGTGTTTGCAGAGAACAAGCATCATATAAGGTGGTTAGGAATGACAACTTTTGAGGGGGCAGTCAGGGAAGACTTCTCTGAAGAGGTGACATTTAAGATGAGATCTGCAAGAGAAGCAGGAATTAAGCAGGGGGCGTGTCCTCACTTTAGGTCTTGTCCCAGAAGATCAAAAGAGCAATGAGAAGGACAGTGTCAGAGCTCTGCTTCTCCCTGTGTGCCCACTGCTGTGTCCTCCTGTTATCACAAGGTCACTCTTTTACATATTCCCTCTTCTAAATTCAGAAGAAGCCAGTCAGACTGACTTACCTAATTACAATTGCACCTGCTTGACTGAGCCCACTGGGTCATCTCCTGTGGGGCTGGAGGATGAACTCTACCTGTTCCACTCTATCCTAGAGTAGCCATCTTTATCCTAGGCTAGCTGCCTTCAGACCAAGGCATGAGGCAAGAACAGTTTCAGTTAAAAACAGACAAGGGCATATCCAGTAACTTTGACCCCACTGTACAAAACACAGCCACTTCCTACAGAGGGTGTCGCCGACAACGTTTCCATGGTGAGGATCACAGTGGCCACTGGGCCTCTGGTTGTGAGCAACAAACAGCAACTCTCACTTCCACAAAAATGAATTACTGTCACAGTATGGATAACTCCCAGAGTCAGATGAAAAGCTGGAGAAAGGGGTCTTAGAAAGAATGGAAACTAGGACAACTCTGGGGATCTGAGAGTCAGGAACAAATGGATGTTCTCTTTCGGCAACTGTTGGAATGAATGGATGCCACCGTGTTGTTTTTGTGTTAAGATTCAAATTCCAGGGAGAGAGAGTATTTGATTGTCTGAGCTTGAGTCTTGTCTCATGCCCACCCCTTGGCTGGGGTTGGGGCATATTGACTGACAGCCCTACCAAGACTGCATTCAAGAGACAAGAGAACATTTCCCACAATAAAATCTGGGTGCTGTAACCAGAAGCCATAATGTTGATCAGGCAGGCGAAACTTATAGCTGTCTTTCACAATTATCAGCAAATGCATTTCAGTGGACAAGGTCTGGTTAAGTAGAAGAGTCCACAAGAACTCTGTGGAAGTTTCTGGATTTACTGATTAGTGCATGGCTTTTTGCCTATTTACTTAATTTTTTTTAATTTTCCAGTAGTCATGCAGCTCATTTTTCCCTAGGAAAACTTATGCCAAAAAGCTAGCATGCCCCCTTCCAGTCAATCTGATAAGCAAACACATTGGCATTTGAAAGGCCAGGTCTGCAAATGGTTTTTTTCCCAAAAAGTAATTCATATTAGGGCCCTGGTGAAGGATGGAAAAAATAACACGCCCTGGTGCTGAATGAGTTTGAACCTTAATGTCACCCAGCTCTGGATGTGGCGGGAGCTGACCTCAGATTAAACAGCTCCTTTAGGGCGGAGGCACTGGGTCCAGGTAATGCCTGGAGAAATGGAACTGCCAGAACTGGATTGTCTTTCTGCTTCTCAGGGAAATATCCAAATTGCTCAAATGCTGACCCTTCCTGGGGAAAAGTCATCCCAGGGGAAGAGACAGGTTTCCATGTGGAGTTCAAGCCTGAGAAGTCCTTCTCAAGTCTTGCAGCTGGCCTGGGCAGGGTCCCAGCCAGAGCGAGGGTGCTCACCTCTTCTGATGAGGGTAGAGCCAAGGAGGGGCTCTGTTCTCACTGCTCCACCCATCTCAGGATTCTATCCCACTTCGGCAGATGGGTAAGGAGACTTGAGGACTGCTTCACGAGGAATGCGCATGCCATGGGCACCGAGGGAAACCCTGCAGCCTCCTAGGGCAGTGAGACCACCGTTCAAGAACAAGAGATGCCTCCCTTCTATTCTGTAAGTTCATAGCAATGATGAAGAACACTGGCTCAAGGTCCACAGAAAACGACAGGGCTCCAGCCTCAACCACATACCCACTGAGTGACCTCCATTTTCTCAGCTCTAAAATGAGAATAACAAAAGGCCCAACCTCATAGGGTTATTAGGAGAAATAAATTAGTTAATGGAATCAAAGCGCCCGAAATGATGCCTGATGTGTAGTTAGGGCTGAATAAATGGCAGGCATGATTGTCATCCTTATCACCAAAGGGGGATAAGCTGCTTGTCATCCCCTCTCCAACACTGAGATTTTATTTATCAAACCAAGAAAAAACAAACAGGATCAGAATGCGAGCAGCGGGGAGGAAGAGACACGGAGCACAATTGTTCTTTTACGTGTAAACCTTAAACAATAGCCAAGCATGCAAATGTTGCAGAGATTTTGAAACTGAGATCAGTGACAGCCAGATTTAGTCCCTGTATGTCTAGAGCCTTAGAGCTAAGCCATGGCAAGAGCCCCTGCGGGGTCTCCTGAAACCTGCAGTCAAGACAGGCACAGAGGTGTGTCAGGCAGGCTGATCACAGGCCCAAGCTGGAAATAAGCTGCAGTCAGGGAGCAGAGAATGGATTCAGAGTCTGCGCACTCTCCAACCCTGAGCCTCTTGACTGTGGCTGGGAACTGGAGTCACCTAGAAAGATCTTTGAAATACAGGTTCCCCTAGCCAACTCCCAGAGCCTCCTACTTGATTGATCCAGGGTGAGGCTCACATAGTATCTTCTTAAGGCTCCCAAAGTGATTTCCAAGTGCAGCCAGGGTGAGGGACCTCTGCCTACAGGTACACTCAGTGTATTGGTCAGATATGAGACCAGGAGGAAGGACAGGATTGGACCCAGCGCTGGAGAATGGAGCTCTGGGAGGGGATTCAAGAGAGCCTGAAAGCTCCTCTTTTGCTGGAATATTCTCCTTGTTGTGGCTTTGGGGATTGTTTTACCCTCTTGGAGCTACTCTCTCAAGGAGAGAGGAACTAAGGAGAAACATGACCAGCACCTCCCATCCTTGAAGGACAAACTAGAAAAACTAGGAGTCCAGGGGAAAGAGGCAAATCTAAGCCCCCAGAATAGCCCGCTCTGCCCTCTAACAAAAGCAGGTTCAGGGCCTCACCACTCACACCTGATCCTGCGCAGCTCACCCCAGTAATCTGAGGCCAACACCCAGCGAGAAAGCAATGGCAACCACTGGCTCAACGGTCCTCTGCCACATTGGGGTGGTAATGGATTTTAGGGGATCTCGGCCGAGTCTTTCTCCATCAGAGACCCAGCTCAGAAGCAAATGACAGGAGACAGGCAAGTAGGTGGCAATTTAAACATCTACGAAAACAATCACAAACGCATGTATGAGTGCTGCCCAGAACAAGGCACTCCTTTAAATGCTTTGCACGCATCATCCCGTTTGGAACCCCCATCGCTCTTGGATGTGCGTATTATAATCTCTATTTTACAGATGAGAAGCCGGGTCACAGAGAGCAGGTAAGTTGCCTGACGTCACACAGCTGGCAAGGAGCAGAGGCAGATCTTTCCAATTCGGCCCACCTGACTCCTAAGCAGCCCCAGAGATGGGCGCCTGGTGGGCAACACCAGTGGAGAATGCCTCAGACTGTATTTGGAGAATGTCTCTGCTGGAACTTCTAACATCCACGGCCCTGGAGCCATGCTCTGAGGGTTGGGGGTCTCACAGCAACAGTGGGCTCAAGGCTATCTACCCTGGTAGCTGGGAGCAGTTTGCATCTGTCAGGCAAGTTTGGGAGAAATCTTAAGCTTTTTACTAAGAAAGTTTTGGAGGTTTAAGTTTTCAGTCTTGATGGGCTTATCAAAGAAATTCCCTTCACTAGAAGGTGGATCACAGAATTAAGTCAAACCAGTGGGCAACTCTGCTGAGCATGGAGCTGGGACTTGGTTTAGACTCCAGGGGATGCACAGAGGGCAGTCAGGGTGGTGGAAGGGGAGGCTGAAGGGAACGACTCATCCCTGCTTCCTGGGAGCTGCTCCCAAACAGGGTGAGGAGGGCACCCCCAGGCAAAGGCTTCTGCCTATGAATTTGGACCTCACAATGATCCTTCCCCTCCCCAGACGCATCCCTGACATGTACTATATTTGTTTGTAATAAAAACTCCATGTCAGGGTGCATTTTCTTAGCTACATGTGTTCTTCTGACCTCACCTGCCATTTCTCAGCAGGTCCTAATTGCACAGTGCAGCGGATCCTACAGATGGACCCTTTGTTTCTGCTCGTCCAAGCACTGACCTGGGGAACAGTCCCTGGCTTTCTCTGGAGTTTTACACCAAAATCTGCCCATGGAGATCCTAAGTAGCTGCTCTGAGTCAGCAGGAATGTCTTTTTAGTTGTCTTTTTAGTCTAAAAATGTCTTTTTAGAGCTGCATCTCACCCGTGAAAGTCTTTTATTACCACCAGACTGTCTAAAATTATCTGTTTATCAAGAGGGAAGTGAATAGCTCCATTTTCCTTCCATCACACCTGTTCCTCCCAGTGGGCTTCATTCAGAGGCAGGTGATACATTTCCCAGAACATGATGAAGGTTCTCAACTCCAGCCTGAATTGTTCTGTTTCCCTCACCTTTCACCCCGACTCCCTCCCTTTCTCCAAACCCCTGACTTTAGCCTCGCTCCTTTATCTTGATGTACCACCTGGTCACCTTCCCATTTTCCCATCTTTGGCTTCATTTCCTGAGCTTGCTCATCTCATCCCTCTGGCAGAGCTCTGTACAGACTGATACTTCAGTAATAAACCTTCAGTTTGGTATGTCCAAGACAGTTACCCGTCTCATCAGATCCGAAAGGGAAACACTTGAAGCATGGGTTCCAGTGCTTCTTGTTCACCATTACAACTGGAAATCATTGAGTCTTGAAGACTTTTCAGTTCAATTGAATAAGCGCTTACTATGCACCTATTATACATCTGTTATACACCTACTATGTGTACATCCCTGAGCTGGGTGATCTAGGTGACAGACAGATGGCTCAGACTGTTGGCACTTAAAGAGACCAGCTGTCTGTTTTGGAGATTAATCCTTTGTCAGTTGCTTCATTTGCAAATATTTTCTCCCATTCAGAGGGTTGTCTTTTTGTCTTATTTATGGTTTCCATTGCTGTGCAAAAGCTTTTAAGTTTCATTAGGTCCCATTTGTTTATTTTTGTTTTTATTTCCATTTAGGAGATAAAGGTGGGAGGTGGGTCAAAAAGGATCTTGCTGTGATTTATGTCATAGAGTGTTCTGCCTATGTTTTCCTCTAAGAGTTGGATGGTGTCTGGCCTTACATTTAGGTCTTTAATCCATTTTGAGTTTACTTTTGTGTATGGTGTTAGGGACTGTTCTAATTTCATTCTTTTACATGTAGCTGTCCAGTTTTCCCAGCACCACTTATTGAAGATGCTGTCTTTTCTCCACTGTAGATTCTTGCCTCCTTTATCAAAGATAAGGTGACCATATGTGCGTGGGTCTATCTCTGGGCTTTCTATCCTCTTCCATTGATCTATATTTCTGTTTTTGTGCCAGTACCATACTGTCTTGATTACTGTAGCTTTGTAGTATAGTCTGAAGTCTGGGAACCTGATTCCTCCAGTTCTGTTTTTCCTTCTCAAGATTGCTTTGGCTATTCGGGGTCTTTTGTGTTTCCATACAAATTGTGAAATTTTTTGTTCTAGTTCTGTGAAAAATGCCATTGGTAGTTTGATAGGGATTGCATTGAATCTGTAGATTGCTTTGGGTAGTAGAGTCATTTTCACAATGTTTATTCTTCCAATCCAAGAACATGGTATATCTCTCCATCTATTTGTATCATCTTTAATTTCTTCCATCAGTGTCTTATAATTTTCTGCATATAGGTCTTTTGTCTCCTTAGGTAGGTTTATTCCTAGATATTTTATTCTTTTTGTTGCAGTGGTAAATGGGAGTGTTTTCTTAATTTCACTTTCAGATTTTTCATCATTAGTGTATAGGAATGCAAGAGACTTCTGTGCATTAATTTTGTATCCTGCAACTCATGCAGCTCAATATCAAAAAAACAAACAAACCAATCCAAAAATGGGCAGAAGACCTAAATAGACATTTCTCCAAAGAAGATACACAGATTGCCAACAAACACATGAAAGAATACTTACATCATTAATCATTAGAGAAATGCAAATCTAAACTACAATGAGATATCATCTCACACCGGTCAGAATGGCCATCATGAAAAAATCTACAAACAATTAATGCTGGACAGGGTGTGGAGAAAAGGGAACCCTCTTGCACTGTTGGTGGGAATGTAAGTTGATACAGCCACTATGGAGAACAGTATGGAGGTTCCTTAAAAAACTAAAAATAGAACTACCATATGACACAGGAATCCCACTACTGGGCATATACCCTGAGAAAACCATAATTCAAAAAGAGTCATGTACCAAAATGCTCATTGCAGCTCTATTTACAATAGCCAGGATATGGAAGCAACTTAAGTGCCCATCAACAGATGAATGGATAAAGAAGATGTGGCACATATATACAATGGAATATTACTCAGCCACAAAAAGGTGCGAAACTGAGTTATTTGTAGTGAGGTGGATGGACCTAGAGACTGTCATACAGAGTGAAGTAAGTCAGAAAGAGAAAAACAAATACCGTATGCTAACACATATATATGGAATTTAAGAAAAAAAATGTCATGAAGAACCTAGGGGTAAGACAGGAATAAAGACACAGACCTACTAGAGAATGGACTTGAGGATATGGGGAGGAGGAAGGGTGAGCTGTGACAAAGCAAGAGAGAGGCATGGACATATATACACTACCAAACGTAAGGTAGATAGCTAGTGGGAAGCAGCCGCATAGCACAGGGAGATCAGCTCGGTGCTTTGTGACCGCCTGGAGGGGTGGGATAGGGAGGGTGGGAGGGAGGGAGATGCAAGAGGGAAGAGATATGGGGACATATGTATATATATAACTGATTTGTTATAAAGCAGAAACTAACAGACCAATGTAAAGCTATTATACTACAATGAAGATGTTAAAAAAAAAAAAGAGACCAGCTCTCAATCAATCACCAGTATCAAGGCTGCAAAGAACAAAGAGCTTTATTGGGGAGTCTTGAGAACTGCAATTCAGGAGACACAGATTTGGGTAAAACTGAAAGAGTTCCAAGAACAGAAAGAGTTAGGGGCTTATAAAGGTAAAACCACAAGGTTGTTCAAGAATTATGATTGACCTTGATGCAAGAAAGGAAATATCGGTCCTTAAGGGACAGGCTGTCACAAGTTATTTTAGGGTAAGGGTGCCATAAGTATCTTGAGTTTCTGGAACGTTGGGCAGATGTTCTGGATGCCTACATTAAGAAAGAAGTGGTTAAAGTTCAGATTGCATCCGGGCTGAGATGTGCATAAGTCACACTTCCTCAATGGCCCCCCGGCTCTATTTCAGAGAGCTCTCTTAGGAACACCAACTCCATTTTGATTTTTCCTTTTTACACAATGAAAGAAATTCTTAATATGCAACCTATAGACCCTGGGGTTACATTGATGGTTCCAAGTTATCTGAAAACACGGCATAAATTTTTTCCTATACTGCATTGTAAATTACCTATCTGGAAAGGCATTTTCATGTCAAATGATATTATTAAGGTACCATTCCACTTCTAACAAGTGCTATCATTGTGGTCACCATTTTATGGTATCTAGAATAGGACCTCAATGATAGGAAAGAAGAAAACATAACTGCCATTACGATTCTAACGTGGCTGGTCTACATCAGTCTTAGCTTAGCTTGAACTTGAACATGTCATCACAGCTCACACATTCTTTGCTCATACTTCTGTGGTGTGGTTCCAATGTAGCTGCCCTTTTGTGTGACTGTTACCTTACCAAGAAACACTCACAGCCAACCTGACTGAAGTGGCACTGGACCCTTATCCACCCTTAGTCTAACACTGAACAGTGTGAGTCACTGGCAAAAAAACCCAAAATAGACCCAAAGCAAAAATCTCTACAGCGTCCTCCTGAAGCACAACAGCAACGACAATGAAAATTAAAAATGATACAAGAATAATGGTTAACCTTTATCAAGCACTTATTACGTACCAGGCATTCTGCCAAGGACTTTGCATACCATAGTTCACTTCATTATCTTAACAAACCCATGCGTTATCATTCTTCACATTTTTCAGATCTGAAAACTGAGGACTAGAGAGATTGAGTAACTTGCCCAAGGTCACGCAGCTGGAAGGGGGTAAATCGAGATGCACATCTATCTTCACAGACCTTAGAGCACTGTGGCGTTGGGCTATGGGACCTCCCCGCTGCCACCAGACTCCTTATTCTTTGGAGGGGAGAAGTTTTATGTTCCATCATTGGTGAGAGAAAAATTTCCTGACGGGTGATAGATACATTGTGGAACTACCAATGGAGCTAACATGGGTGCTCAAGGTGTCTGTGCAGCCGAGAACAGCCTTCTGCTCTCTTCAACCCATAAGCGGAGGCACCATCTCCACACCTGTGTCCACACCAGCTCTTCTGTCCTCTTTGGTGACCTGCCTCCCAGCCCCGGCACTGCCAGCATTTTTCTCTTTCCCAAGAGCACCTGTGTAGACTTACCACTGTCTCTAGGTGGATCTTTTGTGAAAATCATGTTGAACTTGGAAAAATCTGCACTGTTAAGAAACTTTGGATTTTCCCAACACAGAAACCTTATCTGGAAGATGTAGAAGGTGCTAGAGGAGGATCATATTCTGTGACATTAACTGAGAAAGTTTCCCCTGTATTTCTCAATTTCACCCTCCACACTCTACCACGTCAACCAGCAGTAAAAGCTTTCTCTACCCCCTGCCTCGCCGGGGGAGGGAGATACAACCTAAAACCAAAGCTCAGTTGGTTTTCAGAATGCTTGCTTTACAGCCATAATAGTCCCAGCCATCTTAAAAGCCTTGAGAGGGAAAAAATCAAGAGCTGAGCCCTGAACAAAGCAAAGTAGAGGCATTAAATAAAAGAGAAAGAAGACTGGGCTAAGAGGAGGAGATAATCTACCAGAAATTTGGGAGAGGGGAGTGAGAGAATTAGATATATTTGGAGGTAAATCTCAGAGGAAGGGACCATACTTCCTGCCCTTTCTAGTGGCTGAAAGATGGGAAGGAGGGAGGTTTCATAGAAACTCCAAATGATTTGGGGAGATCTCAGAGCACAGCAGACCTATGCTTTCCCTTCCAGTGTCCCCTGGAGAATCTGCAAGCCTTTCAGAGAAGCTGTTTCCAACAAGTGTACCATCATTGGTAATTTAGCAATGATGGAGGGAAGAATCTTTCTGGATGGGCCCAGAGTGGCCTCATAGAGTGGGACCCTGTGCACTCCAGTGTGATGGGAGGAAGGATCCCAAGAGTTTCAAAGCCATCAAGGGGAGAGCAGAAGTGCTGAGAGAGGGTATCTGACCCAAAAGTGCTTGAGGTCAGGACAAGGAGGTCACAAAATCATGACCTGTCAACAGGAGGCCAGATAGGACCACAGAAGCAAATGTCAACACATGTTGACAAGGACCAACTTAGTTATTTCATCACAGGTCAGAGGATAACCATGGACCAGATGCCCATGTTCTTCTGATGCCTCTCCTCTGAGGAAAAGCAAAAGAAAAAGGAGAAGGCAGGCATCCCGAATTCTTTGTATATTTATCCCAAAGAGACTGAATTCTAAACAAGACTTGGCTAAGCCTACTTGGTTTTGCAAGATTAAGTTCCCCACTATTCCTGGAGTTAGGGACATGAAAGCTAAGACTCTCTTTTATATAGAAATAAAGCAGTTAACGTTGTTTACGAACCTGAGTTTTGAGGACTGTTGTGACTATGAAAATTCACCCCCCAACGTTTGCTCCTGGCATTGCCGAGGGAGAAACTTAGCTGCACAGACAAGTTCATTGTGACACCACAGTTTAGCTTCTTTGGGTCTTAGAGAATTGGAAAAGAAATAGAAGCAGCTCCTTGATCAAATGGCACCATTCCCAAAACATTACATTCCCTCCAGGATTTAGAAGCAGGTCATGGAATTGGCAGGTCATGGCATTTCCCTTCAACCTGCAACAGGATGTAACTACTGATGTCTTTCAATGCAGCCAATTCTTGGTTTTCATCTATTTTCACTTACTCTGTCAAAGAAGGAGTCCTACTTTGCCAGTCCCATTGGGAAACTTCACTGGCCATGCACATCTTCAAAATGATGAATAGTTTCATTGTCAAGCAAAATTTCACTTAAGAGGGAAAAGATGGTTCTCAGGGCACAAAAAGAACACCTTCATTGCTTGGAAACACATCTGGGTTAAGGGGAACCATTTTTCTCCCTTTCACAGCACTCCCACCTAGGCTCATAAAATAGTCACTTTGGCCCCCTCCTCCCACATTTTTCTTTATCTCCTTGATGGGAGAGGAAGTGTCTAGCACCCACTGGTCCACTTTTCTCTACAGAGCAGAGGATAAAGTGTCTCTACCAAGTCACTTCCTTTAGTTTCTTTCTGTCTGACCACCCACCTCCACAAAACACATGCATTTTTTAAGTTCCTGCAGGGGGACCTCTCTATTCCAGACGGTTACTTTAATTCCAGGGGGTTGTAGGAGGTGGAAGTTTTGAACTACAGACTACAAAGCAAGCCATGCCTTCATTCTAATTTCACCAGTAATAAAGGCTGGTGTTTGATCTGCCCCATTTGAATCCCATTTACTTCTCTCAGCTGGTTGTAAACGCAGACGTGGGGGAAAGAGTATAATTTATTGGCCCCTTTAAACCCTAAAAGAGCTTATTTTGTGCGTTGTGAATGTGGTCAATTGGAAAGATGTCCATGAGTTCTTCTCCGCCCTGTATCTACATCCTTACAAGGTGGCTCCTCTCACTGATCCTTGGATTTTTGGTTCATGACTTGCATTTGCACTGACCATGTGACTTGGCTTTGATCAGTAGGACAGGAGCAAAGGTGACACACAAAAACTTGAAAAGAAACTTGGGCTTGTTCTCACAGGCTTGCTCTCTGGCTTTTCTTGGAACCCAGGCACCATGTGAACAAGCTCAGGCTAGTCTGCTGATGAGTAAGAGAGCATGCAGAGAGAGGGTTCAGACATCCCTCAGGCTGGCCATCTCAAAACAGCTGGTCTTGCCAACCCACCTCGCATGAATGCAAAAGCATGAATGAGCCTGGGAGACGTGAACAGAGCCCAGTCCGGACCAGAAGAACCACCAGCAAGCCCCTCCCAAACTGCCAACCTACAAAATCATGAGCCAAACAAATGGCTGTTGTTGAAGCCACTAAATTGTGGGGAGGTTTGTCACACAGCAACGGGGAACTGATACAGTGAAAAAGAAGCGGCAAGTGACATCGCTGCATTGCTGTGCTTGAGTGTCAGACCCAGTCAGTCAGCCTCAGAGAAGGTCCTGCAGGCTTTGCCTTGAACCACCTTCCCGACATGTTTTGTCAAGAAACGGAGCAGAGATATCCTACAGACTGGGAGAAAATATTTGCATATGATGCAACCAGAACGCTCTAATTCAAAAAGATACGTTCACCCCAATGTTCAAGCGGCACTATTTACAACAGCCAAGACCTGGAAGCAACCTTAGTATCCATCAACAGATGAATGAATAAAGAAGATGCAGTATATATATAGATAGATAGATAGATAGAGAGAGAGAGAGAGAGAGAGAGAGAGAGAATGGAATACTACTCAGACATAAAAAAGAATGAAACAATGCCATTTGCAGCAACATATGGACCTAGAGATGATCATACTAAGTGAAGTAAGTCAGACAGAGAAAGACAAATATTATACAATATCACTTATATGTGGAATCTAAAAAAAGACACAGATGAACTTATTTACAAAACAGAAATAGACTCACAGACATAGAAAATAAACACGGTTACCAAAGGAGAAGAGAGGGGAGGGATAAATTGGGAGTATGGGATTAAAAAAAAACAGGACAAGAAACAGAAGCAGACTCTGAAGCCCTTCTCTAGAGAGGTTTACCAGCTTTTAGAGAACAAATCTTAAAACACCTGACTGAACTTCTAACAGACTAAATATGACCCCTTCTCAGAATAATCTGACAGGGATAAATTCTTGCTGGACATTTTTAGCAAGTTGGATAAGGCAACAACTAGAATTTAAACCCAGGATTCACCATTATGTTTGCTGCTGAAAAGGACCAAGCTTTTCAGCCATTTTCACTGTTCTGGAAGAGAAGTGGAAAATTATCCAGTTTTCCAGTTCAGAAGAAATGCTTTTGTAGACTGTTGTCCACAGTGACAACACCTTGTCAGTTGCTCCGCAAGCAGAAATCTGTAGACCCCTGGAAATGGGGCAGAATTCTTTTGACATTTACTGTGGTGTAGACCTTACAATTGAACTGGAGTCACATCCTCACCTTGCTGACACAGACAACATGAAGAATGCACAGAACTTGCCAAAACTGAGCTCATTAACTCTAGGACAAAGGGGATTATACAGAACAAATTAAACTCAAAGAGTCTTAGGGAATTCTGGGGCTCCTTGACATATATCTGACCGTATATCTAGCACCATATATCTAGCAAAGCGAGCTCTGGGACTGACGATGTGATTTGTTACTTACCTTTGAGAGCCATGGTATGGGGGACTTGATGCCAATAAAACAATGTTGAAATTGATTTGATAGCAAAAAAGATGTTGTCATGCAAAGACAGCTCCGAAATTTTAATTTCTTATTTAGTCAAATAACTGCAGGTTTCTTGCTGAAATTTACATTTCAGCAGAATTTAAATGTACATCTTTTATCCATTTGCAAAATTTGGATTTATTGCTTTTTTAAAGGAAGTGGCCATTAATATTTTGCAAGTAAAAAACTAAGAAATAATTCTTTTAAAATATTGTTTTTATAGTCTGTCCATATGAAGGAAATAAAATTCCCATGCAGTGAAATAAACCACGAGCAAAATTTCATTTGTGTATATTTCCATGTACATCAGGACTGACAGTTTTCATTGGATGATCAGAAGGGAAAAAAGGATTAAAAATAATTGTCATACATACAGATGGCCAAAGGCACATGAAAAGATGCTCAACATCGCTAATCATTAGAGAAATGCATTTCTCTAATATCAAAAATCAAAATTACAATAAGGTATCACCTCACACCTGTCAGAATGGCCATCGTCAAAAAGTCTACAAATAATAAATGCTGGAGAGTGTGTGGAGAAAAGGGAACTTTCCTATATTGTTGGTGGGAATGTAAATTGGTGCAGCCACTATGGGGAACAGTATGGAGGTTCCTTAAAAATCTAAAACCTGAGCTCATTAACTCTAGGACAAAGGGGATTATAGATAGAGAGAGAGAGAGAGAGAGAGTGAGAGAGAGAGAGAGAGAGAGAGAGAGAGAGAGAGAGAGAGAGAGAGTGAGAATGGAATACTACTCAGCCATAAAAAAGAATGAAATAATGCCATTTGCAGCAACATGGATGGACCTAGAGATTATCATACTAAGTGAAGTAAGTCAGACAGAGAAAGGCAAATATCATATATCACTTATTTGTGGAATCTAAAAAAAAAATGATACCAATGAACTTATTGACAAAACAGAAACAGACTCACAGACATAAAAAACAATCTTATGGTTAACAAAGTGGAAGGGGGGCGGGATAAATTAGGAGTGTGAGAGTAACATATACACACTACTATATATAAAATAGATTAAAAAAACAAGGACCTACTGCATAGCACAGGGAACTATATTCAGTATCTTGTAATAGCCTATAATGGAAAAGAAACTGAAAAAGAATAAATAAATAAATATATATATATATATACACACACACACATACACACACACACACACCTAAAACTAACACAACATTGTAACTCAACTATACTTCAATAAAAAAATAAAATAATTGTCATAAAGAAAGAGTAGGGAAGAATACATTAGATAGAAAATAGGTAAAGGGGAAGGGTTTTTTTTTCCTTTTGCCACTTACTAGTAGAACGATTTAAGGGAAATAGAAATATATCTGAGTTTTGTTAGTAAGACTGTGGCTTATAATGTTCATTAAGTAGGGGAATTATAAGGATTTGATGAGATCAGGTATTTGCCTGGCATACAGTGGGCACTCAGCAAATTGCAATGCCCTTCTGCTCTCTTCATTAAACCCTTTGCATTATATTCAAAACCATTCGCAATCTGGGTCTTACTCAAAGTCACAAGAATTTCATCTACCCTGACTCCATATATTTTACCTTACATCCCAGCAGCCCTGGGAACTAGCTTCTAGCAAGTTCCTTAACTTTCTTACCTATAAAACAGACACCTACTGCATGGAATCATAAGGAGGATTAAATGAGACTGTGTATTTAAAGTACTAGGAATATGGGACTTCCCTGGCAGTCCAGTGGTTGGGACTTCACTCTCCCAGTGCAGGGGGCACGGGTTCAATCCCTGGCCAGAGAATTAAGATCTCACATACCTCACGGTGCAGCCTAAAAAATAAAAAATTTTAATGTACTAGGAATAATGCCTGTGTATAATAAGCACTCATTAAATGTTAACCAGATATAATACTTATCCTCCTCTTCATTGTTATTACATACTAGCCTCCTGCCTCATCCTGACCTCTCATCTCCATGTTGTCATGGATACCACTTCATTCTCTACCTTTCTAAATCCTGTTCATCCTTAAGTGCCAATCCACTGTTCCCTCTCAGGAATGGTTCCCTCCATTCCCCTGGGCTAGCATGGCACTCTCCACATGCCTCTCCTAGCTTATGTACTATATCACATTATGGTCACTTGCTCACCTGTCTCTCTCCAGCTAACCTGAGTTTCTAAGGTCAGGGATGGTGCTTCATTCATCTCTGTATTGCCAGGACCCAGCACAGAACCTGGCTCATTGCAACTGCTCACTGAATATTTATGCAGTTGAGAGAAAGAACAAATGCACGGCTTCCATTTCCTTCCAAACAAATCATAACCCTTGTTTGATTTATTTATTAATTGTTATTATTTTAGTTTTAGTGGGAAAAAACTGATTTAAACAGGTTTAAGTAAAGAGGGAATGTATCTTCAATTAAGAAGTCCAGGTGGCTAGCTTCTGGCATAGCTGGATACAGGTGCAGTAGCTACCTCTTGCCTCTGCTTTCCTGTGTTGGTTTCATATTGATGTATCTGATGTATATGTATGTGAGTATATGTATGTTTATATATGTATATATGATGTTTATGTATTTGTATATATGTACATATGATGTATTCATCTCCCCCTTGGTGGCAAGATGTCCACCGGTGACCTCAGACTTGCATCCTTCCAACCTACCAGTCCCAATGCAGAGTTTCTCCTTCCCAATAGTTCCATAAATGTCCCCAAATTGCAATTCATTGGCCTGATACCCACCCTTAGAGAAAGGTAGGAGGAACCCCACATGACAAGTAGCTTCCCAATGGAAGTTGGGCACAGTTACCAGAAGAGGGGGGGAGGATGCTGAACAGACAAATATACACGTGTCATTTACAGGTTCCCCACCTGGTTTTCCTGCCCTGCTTGCTTCTAAATCCTCACCTGGAGACCTGGGCTTCCACCAATACCTACCACCTGCTTTCATCAACAGCAGTTTGTGGATGGCCCCTCCTTATACTCTGAGGAGACCCACCAGCCATCCTCAGTCCTCCTATGAACTCTGTTTGGGTTGTTTGGGTTGACGGGGTTCAATGTTTGGGTTGACGGGGTCCAAATCCAGGACACCCCTTCCTTACTCTGGTACGAGACCAAAGGAGAAATAAGCCAAGGAGACAGGCAGGGAGGATTTGAAATATCACTTTCACCATTGATATGGCTGTTAGACAACAAGGCTTAAGGGAATGGCAACAACTGGCTTCCTGATGCCACACCCCAGAACTGGGCAGACTTGCCTCCCTAGTCACAAACAGTGCTGAACCCCTGTAGGCTCCCCCATGGAGCCTGTCCCCGAAAAAACCCTACAGCATGGAGGAGTAGAGAGGGCTTGCTTTCTGCAGGCGGGGAGAACAAAGAGAAAAACAGGAAAGGGCCAAGTCAGGGATGCCCAGTTCCTTCTCCAAACTAACCAATCAGGCGAGTCTCTGCTCTCCGAGAGGAAGAATAAGGGAGGTGAGAGAGAGAGAGGGCCCTGGGGCATTGCTCCAATGGATCCCCTCTGCATGCAGCAGGAGCTAAGTGCGCCCCCAACAGTGAACCTGATCTGGCTTGTTTGTGCACTTCTGGTGCTGCAATTCTGAAAAAAAAATCTTCCCCTTTCCAGCCAAGCAGTCAGAAGTAACTAATGGGGACGTTAATCACTCTTGGAAATGAGCAGCTTCTGTTCTGGAACATCCTCAGGAAGATCCCGCCTCACATTCTGCACATGGCAGGATGGGGTTTGGGAGAAGCGGGATAGAAAGGGGGCAACTAGCTGACCCTTAAAGCCGACTTGATGGCAGCCTTTTGTCTTCCAGAAAACAGAGTGCGCAAACTGCAGAAGGTTTCTGCTGACTCTTGGCTTCTTTGTTTTTACATCTAGTGCTATGGTTCACCCTTGGGATTTATGGTAATTCTTACTTCCTCAAAGATATCTCTGTCAGAATGCCCATAAGTTTAGGAAGCGCTGCTTCTATTTTCCTCAGTAATTATTCTTCCTCTCAGTTACTTCCCACCAGCAATTTTTAAGTCAGAGGACGTTTCTTAGATACAATGGGGTACAAGACACAGGGCAGTGGGATTCTGTAGGCACCCAATTAAGGGTAAATCAGGCGATTGCACTGACAGAGAACCTACTATGCACAGAAGACCACTCTAGGTGCCAAAGGAGACCCAGGTGAAAAGGAAAGGGGAGGCTGACCTTGAAGAGATAGCCATTCCCAAGGCTACTTCCCATGAATACAAAATGACTTACAAAGCAAGCACATTTTAGTGCATTTTAATAATTTTTGTTAAAGATACTTCCCACTACACCAGACAGGGTCCTCTGGGTGAGTACACAAAGGAGTCAATTCTTTCTGTTCTGTGTAGAAGGAAAACTTAGAGTTCCACTGACAAATTATTTTGTTTTCAACCTATGGACCATGAAAATCTTACAAACCAATTGTGATTTCTCTTTTTATTTTGGCTGCTAGGGAGCTCAACACCGATATTCAACCAACACCCAGCAAGTTTAAGTTTACAGGACCTTGTAGCAGGCATTTTACACAATAATCTTAGTTTTATTTGATTTTCCAATCCTCCAATCCTGATTTCTTCATCCAATTACTGCAGCCTGCTCACTGGGTTACAGACTCGCTGGCCTCCACTGATCCACAGTTTGAGAAAGAGGTCCCACCTACCTTCCTCTGCTCCTCTACTCAGGATATCAGATGTTCACCATCATATATAGCTGGTAGCTGCCCACACAGGGAAGAGGATAAGAGGTGCCTGAAATGAGGGGGTTTGGTGACTGTGGGTAGAAGGGAATAAGCTAGAGAAAAAACCCTATAAAGGGAGCAGAGAGTAGAACAGACCGTGCACAGCCCAGAAGGATAGTTACGGAATGGGTAACGTCATAAACGAGGAGTTCCCAGCACCTGAATTGAGGTAGGGGGGACAGAAAAGTGGGAGCGCTTGCCCGTGCCATGGAAGGTGGAATCATAGGAAGGAGAACATACATTCCATACATGCGGGAAACGTGCTGTCTTGCTTGTTACTGTTCCACATGGCGGCACGTGGTTGACACTCAACAAAAACATGTCCAATGAATAAATGCCTCAACAGGGATTGTTCATCAGTAATCTGATTCTCTGTTGGATCCTCTCTAGTTTTCCATCATCCGTGGTGAAATGGTATTTGAGAAGGTAGAGAAAATGCAACAGCCTCTGCTAAGCACAGTTTTAACACCAGTGACCCCTCAGCATGTTGGGTTGGCTGAACTATGATTCGGTATCAGAGCTTAGTAGTTCTACCTTGAGTGCATATCCCAGCTCCCCTACTTGGCATCTGTGTGATCTTAGGCAAGTTACATAAATCTTGTCCTCACTTACCTCTGTTCCATGGGGATAATAATAGTAGCAACTGAATAGGACTGTTGTGATGACTAGTTGAACCAAGATACGTACCTGGCATATCACAAGTATTATATCTGTTAGCCAGGACTATTTCTGTCTTGAGACCTGGTCTGCTATAGCCATCACCTGCAGACTCTGCCTTGTGGAATGGACCAGACACTGGGAGCTAGGGGCAGGCTGGGAGGGGGCAATACAGGGTGTAGGAACAGAGCAAGCTATAGAGAAAAGGAAGAAGTCTAGGTAGGATGGCAGCCAGAAGAGAGCACAAATGGGGATGGGGTCAAAAAAGACAGGTGTATACCAGCAGAGCATGTACCTGGAGCATGAACCCCAAAGCTCCTTAGGCTAGGATTCAAACACAAGACCCTGGTCTCTGGACCAGACTGGAAAGAGCAAGTCAGAAGCCCAAACCTGGAGGGTCTAGCACACAGGGGAGGACTCCTGATTCCTAGCTCTTTCCTACCCTCTTCCCGGGGAAAAAAGAAAGAAAGAAAGAAAAATCTTAGTTCCTCCCCCGGTGTTTTATAAGACACCACAGTTCACCTGGACATGCAGACTGAATACCTTAGAACCATCGTAGAGTCCTGCATTGCCCTTGCACCCAGAATTCCTCTGTCAAGACATGGCTGGAATCCAGCTACCTCTCTCCATCTCCTCCACGGCGGCCGCCTGGGCCAGACCACCAGCACCTCATGCCTAGGACATGGGCAAGACGTTCCTCACCTACCTCCCCAGAGCTTCCTCTTTCTTCCTGCTACCCATTCTCCACACGACAAGGAGAGTGATTTTTTTTTTTTTAATGTACGTCTAATCACACCCTCTGCTACTCAAAATTTCCCACTGGCTTTCTGTCACCATTGGAATTAAATGCAAACTTCTTACTCTAACCCATGACGCCCGAGTCATCTGGACTCTGCTAACCTCGTCTTCCATACCCTTTCTTCTCATGCCCTGTGATTTATCTATATTGCTCTTCTTTCTGTCTTTACTGCTTGGTGACCCTTTGCATGGGCTGTTCCCTCTCTGCTCTCCAGTTTTTTTCCAGGATTGGTGCCTCCTCGTCATTCAGACCTCAGCTTAAGTGTAAGACCTCCCCTAACTGTTACCGACCAGGGTTCTTGGCCTGCTTAATCAACAGAAACTGATCAGAGGCCGGACAAGGAATTCAGGCAAGGCTTTACTGGGGCCCCTGCTGCAGCAGGTGGGAACCAGCGCAAACAACAGGTCCCCTCGCTTGCTAGCTCCCTCAGCAGGGATGAGCTGGGTCCTTACCTGGGGTGACAGTAGGGACACATGTCCAGCGGTCCAGCAGGAAGGATGGATTAGGTGGTCCGCCCACCCCTCTGGTGACGTTGTGTGCAGGGGGCACGCGCAGTGCCCTGCTTTTGCTTCCAGCTCTTCGTAATTTGCCCCAACTGCTCATGCACGCAGTTATTTTCAGTCCCTTATAGTTTCTTTGAATTTTGTTGCTTGAGATGACATTTGTCCAGGTGCAAGCCCTGCAGCAAAGGGTCCCAGGTCCCAGCCTGTCTCATAACCATGCCATGCCACCTCATCCCAACCCCCTTCGCTGCCCTGAAAACCACCAGGACTGATCATGCTCCCACCCCGACGAGAAGGAGAGCTCTACAGAAGCAGGGACGGGGCTTGTCTGGCTCACGACCACTCCTCCAGTGCCTAAAACAATGCCTGGCACCTCGGTGGTGCTCGGCAAGTATCTGTCAAACGAGCAACTTAATCAACAATCAGGAGGTGCCCTGGGGTCTGAGGTAGCTCTGAGCCCACAGGTGAGCGTGGGCAGAGGCAGGACACGGAGACCAGAAGCCAGGGAAGATGTGAGCAGGAAAGTTCAAGTGCATACTGCAAAGTCCCTGCCCTGAGAAAGCTATGTGTGCACCGTGACAGGCACAGCCACTAAGATGGAGCAGGTCAAGGTGACAGAGGGCTCATCTGATGGCATCATCCTGCCCACAACCTCCAACGACCCCTACCATGAGCAACACACTAAGGGATAGGGACGCAGAAGTGAGTAAAAGGTGGTCCCTGCCTTAGGTAAGCTCCTGGGCTCTAGGAACACAGGCAGTGCTGGGGTCCTGTGTTGTAAGTACCAGGATACAGGTAACCTTCAGAGTCTAATGGGGCACACCGGCAGGAGTCATCCCCCTACCTCTACCTTGGAGCCCAAGAGAGCTTCACAGAGGAGGGGGCACTGGAGCAGGGTCTTGGCGGCTGAGAAGGAATTCCCAGGAAGCACGTGGGACCCAGCAGAGTAGAACCTGGAGACTCTGTGACGTCCCCAAGCTCTGTCCCTGTGCTTACTGGCACTCTGCTCCCCCAGCTAAACCTCCTCCAGCCACCAGGCCTGCCAATTGTCCCCTGTCTCCTTGACATCCCCTTTCAAACCGTGCCTTTCATCTGAAACACCTTTGAAGCTCGCTGGGCCAGCTCTCTTCCACTGTTCAAAGTAACTCCTGAAAAACCTTACCTCTTGGCAGTAAATGAGCTCTCTGATCCATGACTGGTGGGAGGTTATATTGGTGCACCCTTTGGGACAGTAATTTAGAAAACGGTTTCAGAAGTCTTTTTTAAATGACCATGGCTTTATTATTCTAAATCATCCCGCTTTGGGAAATCTAGCCCAAGGAAGAGATCCTAAATTTGGAAGGGGAAAAAAAAAAAGCTTTATGTGTAGATGTTCACTATATATACTAGCAACGTTAAGAACAACCGAAACGTTCAATTATAAGAGAATAAATGTTTTAAATTTTTCCACGTGATGGAATAGTATGTAACCATTTTGAAGGGCGTTTCCTTAGAATATGTCAGAGCTCGGGGAAATATTGCTAAAATAACATTAAGTGAGATAAGCTTTCAAGAATAATGGGCAATATCCTCAGGCCAAACCAAGTACTTGTTACCCCACTCCTTTCAATAAATATTTTCACACAATTATCTGAGGTTCTGGATTCAAGCAGTAATACAGCATTGTCACCAAGAGGTTGGATATCAGACAGTCTTGGATTTGAATCCTGACGTTACCAGTTATTATTATTAGATGTGTGAGTGTGTGAAAATTATTCAACCTCTTTAAGGTTTCACTTCCTCCTTATAAAATGCTAATGATAATAGTATCTACCTATTGTTGTCAAGATTAAATGAGCTATCGTTTGGCAATTCATGCATATTATTATTTCTATTGCCACAGTTCTTGTTCCAAGTATGTTTGATATCCTATTGTTTATGCTAAAAATTTTAATTTGAGTTGATCCAATAAAATACAATATCTTGGGGGAAAAAAGAGTTACGGGCAATATGATCGTAACTATGCAAAAAAAAAATCTCTCTGCCTTGGCCATCTTGTGACAGAAGCTGAAATGGTTAGGAAGAGTGCCATATGCTATACTGCTGCATCTTGCGGGGGCGGGGGGTGTTTATTGGTGATACACAGGAAGCACTGCGGCCGTTTGAAAGGAATGGGTCAGTGCTCTACGGAAACCCAAACTGAAAGTCGCTCTCAGTTGGGCGTTTTAAATGCCGGATTCCACTGGTGCAGCTTGTCTCCCCTCCCCTACCTTCCCCCCACACGGAGAATACAGTCTCGGGTCACCTAAGACCTGGAAAGAAGCAAAGACTGAGAGGCAGAGAGAAACAGAACTGTAGCAACACAAAAGCACTGCGGATGACAGGGAACTCACAGAGGCAGCACATCACCCACGGAAATCGGCTGATGAACATTCGACTCTTTTTTAAAAAGCTGTGCATATTTAATGCGTACAACTGATGCCTTTGGAGATAAGCGTATGAACCCGGAAAACGATATACTGTGTGAAATAAACCAGGCCCAGAAGGACAATGTTTACACGATCCCACATATATGAGGTATCTAAGGGTCAGACTCACAGGAGCAGAGAATGGAATGGGGGTTGGGTTGCCAGAGGCCGGGGTTATGGGGAGGGAGGAGGAAACCGGGAGGAACCAGCCAAAAGGTACAAAGTCTCAGGTATACGAGATGAACAGTTCTCAGTGCTCATCACTAACAACACTGTACCGTATACTTAAACATTTGATAAGAGGGTAGATCTTCTGCTAAGTGTTCCTCTAACAACTGCACCAAAGAAGAACCGGGAGCAAGTACCCAAGCACAAACTCAGAATGATCTCACATCAGTTGGAAGGTCTGAGAACTTGAGCCAGACGCTCCAGTACTGGGCAACTCAGAACTCCCAGGAGAAAGCCAGCGCCTGCCTGAAGACACAGGACGCCAACCACAGCTGAACAGCACCGGGTTCCCACCCATCCCATCCCAGGCAAGAGCTCACCCCAGTTCCCCAGTGTGGGGAACCAGAAACCATAGCGGAATCCACTATCTGGTGTCTGTCTATGCTGTGAATGTTATGAGTAAATTTTATGTATCTTCTACTCTACAATTTGAGTCATTTTGTTATTTTTACCTTTGAAAAAAAGAAAGCAAAGCCTTTCAAGTGCTAAATATTTGTGGGAGGAGGAGGGAGATAAATTAGGAGTTTGGGATTAACATATACATACTGCTCTATATAAAATAGGTAAATAACAAGGACCTACTGTATAACCCAGGGAACTAGACTCAATATCTTGTAATTACCTATAATGGAAATGAATCTGAAAAAGAATTTATTAGGATCCCATTAAATTTATGCATTAACTTGGGAAAACTGACATCCTTATGAATCTGAAATAATCTAAAAACATCGTTTTTATTTTCATTTGTTAAAGTGTGCTTTTTTCTCCTTGACTATTTTAAAGATTTCCCTGTTTATTCCTAAGTATTTTTTTATTGTAAATGGGGTCTTTCTTATCTTCTGGGTTTTTTTAGGTATATATGAAAATTTTTGATTCTGTTTATCAATTTTATATCCTGTTACCTGTTAAGTTCTCTTACTTTTTGTATTAGTTTTTCACTGTTAATTCTTTTCGGTTTTTCAAGTATATTGCCTACATATAAATAGTTTTGTCTTTTTCTTTCAAAAAAAAAAAAACCACAACACAACATTGTAAATTAACTATACTTCAATAAAAAAGAGGAAAAAATTCTAGATATTCAGATTAGATAGACAGATGATCAATAGATAGATAGAGACAGTTTGAATTATTGGAGTCAATATTATGTTCCATAAATTGACAAAAACAAACAGAACATAAAAGCAGGTCTCCTTACAGACTGTGGTTTTTAAAATGCTTACTTTAAAAATAAATATAATATATATTTATTTGTGTAATATATTAAAACACATATATACACAGGAGGGAAAAGGTGGCTAGAGAAATATATTAGGAGTTAGCAGTGATTGTCTTTGGGTGATCAAACTGGGTGATTTGTTTGACTTTATTTTTATGAATTATACCAATTTTACTTAATTCTCATGTATTACTTTCATATTCTTACAAGAAAATCTGCCTCTTGCAAAGATTTTGTTGCACGTAAATTGGCATGGTGAGATGGGGGAATTTTGATGTTATCCCATAGACAACCACAAAGCTTTGTGGGCAGAAATTCTCATCACACCAGAGCTGTCCCCTGGCTGCCTACACATCATCACTGATGCTTTATTTCATTGTGGTACCTGCTCTACTTGGATCTGAATATGCCAGCTCTACCCCAATCCTAGACCTGATCAGGAGAAATATATAAGCCTGCGCCCTGGCTGCTGTTCCTGTCCTGACCTCCATCCCTACACCTAGTAATGGGGCCAATCTAATTAGGAACTATGGTAGATTGACTATACCCATGGCCCAAATTAATGTCTTCCCTATACCTGTGCCCCTTGCAGTGGAATTCTGAAATCCTCCCACCGCCGCATATACACACACATCTAAAGATGGTATCTAGGTCCTCACCTCCTTAAATCTGGGCTGACCTGGTGAACTGCTCTGGCCAATCAAAATGTGGCAGAACTGACAAGGTGCCAGGTTTAAGTCTGGCTTTGTTTTTCATCTCTCTCTCTCTGTCTCTCTCTCCTTCCCTCCCTCCTTCTTTCTCCCACATCTCTGCCATGCCATAAGAACATGCCACATGCATACCCTCAAGGGCTCATCCACATGCATACCCTCAAGGGTAGCCTGAGACCGAGCCCAAGCCAGCCTGCAACAGAATGAAAATCCACCCTAAGCCCACTAAGACAGAGAGCCTGTCTAAGATCCACAGACTCCTACCAAGCCCACAGCTGACGGCAGAAACTATATGAGCCTAACCAAGGCCTGGAAAAGCACCCACCTGACCAGTAGATTCATGGGCAATAATGAATGCTTGGTTCAAGCCACAAAGTTTGAGGGTAATTGTTACACAGCATTATTGTGACAATAGATATTGATACTCCAGTTCCCATGACTGTCTTTTCTACCAAATCATCTAAGTCTCTGCCCAGAATGCAACCCCACATTCTAGTTTCCAGATAAACTTGGGTCTGCCCTTGGTCTGAACAGTGGTGCTGTGCTTTGGTCTTCTCATCTGCCTGACCAGATCCTCTCCTAGTGCCTCTTGCTGAGACTTCCCAGACCCATTTCTCCTCTGCGCCACTACCACCAAGTTCCTTGATAGTGGGTATTAACTTCAACCACTGCGTGCACAGCCCATCCCAGAGCCTGTGAACACAGACGCTCACTAAATGCTTACCAGAGTGAAAGAGCAATTGGGAGAATGAAGAAACTCATACTTATTAAGCATACATCTGAGCCAGGCACCATACTAGATGCTTCCACTAATCCCATTAACACAGCGTCTCTAGGCATATTTATCCCCATTAGGATGAGGAAATTCAAGTTCAAAGAGTTTGAGGAACATGCCCAGGACCTCTCAGCTAATAACTGGTACAGGTGTGACTTGAATGAATGTTTAACTCTGAAACTCTGGTCTTTCCACAATCACCATGGGTATCAGTTAGTTTGCTGAGTAATAAACCACCACAAAACCTCAACATTTATCTGTTGCTGGAGTTTGGCTGACCTAAGTCATGCTAGCGGATCTCAGCTGCGTCACTCATCCATCTGTGGCCGGTTGGGATTGCGGGGAGCAGTAAATCCACTCTTACTGTCCTTGGCGGGAGCAGCCTAAGCGGCAGAGCTCAGCTCCACGTGTCTGTCATCTTCCTCACCTCGAAGAACAGCAGACTAGCCCAGGTACGCCCTTCTCCTAACAACGGCGGAGGCACAAGCAAACAAGCAGAGACCTGCAAGTTGTCTTAAGGCCTGGGCTCAGAACTAGCACAGCGTTGCTTCTGTCTTTTTCTGTCGACCAAGGTAAGTCTCATGACCGAGCCCAGAATCAAAGGATGGAGAAGTACCTTTTGCCTGCAGTGGAGGGCTCTGCAAAGTTACATAGCAAAGGCATGGATCCAGGGAAGGGTGAAGTACTGGGGCCATGAAACTTCCATGTTATATCCCCTTATGCCTTTAAAATGGGAACAAACGTGAATCTTACAAAGCAAGGCCGTGTGGATTAATAGTGTGAGTTTGGGATGAGACTGCTGGGTTCAACTTGCAGGTTTGCCACCTTTAAGCTGCATTTCTTTGGTCAAATTATAAACTTTTCTGTATTTCAATGACCTCATTCATAAAATAAGAATAATAATTAAACCAACCTCTTAGCGTTATGAAGGTTAAATAAGTTAATACATATAAACACTGCCCTTATATGTATTATATATATAGAGAGAGATGATATGATTGTCTACATAGAAAATCTCAAAGAATCAACCAAAAATCTCCTGGAACTAATAAGCAATTACAGCAAGGTTGCAGGTACAAGGTTAATATACAAAGGTCAATTGTTTTCCTAGATACAAGCAATGAACAATTCAAATTGGAAATTAAAACATATAAAGCACTTAGTAAATGTGAGCTATTATTATATAAAGAGGTTCCAGCCACAGGGAGCAAGGTGTTTCCTTTCTTGTTCTATTCATTTGTCTCAGGCTAAACCTCTATGGCCGGTCCCTGCCTTCTGTGGCGTAATCTCAAGGCACTGATGAGTGGTCTCTGTCACTGGCCTTGTTTTCCTGATGAGAGACTGAACCCTGGAGGAGACTTAACAGATTTTACAGGGTCACAGGTTGGTCGCTGTCCTCATCACCATCATCATCAGTATCATCGTGACTCAGCACCCTCAGTCTCCAGGCTCCTACCCAGCCAGTGAACCGTGCTGGTCATTTAACTAAAATGAGGTATTTGGAAGAGAAGATGGCGAGAAATCCTTGGGAAATTTGAGAGAGATGAGTGAAGTCCATAAGAAAAAAAAAGCATTCTTTTACCAAACAAAAAATTCTTGCTTCCCAACCCTGACTTGAAGACACTTTTTGCTCTGGAGGAGTACTCCAGACTGGCTGGGAGCTTTTATTTCATTAGCAATACTTCCCAAAAGTAGCTGTGCCTCTTTTGGACCAGGCAGATCCTGTGCAAACTTAGTCCAAGTCACTCTGCCTCTTTGGGTCTTAGTTGCTTTGCTTGAAAAGTAAAAGCGATGCCTGCCCTGTCGGCTTATCAGCTATTGTGAGAACCGAGTGAAATGATGGGCAAAAAAGAGCTGTTCAAACTGTAAAATACGGTATTCATGTAACCATCAAAAAAAATGAAAAGACAATCCCCTCCAATCAGGCTGTGGCCTAGTCCCTTGCAAATATGTTAAGATTTATTGTCCTGGTGACATTTCTGCATGGATCCTAGGCAATAAAGAACATGCCATCCACATGCATACCCTCAAGGGCTCATTGTTTGTGTTTGTGGATAGAAATACATGCATGTGCACACACACAAAAAGGCATCAGTTATGGTGCTCTAATAGTTCCTGGCTTTTGCAGCTCAGGAGAAGCCAAAAGCGGGTATCTGCAGGAACCCAGTCGTTCATTGGAGTGATTGTCAACCAAGGCTTTGAAACCAAAGAGAACTGGGTTCAAATTATTTACCTAAAGTCTATGAGGTTCAAAGCGTCCATCGACAGATGGATGGATAAAGAAGATGTGGCACAGATATACAATGGAGTATTACTCGGCCATAAAAAGAAATGAAATTGAGTTCTTTGTAGTGAGGTGGATGGACCTAGAGTCTGTCATACACAGTGAAGTAAGTCAGAAAGAGAAAAACAAATGCCATGTGCTAACACATATATATGGAATCTAAAAAAAAAAAAATGGTTCTGAAGAACCTATGGACAGGACAGGAATAGAGACGCAGACATAGAGAATGGACTTGAGGACACGGGGAAGGGGAAGCGTAAGCTGGGACGAAGTGAGAGAGTGGCATGGACATATATACACTACCAAATGTAAAACAGATAGCTAGTGGGAAGCAGCCGCATAGCACAGGGAGATCAGCTGGGTGCTTTGTGACCACCTGGAGGGGTGGGATAGGGAGGGTGGGAGGGAGGGAGATGCAAGAGGGAAGAGATATGGGAACATATGTATAACTGATTCACTTTGTTATACAGCAGAAACTAACACACCATTGTAAAGCATTTATACTCCAATAAAGATGTTTAAAAAAAATTTTAAAAAGTCTGTGGGGTTCAGATGGATTATTAGGGCAAAAAGGGAGGAAGATAATATCAACCTCATGGAACTATTGTGCAATATAACTATATGTAAATATTCATAGAAGTGTTTAAAATATAAATGCCTACGAACCTCCTTGGTTGACTGGGAAACAGAAGAAGGAGATTGGTTTTGTTACATACTGAGCCCTGTGCCAAGCCCTTGGTGTGCATTACCTCCTTGGAATCCTTACAGGGTTCCGCAGGGGTAGGGTCAGTCTCCTTCAGAGCTTCCAGATCATGTGTGTCTCGTGCTAACACCCCAACATATGGGTGGACCAAGGCTGTTAAATACTCATAGGCTCATGGGAGGAGCCAGAGGAGGTTGGGGCAGGAAACAGCCCTCTTCATCATGGCACCCAACAGTTCAGCAGCAAAGGCTGTAGCACGTATAATGGGATATTCTGAATCTACAGCTCCCAGAGTCCCTTCAGATTTCCTCAGAGACCTATTCCACTCTCTGGACCACAGGCACCTAGACCACTTTCTGTAACAAAATAAAACAGAACAAATACAGGAATATAAAACATAGGTACTATTTAGGTTATGGCGGATAGGCAAACCTAGGTCTAAGTCCCGGCATCTAACTCAGTAGCTGGGTGGCCTCAGGTGACTCCCGTGACCTCTCGAAGCCCCTCATTCATAAAACGAGGATAATCTACCTACCTCAGGGTTGTCCTGAGGATTATAGCAAATGTCACTTGTAAAGCACCCAATGCAAAGCAGATGCTTAATACATGTTAGGACCCTCTCCTCCTTCTCTTTAACATATTCCTTCCTGAATGAGGAATAAATGGTCAACCTATATATACTTATATTCAGGGCAATATCCAACAACCAAATTTAAAGAGAATGTAAGGGAGATGAAGATTCACAGAGTTTTCATTTCCTAAAACTTTGGTCCTCATTTTGGGAATCAATGATCACAAAAATATGGGTACTTTGAAAGAAAAAATGTGTCTAATTCTTCCCATTTTAGAGATGGGAGAAAACTGATGTCCAGGAAAGTAAAATAACTTGAACAAAGTCACACAGAAAGTTAAGAGACAAATCTTGTATTAGAACCCAGAGTATTTATCAGCTACCGCTGTGTAACAAACATCCACAAATTTCAGCAGCTTAAAACCTCCATCGTGTATTCACATGCACTGATGTGTAAGTTAGCTAGGGCATGCTGACCAAGGATAGCAGAAATGGCAGCCACAGAGAGCTCCACTGCACAAGCACACTTCAAGCTTTTCTTACATCCATAGCTGCTAACTTCCCATTTCCAAAAAAGTCACATGGCCAAACCCAACACCAATGGGGAATATACCTCATCAGGGAGGCTGACTCAGGCCAGGGTGTTCTTCTGGAGGTGACAGAAGATGGAGAGGGAACATAAGTGCCTCCAGAACCAGGCAGGTCTTGGACAAAGGTGATGTGGGCCAGGTGAAAGACAATAAGGGGAAGTAGCTGATTGTTGGCAGATCGTACGGACTTTTCACGGGCTGCTGAAATGCAGACCTTTATAAAGAAAGCCTCCTGATTCTTAAATCACTGAGCAGACCAACAGAATGAGCCCGTGAGACCCATTTGTACGGGCCCTGCTCTTCACCATGCTACCTGTGCCTAAGAATCCCATTGGTTCTTTTGTGGCTAAGGCTCTCAGGGTGGGTTCCTGGGAGGAGTCAGATTATGACAACAGGTGAAATGGTAGCCTGGACACACTTTGAACTGAGTAGGGATCAGATGGATCACGTGGAAGCTAGGTGACCTCAGAAAGATGGGGAACAGAGGAGAGCTACAAATTTAATTCTTAGCAGCAAGCACCTTTCTTCCATTAGTCCTCCAGCTACAAAAATCTGCAAAAGCAGTATCATTTTCATTCCATCTATCTTCCCAGGTTATTCAATATCTCTAGTCTCAGCTAAGTTGGCAAAGATTTCTCCCTCAGTATCTGGACTTTTTAGTATCTCAGACCCTGCTGTGAGGAACTTCATTGTAATCTCCTGCTGAAAAGTAACAGAATTATAGCAATATTAACGATAAAATCTGCCCTATATTGAGCCCTGACTATATGCTGGCCCCATTATACGCATCCTACATGCGTTAAGATATCGAATTTTCTTAGCTATCCTGTGAGGTAAGTATTGTTATCCCATTTTTCAGAAGAAGAAGCTGAGACATGGAGAGGTGAACTAACATGTCTATGGTTACACGGTAAGTCAAGGCACCCATTTTTCCCAATAAATAATTCTGACAGAACAAATGTCAGGAAAACTCAGGTAGCATCCAAAATCATTTTTGTGAATCACAAAGACAGTCATTTATTAAATCTCTACTCTGTAGTCAACACATGTTATTGAATTCTCACAATAGCCCTGTGGGGTGTATCTTAACCTCATTTTCACCATAGGAAGCTAAGGCTCAGAGATTTAAAATCATTTCACCACCCCCCGTATGGCTAGAACATGGAAAAAGAGGGGTGGAAATTACCACTGTCTGGCTCCACCAAAAGGCAGAGCCTCTAATTCAGGAATGAGGCTCTTGAGTTCTTATTTATTTCCCCAACCAGTCCTTCACTTCTCACCAAAGTTCCAGACTCATTGCAGCCTCCCCAAGAGCCTAGTCCAGAGATTCTGGAAGGCAGATCTTGTCTTCCCAATGCCTATTTTTCCCACCAAGCATGGTGCCTTTTCCTCTAGGGGTTCAGAGAAGGCTGTGACCAGGACAAATTCTCCTTCCTCTTGGCATCCTTAACTTTTCTCCAACAACCCAGGTTCAGCTTACCTTCTGATGCCCAGATAAGGTTCTTCTCATAAAACCATAGGGCTGTAGAAATTCTAGTAGTGTAATGAACCTTAGTGATGAAATAGTCTACTCTCTTAATTTACAGAGGGTTAAATTGAGAAGCTTCCTGAAAATGCCAGCCCATGCTGTCCCATCCCTCCACACCCACTTGCATGGGGGGTTTGGTTGTAGCTGTTATTGTGTGTACCATACATGTGAGGACTATCTACTTGTCTTACACTTTCTCTGGTTGTCTCTTTTGTATCTTATCTTTCAATTGCAACATCAATCAGGCATTCAAGCCAGAGGGGCCACCAAGAATTCATCAGGCAGACGTTTTCAAGTCCCTGCTGAGGAGTTGAGTGGAGAAAAGGGCAAGGACTTTACCAAAGCCCCATGACACCTTGTACAGTGCTGGAGAGAGCCACAGACCCCTGAGGTTCAAGACCAGCCCTCTTTCTGCCCTACCAAAAGTAGGCAACACACTTCTATTGGCCTCACTTCTAGAACTATTCAATAAAGTCCAGTTGAATAGAGTCAAGACTGACTTCCATGCAAGGTGACAAACCAGCCCTGAAACTGACAGACCAGCCAACAAATTCTTAGAGGAAGATATCTAAGATAGGTAGAGGAATACACACGTGCAGAGTAAATAAAATAAAAACGATAATTCCAATAGATAAAATGTGTTGAGTTCTCAACAGTTGGCATGTATTAACTACTTTAATCTTCACCACAATCTATGAGGGAAGTATTATTATCCCTAGTTTACAGATGAGAAAACCAAGGCACGCAGAGATAAAGCGCTACATCCTAAGTCATACAGCCAATAAGTGGCATTGCCAGGATTCAAGCCCAGTCTCTCTGGCTCCACGAGTTATGTCCATAACCTGTATAACCAGAAAAGATGAAAGATCTAATTCAAAAAGATACATGCACCACAGTGTTCATTGTGGCACTATTTGCAATAACCAAGACATGGCAGCAACCTAAGTGTCCACTGACAGATGAATGGATAAAGAAGCTGTGGTACATATATACAATGGAATATTACTCAGCCATAAAAAAGAATGAAATAATGCCATTTGCAGCAACATGGATGGAACTAGAGATTATCATACTAAGTGAAGTAAGTCAGACAGTGAAAGACAAATATTATATGATATCACTTATATGTGGAATCTAAAAAATAGTACAGATGAACTTATTTACAAAATGGAAACAGACTTGCAGACATAAAAAGCAAACTTATGGTCACCAAAGGGGAAGATGGTGAGGAATAAATTGGGAGCATGGGATTAACAGATGCACACTACCATATATAAAATAAATGACGATAATTTACTGTATAACACACAGAATTATATTCAATACCTTGTAATAAATTATAATGGAAAAGAATTGAAAATATAGATATATACATATTATGTGGATAACTGAATCACTTTGCTCTACATCTGAAACTAACACAATATTGTAAATCAACTAGAACTCAATTTTTTTTAAAAAAAAAAGGTATTCCCATAACCATTGCACCACATAGCCTCTTAATTGATGAGTCTCTTCTCAAGAACTATTAGCTCCTTGAAGACAGGGGCAATGTCTTATTCACTTGTCTTGTCCATTCAGACTGCTCTAATGAAATACCATAGACTGAGTGGCTTATAAACAACGTAAACTGATTTCTCACAGTCCTGAGGACTGGAAGTCTAAGATCAAGGTACCAGCATGGTTGCATGAGGGCCCTCTTCCAGGCTGCAGACTTCTCACTTTATCCTCACATTATAGAGGGAATGAGCTAGCCCTGTGGAGCCTCTTTTATAAGGGCATTGATCTCATTCGTAAGGGCTTTGCCCTCGTGACCTAATCGCTTCCGAAAGGCCACACTTCCCAAAGGTCACAATCCCTAAAGACCGCACACCATCACATTGGGCATTAGGATTTCAACCTATGAATTTGGGGTGGGGGAATGCAAACATTCAGACCACAGCACTCTTCTACCCCCAGTGCCCAGCGGGGCACCCAGAACTGAAAACTTACTGACCAGATTTTAACTAAATTGAAGGCCTTTTATCACACAGCTGGGAGAAAGCTGGATCAGTTGGGTGACCCAGAGAATGTGGCTTAATCTCACCACTGCTCAAAAACATCTACAAATGGGAACAGTAGTACTGCTATCATCGTGTTACCACAACTACTACTTAAGACAATGTCTGGAAAGTACTTTCACAGTGCCTGGCACACGGTAAATTGTCAGCAATGGTAACTATCATTATTAATGGTGGCAGGGGAAGAAAGACAAGAAAACAAATCTGGTGGTGCTAGCCAGACTGTGTACGTGCTCAAAAGAGGTCAAGACAACAATGGCCAGGACATGAGAGCAGCCTAAATGTCCATCAACAGAGGAATGGATAAAGAAGCTGAGGTACATATACACAATGGAATATTACTCAGCCATAGAAAAGAATGAAATAATGCCATTTGCAGCGATATGGATGGACCTAGAGATTGTCATACTGAGTGAAGTAAATCAGAGAAAGACAAATATCATATGATATCACTTACATGTGGAATCTAAAAAGATGGTGCAAATGAACTCATTTACAAAACAGGAATAGAGTCACAGATGTAGAAAACAAACTTATGGTTACCAAGAGGGAAGAGGGGGAGGGATAAATTGGGAAGCTGGGATTGACATATACACACTAGTATATATAAAATAGATAACTAATAAGGACCTGCTGTATAGCACAGGGAACTCTTCTCAATACTCTGGAATGACCTACATGGGAAAAGAATCTAAAAAAGAGTAGATATATGTATATGTGTAACTGATCTACTTTGTTGTACAGCGGAAGCTAACACACCACTGTAAATCAACTATACTCCAATAAAAATTAATTTAAGAAAACAAAAAAATAAAATAAAACCTAAGACAAATTAAAAAAAAAAAAGAGGTCAATACAGAAATCTGGAAAGAAACATCTGCTCAGACAAGAGGGGAAAAGGGATGATTTCAGAGGGGCCCTAAGTCAAAAAACCATTTTATCTAATCAACTCTCAGATATAGACTCTTACATGAGTCTCAGAGTCTACTCAGCACATGTAAGGGAGGAGCTCTGCTCTGGGACCCAAGGACTCCTAGAGTCAAGGCCTGGCTCTGCCAAAGACTTGCTCTGTGACCTTGGACAACTCACTCAGCCTCTCTTGTCCCCAGTTTCCTTATCTGTAAAAGAAGCGGTTTGAACTGAAAGACCTCTAAGTCTCCTTCCAGCCTTAAATAATCATCAAGCTGAAGGACTGGATACAAAACGTCTTTCAGCCCATCTGTCTCCTTGGTGGGGGACCAACACAGAGCTTTATAGTCAGGGGCTGGGAAGAAGCTCTAAATTGAAATGATAGCTTTGGGGAGGGTTTTGTTTATTGTGACCATAACTCACAGTGGCATGGTGTTATACCATTCACAGCACCATTTTATGTAGAATCTCATTTCCTCTGTGTAATAACACCACAAACGTGGTCAGACGCACTCCGTAGAAGAGGAAACGCGTTCCAGGAGTGTGTGGATCAGGAATTTATTCAGCTGCAAGTCACAGAAGCCCTTACCAGTGTGGTTTAAGGAAGGAAGAGGCTAGAAGGAGGCAGTTATGGGGCAGGGGGCAGGCAATGTCAGCAGGGCCAGCATCTCTACAATTCTCTTGTACTTTCTCTCATGGTCATAAAATGGTCCAGACATCCCATCCGCAGTGAAGGCAGGTGAGGGCGAAGTGGGTATACCAGCGGCCTCTCCCAGGAATGCAAGCCTTTCCCAGAAACCCTCCAGCATCCTTTTCTCTCAGGTGGCTCACATTTCATTGGCTAGCAGTTGTGTCATGTGGCCAGACCTAGCTGCAAGGGAATCTTCAGAAGTCCTTTTCCCGGCCTGTATCAGTTTTAGGCCTGTCATAACAAAGTACTGCAGACTGGGAGGCTTACACAACAGAAATTCATTGTCTCACAGCCTGGAGGCTAGAAATCCAAGACGAAGTTGTCAGTGGGTTTGCTTCCTCCCAAGGACTCTGCTTCCCTCCTTGATGGTAGATGACTGTCTTCTACTTGTATCATTTTTTTTTTAATTTTACTGAAGTATAGTTGATTTACAATGTTGTGTTAATTTCTGCTGTACAGCAAAGTGACTCAGTTATACATATATATATATTCTATTTCATATTCCTTTCCATTATGGTTTATCACAGGATATTAACTATAGTTCCCTGTGCTATACAGTAGGATCTTGTTGTTTATCCATTCTATACATACTAGTTTGCCTCTGCTAATCCCTCCCTTACCCCTCCTCCCCCTGGGCAACCCAAGTCTGTTCCCTATGTTGTAAGTCTGTTTCTGTCTCATAGATATATTCATTTGTGCCGTATTTTAGATTCCATATATAAGTGATATCATACGATATTTGTCTTTCTCTTTCTGACTTACTTCACTTAGTATGATAATCTCTAGGTCCTCCCTGTGTCATTTTATATCATCTTCCCTGTATGGATCTCTTTGTGTCCAGATTTCCCTCTTTTATAAGGAAACCAGTTATATTAGATTAGGGTTCAGCCTGATGACCTCATTTTCACTTGATTACCTCTGTGAGACTCTATCCCATGTCAAGTCACATTCTGAGGTGCTGGAGTTAGGCCTTCAATACATGAATCTGGAGGGAGGGGAAGACAGTTCAACCCATGATACTGACTCTATAGTGGAGGCAGGAGGGGACTGGCCAACAGGGTCTGATGTTGAGAGTTTAAGGGCTTTGTTCAAAACTGGTAAGTGGCGAAGCTGAGGCTCAAATTCAGGAAGCTTTGGGCTCAGCTTACTGAGACTCCTTGCCTCTCATTTAGCCTCTCATTAACAGGAAACCATATTGAATAGTGGCTGAGGGAACAAACTCTAGATTCCAATTCCCTGGGTTCTAATGTACACTAGCTGTGTGACCTTAAGCAGCTACTTAACCTCTATGACGTCACTGAAAAAGGCAACTCATTCAACACTTAACAGTTACAAGCTGCGTCCCTTCTATTTGTCAGTCGCTGTTCTCAGGACTGACAGTAACCACAATAGAAATAAAAGCACCCACTGAATAGTACTGGGTGGGGGGATTTGATGAGACAAGGCAAGTAAATAAAATACTTAATTCCACAGTGTCTAACACTAGCAAGCAATCAGGAAATGTTATTACCATCAAAGTAATTGTTATTAGTCACCCTCCCTCTCCCCTTTCCTGGGCTCTCTGAGATTGTACTTTATACCCTGGTCACTGAACATAGCAGGATGATGGGTGTAGGTCAGCCATGGACACTGCTGTTGGCAGGCAGAGAAGAACACTTACTTCGCTGCCAGGGAATCTTTCAGGGGGGCATCAGTGCCTTATCCGTGCCTAAGATGCCCTGGAAGCTGCCTAATGCTCGAATGTGAGATGTGTGTTTGCTTGCCCAAAAGTCTGGAGAAGGAAGCCACTTTCCCCTTGATGCCCAGCAGAGCAGAAATGATGGAGAGACCAGAACGGCAGCCTCCAGCAACGGAAAGGGGATCGGGCTACCACTGCAACTGTGACCGTCACAAAAAAGTGAGCTGGAGCAAGAGGGAGCTGGGGAGCCTCTGGGAAGATAGCAATGGGAAACGAATGATTCACTTTGAAACGCTGAGTCCAGAATAAGTTGTTTCCATAGGGAGAGTTAAGGTCTGTATCAAAGTGGGAAATGTGGGACTGCGTGGCAATGACCTTGAAGAGGAGAGGAAGGAAACTAACATTTAGCATCCTACTACTACTTCTCGGACACTTCGTAGACTGTATCTCCATGGATCCCTGTCACAACCAAAAGAGAAAATGGTATCATAGTTAAAGGGGAAAGTTAAGAGAATGGTCAGATAAAACCCAGATATAAATCCCTTCTCTGCTGGCGGCTACTACATCCTGTGCTATCTCTGGCAAATGACTTAACCTCTCTGAGTTGGTTCCCTTGTTTGTTAAGATGAGAGTGGTAATGCCCAACACACAAAATGAGTGAAAATAATGACACACATGCTCAGAAAAGAGCAATTGCTGCTGCTGTGTTTATCCCTATTCCTATTCTCACTGCTGCTACCGTCCTGACTCCTAAGTAGATTTCAGCGCCAAAGGATAGATATTTGGATAATTCTGACTCATTCTGCTAAAAGGCTTCTTGCTTGTTTGCATGTGATAATCCATCCTTCATCTCTGAATCTACAGAATGGACACATGGATTCCAGGAGAGCTTAAGCCCTTTTGTTCCCAGGGGATAATTTATATAAGTTATAGAAAGTGATTTAGAAAAAAAAAAAAACATAATAAAGGAAGCCCCACCTCTCTAATGACAAAGTTCCCATCATCAGCTTATCTTTCCCTGCCCTCCCATCTCCCCACTCCCACCCACCCAACATGGGGAGAGGTCTCCAGGTCTGCTCAGATGGAGGACACTTCACCAGCAAGGTTAATCGATTTTTACCTGATAGCATCTTGAGTAAAAAGCAAAGGCTATTTGAATTTTTTTAAAACTTTCTAATCAATGTCCATCTCTTGAAGTTCTGAACCTTTTATGCAATGCTTCTGAAAAGAATACATTTTGGGACAGGCAAGAAGAATGTTGACACTAAAACTTCCCTAAAATAAAGTTCTCTCCATTTTCCATAGAAGGAGGCCGAGGCACAGCAAATATTGGCGACTCGCCAACATGAGGCAGCCCTGGCTTTTGAGGCACATCCGTCCATCCTCAAAGCCTGTAAAAGAGAGCACCTCCCCTACATCCTTCCTTTAGACAGAGAGCCTGTACACTCAGCAGCCTCAGGGCCCAGGACTGGAGTCTCAGCCTTCAGAGTCTCACCCAGCACGTGGGGATAATAACAGCTAACCTGCAAATGAAAACTTCCCAAGTGCCAGTACCTGCACTAACTTTCTCATGAAATTCACTGAATCTTCCAACAACCCCTTGAGGCGGGCACTGTTATCATTGCCAGTCTGTACAAGACCCTGAGATTAAAGAGGTCCAATAGCATGCCAACAGCCGTGCGATTGTGACGACTAAGTGATGGGGACGGGACTCGAGCCCAGGCGGAGCGACGTGGGGATGAAGTCTCCTTCTCCTACATACCACAGTCTATGATGTCAACACACCTACGAGGTGCTGGGGAAGGCTGTGTACAGAGACCGGCCAGGACCTGTCTCCCTATGACTTTCCACCAGTGATTCACCCTGAATAACATTAGTAATAACTCATAGCTATCACTGATGGGCACTGCTTCTCAACTAGGGACTGCAGGCCTAGAAGCAAGAGAAACCAAGAAAGGGGGTGAGTCAGAGAAGGAGAGCAAGCCAAGGCGGGTGTGAGCTGGCCACTGCTAAGGACAATGGATTGCTCCCCCTTGCGGGGCCATCTTCCAATCAACCATATCAAGGGCATCTCAGGAGTGTCCACCCAGGGGCAGGGGAGAGAAGGGAGAATGTATCCCTCGACTCGTATATCCTATAACCCCTCAAGAGTTGACTCCCAAGGGGGCATGAGCAACACCCCCAGTTCTAAAGGTGCCTGACCCTTCAGCTTCAACAGGAAAGCTCTAGGGCAGGAGGCAAGAGGCTGGCAGTGTTGGACTTAAGTGAGGAGTGGTCAGGTTGTGCCTGCATGAACTTGGTCAAAATCCACATAGCTGGACGAACCAGGTATAAAATGAGAACACGGAGCCCTTGGTCAAAAATTGTTAAAACTTTCAAGGCAGCTATAGTGGAGCATTAAACCAAGCATGAAACCCTTCTAAGCATTGGGTCCTTAAGCCCTACTGGTATCCTTGCACCCATTTTATATGTTCAGAGATGAAGGGTGTATCATCACATGCACATGGCCAAAAAGCTTTTAGCAGATCAAGTCACAATTATCCAACATTTCCTGTTTAACTGCATAGGGCTAACTGGTAGACCTGCAAGACCAGCCAGCCAACAAAAGGCCCTGAAGACAGGTAGGCAGGTGAGGCTGAGAGCATCTGAAGTGGCTTCCGAAATAGGTCCAATGAAGAGTATGACAAGGGGGTGTCGGGAGATAAACTCAGAAAAAGAGAGTGGGGCCAGGATGTACAGGAACTTAGAGGAATTGGTTTCTGTCTTGTAAGTTGTAGAGCATCGTACGAGAAGTTAGAAGTCTGTGAGAGTAGTCTCAAGGTTGTATGTGGTTACATAAGATAATTGGCAGTTCAGGTGGTAAAGGTAGGGATTATCAAATTAGGTGAGGTCATGGGATTGGATTGCACTTGGAAGGTCTTGGGGGAGATGATTAGACATTATCTGGGGAGAGAAGAAGATAGAGATGGAAAGCAGGGTATTTCCTGTTTGTTTTACCCAAGTACCAGGTAAACTCTAGTGCCATAGCTGCTAGTGGAAGCCTCCAAGTCCACAGAAGCCAACTAGTCAATGTGTAATGGACACAGGGGATGGCTTCCATTTGTGTCTAGAACTAGAATATCCCCAAAGTAAAGCCATTGTTTCATACTTAAGAATTCTTTCCCCATTATCCAGCTAGGCAAGCTTCTCCAACCATTCCATTGCTATCCTCACCTCCCACCTTCTATGGACCAGGCCCAGCAATCTTAGCAATTTATTTTCCAAGGACTTGGTTTTATGCCACTTGCTCTTCTTACATTTTTCATGGCCTGGGGGTCCTTTATCCCTCTAAGATTAGGGCTCATTGTTTTCTCTCATATTTCCACCTTGCATCACCTCCTTAGACTTGATATTCAATATTGTCATCCTGATGTAAGATTCTGAGGTTCCCTCCAACATGAGTTAGGGTCTTCCCAGCCCACCCCAAGCTATACTATCTTTAATTCACACTCATGATTCTTGGACCAGGTCTGGGAACCTCTTCTCTGGAGCACAGCACCTCTGAAGTTCACTGTCCTCCCATGGATGGGAACTAGCTCTCTCTAGTTCAATAAAATGACCTTCAGGGTCAAGCCTTAGCCAGACCCAAAAAGAAGAGATCACATAGCTATAATCCCCTCTCTCTGTATAATTCTATAATTTAGATTTGGGTTATATTCTTCAGATTCCTGACCACTGCAATCATGAGGCCTTGGGTTCCCAAGCTGCAGTATACCCTCCCCCATTCTAGCGATCTATTCTAGCTCTACCTGGATACACACTCCAGTTTGCTGAGTAGCCTGCATTATATGCTTCTCAAAATCTGGGACCCACCACACCTAGGCCCTTTACGGGATCCTCACATCATTTCTAGTGTTTACTGGTCTGCTCCTCTCTGGTCCCAGATCTGCCCCTCCCTGCCTCAGGGAGGGAGTTCCAATCCCAGTGTACAACCCACCACTAACTTCCGCCAAAACCATGTGCCTTTTACCCCTCTGCTCTTTGCTGCCCACCTGTTCAGCTACTCCAATAAACCCCACTACCAAACCTGGGTCTAAGATAAATGCAGCCCCCAGATCCTACACCTGGATGTCCCAGCTGTCCCTTCAGGAGCCAGCCTCTGTGACCAGGCCAATTTCCCCAGCTCCAACCCTGCCCGGTCCCAAAGCCCTCCTCCCATTGGTGGAGCCTGTGCTGCCAGGACCCCAGCGTGCCGATTTCCGAGCCCACCCAAACAGAAATAAGCACTTCCTTCCCAGAATGCTCTATTCATCGTGCCCCACACCAAGCACAGAAATCCAGAACAGAGATACAGTTAATGCAGGGAGGGACACCACCAGCCCCGGCAGCTCTGGGCTTCACTCGGCTTCATCCATTCAGCCGTTTCTCACATTTAACAAATACTTATTGACCAAGCTCTACATGCCAAGCACTGGAAAACTGCAGTAAAAGAGGGAGAGAGGTTCATTACACTTAGAATCTAGTGGGGGGAACAGACTATAGATAGTTATACAGGCACTACCTAGCAATAACATCTGTGCTGGGTGCTAGAGAGAAAATGTATAACCCTGGTCCACAGGACACAGAGGGACCAGTGACTAGCCCTCCGTTTTTCACAACGGACATAACAAGGAGGTTTTAAACTAATCTCTTTTTTGATTCACAAATTCTTTGGCATTATTTCTGATTGTCCTTAACTTCAGTACAAGCCGCAAGTTTATGATTCAAATAAAAATTAAAAGCAAAAAAAAAAAAAAAAAAAAAAAAAAAAAAATTAAAAGCAAATTTCAACCTTCCTAATTACCACCATCAGCTCTATTAATAGCTTTTAGCTCCTTGGAAAGAAATTTGAAAAAACAGAAGAGAACTCTCTGGATAGATAAAGGCCAAGTATTCTTTGATGATTGTAGTTCACATCACAGAAAGGAGCAGAGAGCTGGGGGGGGCAGAAAGAAGGCGCCTCTGGGATTTCACAGGCTGGAGACCCCATGCATTTTTCTAATTCAAATAGGATAAGCCTCAGAGACCCTTAATGAAAGATGGTTTTTAAGTCTCTCCAAGCTTCCTGAGAAAGATAAAACTGCCTTCTTCAACAGAATTATTCAACTGTGGCATTACTGCTTAGCATGGGATGGAAGGTGATTGCATTTCTCCCATAGCCCGCCTAACCCGTGCTGACCCTCTTTTCTCCCAGAATGATTTGCTTATGGCTAGAGCCACCCCGAGCTCACTCCCTGTTCCTTTCCTGGCCCCTCCCCACCCTGTATTCTCAAGACCCTTTCCCCATTCCTCAAATCCCCATGCCACACTGCAGCCACCTGCCTGCCCTCAACCCTCATTCCAGAATCACCTCATGTGGTGAGACCTTGGGCACATTACAAAAGTGCCTGGTACCTCAGTTTCCTCATCAGTAAAATGAGGATAACAGTAATGTCTACTTGAGAGGGTTTTGTGAGAATTTAATGAGTGAGTATGTAGAAAACCCTCAGGTAGTGCTGGCAGGTCTGAATCACTGACAACATAAGGGTTAGCTATTATTTGTCATAATAACAGTAGTAGAATATGCTTTGCAGGATTAATGTGAAAACTAAATGTGGGAATGATTGGGACAATGCATTTTGTACTCCAAGGGCTGATGGGAGTCTCAGAACTAGAAATCAGTGATTGGGTGTCTTAGGAGCAAAGGAGGGAGAGAATGGAAAGAATTAAAAACTGTAGTCAGAAGTGGGTTCCTTGAGGATAAAGACTATGTGTGTTTTTATCACTATTGTTTCCCCAAAGCACAGTATAGGGTCTGGCATAGAGTTGATACCCAAGGAAGGAAGGGAGGGAGGGAAAGGGGATGGAGGAGGGAGATGAAGAGAGGAAAGCCACACATATGGTTGGGTAATGGGAGTTGAGTAGCTGAGGCTGATGAAGGTGAAGATCACTGAATTGGAGAAGGTCAAGGATACATGAGAAGAAAGTACTGGAAGTGCCATCCTCATAGGCATCAAGGTCCTTCCTGATAACGGCAGGAAGGGATGTGGCTAGGAAACCCCTGAGTCGGGTTCTTCAAGAAGGTGGAAGAGGGACCAGAAGGTTGAGAGATGTCAGCCAGGAGGAAACATGGGGGGTGGTAGAGCCGGAGAGGCCATGAGTCTCAGAAAAAGGACTTCTGCACCAAAATGGGGGGGTGGGGACAATGGAACATCTGAGTCCAGGGGAATGTTCTACAGCACATAGTGATGTGCACACACCCTCGTGGGGCGGCTTACTGCAATAAGCAGTTCTTAGCACACTCAGGTCTGTAGGCCAGCTGAAAAGCTCTGTTTCAGGCTTCAGGTCTGTGGGATGGACTGCAATGTCACCGGGTAAAGGGTGTAGAGACAGCAGGATGGAATACAGGAATGGCAGTGCACCTCTGCCATGGCAACCCTGCCCTCCAAGCACTGGGAACTCGGGCCATCCTTGCATGCTATCCTCTCAGCTGTACCCCTCCACTGTTGCTTTACGCCAACTCACGCGGGATCTCTGTGTGAGCCACCGGCTTTCACTTAGTTTCCAGACAGGAAGCAGGCACCAGAGCAGGCTTTGGAATCTCCACTCATCATGGGAAACACGTAGCCCCGAACCCTTTCCCTCTTAAAGCGGGAGAGAGGGATACGGTGACCTCTCTCAAAAGTGCCCCCTCTCACCTTTAAGATCGCCTGACCCGTCCTCTGAGAGAAGATGGGACACAAATCAGATATTCTTACACTCCAGAGGGTCTCCTTTGGGATGAGTCTTGGGTAAGTTGGCATCTTTACTTTTAGTGATCTGGGTGGAAACAGAGGAAAAAGCACAACTCAGAGTCCGAATTATTGCCACAAGGAAATACTGAATATTCCACTACTTTGTACTGGGAAGGGGCCTTCAGAGTATGGAAAGAGAAAGCACAGAAGGAAGAGTGGAGATGAAAACACAGGGAGAAATATAATGGCCTCTCACGGGGATTAAAGGGGGTTTAAAAGAGAAATCGTGGATGTATGATAAATATTTGTTTGATTTTGTTAAACTTTTAATTTGCTCCACCTCCACTAAAAAGAGCTCTGGCCAGAAACACCACTGAGTGACTTTACAGAAAAGTAGCAGGAGCAGGGAATATGGTCTGAGAATGATAAGGTGCCAGTGTCTGGAGGGAATTTAGCCCAGAAAAAGCATTATTTATCTTAAACTTCTGTAAGTGCCAACCTGGCCCAGGCACAATTTTTTAAGTGGCACATAGGCACACACAACCCCTGTTATTATCCAAAACAAATAAATATACTAAGCAGATTTCTCACTAAAAGGAAATAATGGCATGAAACAAAGATAACGTAATAATGCCTAATTCCCTGAGAAAACCATAATTCAAAAAGAGACATGTACCACAGTGTTCACTGCAGCGCTATTTACAATAGCCAGGACATGGAAGCAACCTAAGTGTCCATCAACAGATGAATGGATAAAGAAGATGTGGCATATATGTACAATGGAATATTAGCCATAAAAAGGAACAAAACTGAGTTATTTGTAGTGAGGTGGATGGACCTAGAGTCTGTCATACACAGTGAAGTAAGTCAGAAAGAGAAAAACAAATACCATATGCTAACACATATGTATGGAATCTAAAAAAAAAAATTGTTCTGATGAACCTAGGGGCAGGACAGGAATAAAGACGGAGACGTAGAGAATGGACTTGAGGACACGGGGAGCGGGGGAAGGGTAAGCTGGGACGAAGTGAGACAGTAACATTGACACATATATATACTACCAAATGTAAAACAGATAGCTAGTGGGAAGCAGCTGCATAGCACAGGGAGATCAGCTTGGTGCTTTGTGACCACCTAGAGGAGTGGGATAGGAAGGGTGGGAGGGAGACGCAGGAGGGAGGGGATATGGGGCTATATGTACATGTATAGCTGATTCACTTTGTTATACATCAGAAACTAACACACCATTGTAAAGCAATTATACTCCAATAAAGATGTTAAAAATAAATAAAATAAAAAGTAATAATGCCTAGAAATTGTGGTTAATAAAAACACAAAGCTGGCCAACTTTTGCTCTTTAATTTGCATATTAAAATTATTACAAGGCATATGCATTAGGTTGGCCGTAGGCATACACACCACTTTATCCACCACAGAAAAGATAAAATCTTAGCTTAACCCACAGGCAATATTTCCTACCACTAGAACCAAGTCCACCCCATCAGGCAAGAGGGCCAAGGAAGAGATGATTTGAAGAAACTGGAATGTTGCCTGCCTCCTGCTTGAGGTGAGTGGGAGCATCAGGAGGTCTGGTACATTTTACGAAATAGAAAGAGCTTGTGCAAAGGCACTGTGGTAGAGGTGACACAGAGCATTCTGGGAATCAATAGGTCAGTATGTCTGGCACACTGAGTGGGAGAGAGAAAGGGTCAGGAGGTAAAATTGGAGAAATATTAATGATTGGACCATTCTGGACCTTGGAGGTCACGTTAATTACAACTTGTCTGATGACACCAGCTTTTGGCTCATTTCAGCTCACTTTCTGAGCAGACATGATTGGTTAGCACACACAGAATCCAATAAAGAATCAGACCTGGGCTTCCCTGGTGGCACAGTGGTTGAGAGTCCGCCTGCCAATGCAGGGGACGCGGGTTCGTGACCCGGTCCGGGAAGATCCCACATGCCGTGGAGTGGCTGGGCCTGTGAGCCATGGCCGCTGAGCCTGCGCGTCCGGAGCCTGCGCTCCGCAATGGGAGAGGCCACAACAGTGAGAGGCCCGCGTATCACACACAAAACAAAAAAGAATCAGACGGCACATGGGATCTTTGTTGCCGCACGCGAGATCTTCGTTGCAGCATGCGGGCTCTTACTTGCAGCACGTGGGAGCTAGTTCCCTGACCAGGGATCAAACCCGGGCCCCCTGCATTAGGAGCATGGCGTCTTGTCCACTGGACCACCAGGGAAGTCCACGAATCTTTTCCCTTATTACAAGATTCCTTTCGGTAGGAAAAAAAAGCTGGATTTAACTTCTATGATGGACGGTTGAAGGAGAAAAGGGGACCTCCGTGTGTGTGTGTGTGTGTGTGTGTGTGTAAACTGAAACAAACTTCTGTGGCAATGACAATTCTATTACTTGGATTTGACAATAGCAAAACCTTAACTGTTCAGTAAAACTTTCCATGTTATTGTCACCCAGAAGAGAGGAAGGCAATGACCAAGAGTTGAACATCCTATGTAAAAATGGAGTGAGTCGTTGAAAATCTTACGAAAGGAAGACTGAACAATGCAAAAAGCACGCATGAACTTCAAAGTCAGACAGCCGTGAGTTCAAATCCAGGCTGCACGATGTAGCCTGGACAAGCTACCTAACGTCTCCAAAGTGGGATTGTTTTTGTCTGTAAATGGGGATAACGGCAGCCCTTGCAGGACTCCTGGGAGGATCAGATGGGAACATATGTATAACCCTCTGGCACAGAGTAGATATTCAACAAATGGCCACCAATACGGCCTTATGATCAATAAATCCTACCTGTGTACCTGACTTTCAGGGCAAACCTCTAGAGAGGCACTGACCAGTACGGTAGCCACTAGACCCAGGTGGCTATTTAATTTTAAACTTAAATTAATTAAAATTAAATAAAATTAGAAATTTGGTTCATCAGTTGCACTAGCCTCATTTCAAGCACTCAACAGTGTCATGCGGCTGGTGGCTACTGAATTGGACAGTGCAAATATAGGACATTTCCAGCATCACAGAAAGTTCTATTAGGCAGCGCTGGGCTAGAAAGCAGTGTGAAGACTTATGAGCAGTTTTCCGGTCGTCCCAAAGGCCGAATGAAAACCGCACATGTACCCACAATGAGCCTGCCCAGGCTAGCTATGCACCCAGGGGACTGCTTCAGGCAGAAACTAGAACAGGCCACTCCCTGGGAGAAGCTGTTAATTTCTTCACTGCCAAAGATCAAATAGGTGGGCTGGGGAATGAGTTAGGGCACTAGGTCTTGAGTTCAGACCCGGCAGGAGGACTGGCTATGCGGTGCAATGACTGGTGAGCAGTGGACTGAGTCTCCAGGTCAGATCCCTGGCCTCAGAATCCTTGCGGTGGGGAGTGTGCAGGAGTCCAGAGCTAGAAAGCCCAGAGGAAGCCTAAGAGGCAGGAAGGAGAGGGCACTAGTAGACAAAACCAGGTGGCAGGGGTATGGGCAGGAAGGCAACACTGGCTCCAAGCAGAAGCTGAACTATGTGATCATGAAGATCACAGGGTGAGAGTAGTTCAGCATCTCCATCCTGTGTGTGAAACACAGGCTCTCGATGGCAGGGGAAATGGATTTAGATATTACTTGTCAACATTAAAAATGCTCTTCTTGGGACTTCCTTGGTGGCGCAGTGGTTAAGAATCCTCCTGCCAATGCAGGGGACACGGGTTTGAGCCTTGGTCCGGGAAGATCCCACATGCCGCAGAGCAACAAAGCCCACACACCACAACTACTGAGCCTGTACTCTAGAGCCCACAAGCCACAACTACTTAGCCCACGTACCACAGCTACTGAAGCCTGCGTGTCTAGAGCCCATGCACCACAACGAAGAGTAGCCTCCACTGGCTGCAACCAGAGAAAGCCCGTGCACAGCAACGAAGACCCAACGCAGCGAAAAATTAAAAAAACAAATTAATTAATTCTAAAAAATGCTCTTTTTAGAAGCTGTACATTTGACTCATAAAAGGGGATAAACAGGTTAAATATTACTCTGTACATGCAGTTTACTTGGTGGATGTGACTGACATTGCTAAGAACACACAGGATCTAGTCTCCTTTTTTTTTTCCTTACTAAGAGGATCTCAATTTTGCCCAGTGTGGTATGTGTCTGGCTAAAAACACTCATCTCCCAAATTCCCCTGCACCTAGATGTGGCCATAGGTCCTGGCTTTAACCAATGCGATTTAAGGGTGGACCTTGTGAAAAAACTACAATTTCCCTCATTAAAAAAGAGACCAGGGGCTTCCCTGGTGGCGCTGTGGTTGAGAGTCCGCCTGCCGATGCAGGGGACATAGGTTCGTGCCCCGGTCCAGGAAGATCCCACATGCCGCGGAGCAGCTGGGCCCATGAGCCATGGCCGCTGAGCCTGCGCGTCCAGAGCCTATGCTCTGCGGCCACAACAGTGAGAGGCCCACGTACCGCAAAAAAAAAAAAAAAAAAAAAAAGAGACCAACTTTACTAACTCACCCCTTTGACCCTTTGCCTATAACCCCAATGCTTCCCACCTGGAACTCAGGTTTGAAGGCTGGATGTGCAGCAGCCACTTCGTGACTCTCAGGCCAGAAGTTACACCATAACAAAGGCAGAGCAGGGAGCTGGATGAACACGGGGTCCTGGATGGCTTTGTACCTACTCTAAACCACCTAACTCTGGTCTTCTTATTACATGGAAAAAGCAAACCCTTATTTGTTTAGGTCACTTAAATCATGTTTAATTATATGCTGTCTTACAGTGGGCAAAATATCTCAAAATGCTAACTTTGTGGAGGGAACACTAGAAAAAGGGGTCTTTGGCAGGGGAAAGACACTGACCAGCTTTGTGCACTCAGAGAGCAGGCTCTGAAGTCAGACTTTAGGGCTAGGATACTCGTTCTTCAAGGGCTACTCTATTCGATACCAAGCCTTTGTGCAAATCAGAAAAAACAACTCCTCTGGGCAGATGCAGCCCCAGCGAATCCACAGATTGGTGAAATATTACATCTTTTAAAATATCAGATAAAGGGTTCATTCCTCAGGCAAATACAGCCTCATACTAGTGCCCATGAGTTGCTAAGCAGAGTGCTGGCTAGATTTCAACCTGCTTGAGCAGATATTATTGAACAGATAAAAATATCTAAACCACACAAGGTGGCCCAGTGCTTCACCACCTACCAGCTGGGATTGACCTCTCTTTGTCTCAGGTTCCTGATCTAATAGATGAGGTTAATAATAACCTTCTTTTGGGATCAGAGATTGGGGCATTGGTTTAGAGGCTCTTTTAAAGCAATGAACTTGAGCCTTAACTCTCCAACTTTTTCCTGGGCAAAGTCAGTTCATTTTCTGTCAAATGGGCATAAAAGAGTACCTCTTTCTAAGTGTTACTGTGCATTAAATGAGATACCTGATATCTATTATCTATGTCTGGAGATAAAAAAGCACTCAATTAATAATAGCTGGTGTTATCAAAGTCTTCTTCTCCTCCTCCTCCTTTTCCCCCTTCCCCCCCCTCCTCCTCCTCCCCTCTTCCCCCTCCTCCTCCTTCCCCCTCCACTTCTACCTCCTCCTCCCCTCCTCCCCCTCCTCCACCTCCTCCTCCTTCCCCCTCCACTTCTACCTCCTCCTCCCCTCCTCCCCCCACCTCCCCCTCCTACCCCCACCTCCCCCTCCTCCCCCCACCTCCCCCTCCTCCCCCTACCTCCCCCTCCTCCCCCCACCTCCCCCTCCTCCCCCCACCTCCCCCTCCTCCCCCCTACCTCCCCCTCCTCCACCTCCTCCTCCTCCTCCTCCTCCTCCTCCTCCACCTCCTCCTGCTTCCCCCTCCACTTCCCCCTCCTCCTCCTCTGTCTTCCTCTTCCTCCTCCTCCTTCTCCCTTCACCTCCTCCTCCTCCTTCTTTTTCCTCCTCCTCTCCTTTTTCTTCTTCTTTCCCTCATAATTTGTTTATAAACCACTTTTTTTTTTTACTATATTTATAAGTCTGCTTTGGCTGCCATCACAAAATATCATAGACTAGGTGACTTAAGCAACTGAAATTTATTTTCTCACTCTTCTGGAGGCTCAAAGTCCCAGATCAATATTCTGGCTAATTCACTTTCTGGTGAGGGCTCTCCTCCTGCCTTGAAGACAACTGCCTTCTCACTGAGTCATAACCTCTTCTCTGGGTGAGTGGATAAACAATCTCTCTTCCTCTTCTTGTAAGCCACCAATCTCACTGTATTAAGCTCCCACCCTTATGACCTCACTCAACCTTAATTACCTCCTAAAAGCCCTAACTCCTAATACAGTCACATTGGAGGATTAGGGCTTTAACATATGAAACTGGGTGGGGGTCACAATTCAGTCCATAGCATAAACCCTGAAATGTTGGCCAGCAAAGAAAGACTCAATCATTTTTAGTACAATTTGATTGAACGGTAGTCCACCCTCCACTTCCATTCCATTCATATGATCTCCTCATATCTCTCAGTTAAACATACTACTACTTTGATTCCATTCTTGACCTCTGCCCACCTCTCTCTTGTTGAACATGGATGTAGTAATTTTCCTAGAATCTAAGAGTCTAGGATGCTCAGCGTGAGTGGATTCACCTGGGCAGACACAAAGAGAAAATGAGATGTGTGTCTCAGTCCCCACTGTGCTGAACAGAGAAGGCACAGGAAATTCAAGCAGTTCTGGGACCCCACAGAAACCCAGGGGACAAGCTCTGGACTCAAGGGTTGACAAGGGTTTTAGTCACTTACACCTTCAATGGGCAAGGGGGCCCAGTGAAGACCTGGGTTAACATCCAAGTCAAGATGGATAGGAGTTCCCACATTTCATCTTATCCATTGCTTCTCTGGAGGTGGGGAGGGGGGCTGGGGAGAATCCAGAATGAAGACTCAGAAGATACCCCTGCAAACGCCATTTCTGCATGTACAGGTTGCTTGACCTTGAGCAAGTTCCCTGACCTCTTGGAGTGTCATCTGCATCTAGCACCAGGGCCTGGTTCCTAATCGCCCTCAATCACTCTTCAATGACTGTGCAAATCAGCCTGATGCTAAGGGCCGCCCTTATGCAGAGCTAGGCACACAGGCCAGCGGGAAAGCCGTGACAAGCAAGAGGGACACGCTGTGTCTCTGGAGAGGAAGGAAGCACAGGGGCCCTACCCACCGTTTGTCCAGGGTTTTCCAGGAGGTCTGCATTTCCCCGCAGATACACACCTACGTGCCGTGCCATGTAGAGATACAGAATATGAACTGTGATCGTACTGAAAATAGTTCACAACTGGTACAGTCATAATGGACGCCACCTGTAAACCAGTGTGTACCAGCCAAGTATTCAGGCATTGCCTATGAACTATAAATACCACCCCTCGTACGGATGGCAGCACGCTGTGGCCATCAGAATACAAACGCATGGCCTTTGAAGGAAGACACACCCTCTTCTCCACTGTAGACCCTCACCTCACTTACTACCAAGCGATGTTAGAAATATCCCTTCCCTCCATGAGTTTCAAGTTCCTCATCTGTAAAATGGGTAGAGGAGTACCTTGCAGGGTTGAAGTCAGTATTGGACATCGTAAATAGAGAGCACCTGTTTGGGTCAGTTCTCCCAGAAACAGGCTCTGGGGCAGGGATTAGGGGTCATGTGTTTTAGTAAAGAGAAACCAGATGGGGGTGGAGGGGAGCAGGGCAGAGAGGGGAAGGGGTTATGAGGGTGCGATTTCAGGAGTCCCAGCCTTGGCCTGATCCTCTGGGGAACTTTGGGGTGTAAATAACACCTCAGACTTGGACGATGTTTGTCTGGGGACAGAGAAGCTGGGTGTTTTACACCCTCACTAGTCAACTCCTGGCTACAAGCTGCTGGGAGCGGGGGTGAGGTAGACTCCCAGGCAGGTCCACTTTCCCGGTGGTCAAGAAGGCTCCAGCATCCAAGGGCAGAGTCCTCTGAAGGGGGCAGGGGCAGGTGAGAGCTGTAGCAACGAAGCACACAGTGGCTGGGGACGGGCACACAGAAACATGAAAGGGGTCCGAGGGGACGGGGCCAGGTACCAGCACTGCCCACTCCACTACCTTGCACTGTTTTGAGGGAATCAAGTTAAAAACCATCAATATATATCAGAGGTTTTTTTTCATCTTCTCACCTAAGGGTGTAATCATACTGATAACCACTTACATGGCTCTGTGTGCCAGGCACTGTTCTAAGTATATTAACTTATTTAGTTCTCACCCTCAACCCATTATTATCCCCATTTTAAACATGTGAAGACTGGGGCATAAAAAGGGTGAATAACTTGCCCAAGGTCACGCCACTAGTAAGTGGCAGGAAGGGTATTTATGCCCAGAAAATGCGTCCAGAGTCCTTTGCTTCAACATCATGCGTCACTGCATTTGGCCAAGTCCCTGCTTTCTCACACTCTGTTCAACACAGGGGCTGCCAGCCACACGTGACTCTAAAAAACTAGTTAAAACGTTAAAATGACATAAAATTTAAAATGCTGTCCCTTGGTCACACTAGCCACATCTCAAGCGCTCAAGAGCTCCAAGCAACCAGTGGCTTCAGAATCAGATAATGTACACACAGGACATTTCCAACAGCAAAGCTCCACTACACAGCACTAGAGAGAATAGAATCCTGGAGAAGGGGAATACAGGGGATACGGCCCCAGGATCTGAAATAAGAGAGATGTGGCTCCTACCACAGCTTTGGCACTATTAGCGATGTCATGCTGGGCAAGCCTCAGTTTCATGACCCTTTGAAAAAGGCGTAGCATCTCCCTCTCCTGTGCTTATTGTGAGAATAAAATGAACATAACACACTCACACCATGTCTGGCAAAAGGTAATCACTGAATAGACCCTTAGCTATTTTTACACCTGTTACTTCTACTTATTACTGTTATTGTTACTGTTACTACAGAGCTGGGTGGAGCCACCTAAGATCTCACACCACATCCCAGATGGAGAAACTGAGGCACCAAGCAGGAAGCTGGCATGAAGGCAGCAAAGCCAGGACCAGACTCTGACTCTCTCGATTCCCTACACGGTCGTCTTTCCGCCGGTTTATGCTATAAAACAATTCCACAGCCATTTTAGCCCTTCAACTTCAGGCTTTGTCTATTGGGTTTAAATATTCCGTCTCTGACCCACCGTGAAACCATGGAAACTGAATGGCAAATTGAAAAGGCAGCAAACAAATTAGCTTGCAAAGCCCCACAAATTATATAATCGTTCCAGTATTTAAGCTGCAGATATTCTCTGCATTTTGGCCGGGGCCCTTCTCGGTTGCTTTTGTAAACCTGCACTTGTGTGTCCCATGATCCGCATCAGCCCACACAATATTGTGACCAAAATCTACACCCGTGCTAAGCCCCCTAGATTCAGAGCCAAACTCCACGGGGTAAAACTTCCATCTACCCGGTGCGGTACCCCTACCCTCCCATCCTCTGCAGAAAGGCCAAACTGCATAAGCAGGTTTCTAGTTCTGCCGTCTCCTTCCTATTAGAAGCTCCAAGAATAAACAAATAGGAAGGGTGTCCTGTGGGTGGAAAAAAAAGGAGAATTGTTTGGAGTGGACCACGAGGGAAATTATAATGAAAAATTAACCAGAAGCATGAGAAGCACCTGTGGTAGGTTGTAATAATGGCTCAATTCCTCACCCCTTATGGTACCCACACCTTTTGCCATTTGACTGGGTAGCAGTGCTTCCCATATGCTAAAGCACAATTCCATGGCCCTGTGGGACTTTCTCTGGCCAAGGGAATGTTAGCAAATGTGATGCAGAGTCTTGAAATGCCCTTGTGTGATTGCTGCCTTTTGTGCCTCTGCTGTGACCATAAGGAGAACATGCCTGCTCACCCAGGAAGAAACAGAAGAGAGTCTGTTGGACCAGAGCTGCCTCAGCTTAGCTAACCCAGATGAGCGTAGATTCAAGCAGAGCACCCATTACTCCCACCCCTGCTGATCCACAGAAGTATGAGCAAGTCCAGCTGGGATCAACAGGAAACCCTTCTTAGGCCAGCCAACTGATAACCAATCACAGAGGCGTGAGCTGTAATAATAAATGATTGTTTCTCAAGCCATGAATATGGGGGTGATTTGTTACAGAGCAACAGCTGGCTGGTACAGCATTCTTGAGTCCTCTCTCCCTCACCTCCCATATCCAATCCATCAGCAAGCTCTAAATAAGTCTACCCACTTTGCTTATAATTCTATAGACACCAACTTAGTCCATTTCAACATCATTTCTCTTGTAGACTACTAGCATTGCCTGTTCACTGGTTCTCTCACCAGTACTCTTGCCTGCTTCCAATTCAGTTTCTACACACTTTTCCCAAAGCAAAATTGGATTATGTCTCCCTAGACATAGAGTAGGAATAAATCGTCTTAGAATAAAACCCAAGCTACTAACACTAAAGATCCAGCCCCTGTTGACCTCTCCCACTTCTGCTCATATCACTCCCCCTGAAGTCAGACCAATCTTCTTTTTTGTTTCTGGAACGTGCCAAACTCTCTCCCACCTGGAGGCCTTCACACACACTGTTCCTTCTGCCTGAAATGCCTTTCTCCCTACTCTCAGCATGGCTGACTCTTTCTCTTCCTGGAATCTCATCTTAAACTTTACTTCCCTGCCCATAGTCCTAAAGGAAAGCTTCTTCTGTTTTCTCCATCTCAAAGTAGTTATATCTTTCTGTTTTAGAATTATTGGAACTGGCTGTTGTTTTATTTATTTGTCTGCTTACTTTATTCATTTACTCAAACATTGCTTACTGAACTCCTATTATGTGTCAGATTTTGTTCTAGGTGTTGGGGAGATAGCAGTAAAGCAGACAGACCAGGTCCCCACCCTCATGAAGGTTTCCTTCTAGTGAGGGAGACAGACAATGAACAGGTAATAAAACACACACACCTTATCCTCCCTGGGTGTCTGGTCAACAGACTAAACAGGAGAGAGTACATAGATTTCAATCATTTGACTTGTTGGAATTGGCTACGAGTGACATAGTGGGAGAGATAGGTATAAACTGACCCCAGAAGTTCTGGGTCAATCTCTTCTCTCCACGATTCAGTGTCATCCTCTGTGATCTTATGCTCATTCTGCTGGACGGTTCTTCTCAGTCCCCTCCTCCTTCCCAGACCTGAGTTATCCATCTTCACTGTTGTTTACTCCAGCTACACAGGGCTTTTCTTGTTACTGTTTGAGTGGGCCCCAAGGCCCAAGCCACTGAGTTGTGACAGATGAGTCCAGTCCAGCTGCCACTGTACCTTCTACCCCATCCTACCACCTCCCACCCACGTTCTGGGCTCACGTCCCCCTTGTGTTCATCAGAAAGCAGACCTCTGCTGAGCTGCAAACTCCCTCTTATTTTGTCTATTTCTCCAGACAGTGATGATGATTTATACCAGTTCCAATGGATTCCCTAACTTCCCACATAATATTTCTTCTCACAAAACTTACTAACGTTCCCTTCTCCGATGTCATAAATTTACCTTCTGGTAAATACTACTGCACTCAAGATAGATAATGTAATTTTCAATCGTGATAAGTGAGATGGAGAAAATAGAGCAGGGAAGAAAACACAGCTGACTGGGTTGGGTGGATTTTCCAGCACGTGCTCAATAAGTATCTGTGAATTAATAAATTGACAAAATTATTAATTTGCTATGAATACATTGAGGGGCCTGCAGCTTTCCTCCTGCTCCCCAGATAGCCTCCCCTACCTCTCCATTTTCTTTCTTCTCCTGGGAGTTGGACTAAATTAACTGGGTGACTCTTCCTCCAGATGTGGTCTGGGTTCAGATCCAAAATATTAGGGTACAGACTAAGCTGTTGTAATAAAGAAGCCCCAAATTGTAGCTGATTAAATAAAATAACACCTTATTCTTTCTTTCCTAACAATCAAAGATGAGTCCAAGCTGACAGAACAGCTTTGTTCCACAAAGTTGCAGGAGGGCCCAGGTTCCTCCAATATTCCTGCCACAGCAGGCCCTAGTATGCCACCTTCCCCTCCATGAACATGGTTGGGTCATTATCTTGCCCATGCTTTGGTTCACAGGAAGTAGGAAGTAAGCACTTTATTTTTTAAAGAAATACCAGGTAGGTTACACATTCCACTGATGAGAATTTAATCAGATGACTGCAACTGGGAGCAAGGGAGCTTGGGAAATGTTATCTATAGCTGGGGGCCAAGTGCTCAGGTGAAAGTTAGGGATGTGTTACTTTTAACAGAAAGGAGGGGAGAATGGACACTGGGGAGCAGTGACAGCCCTAGCCACACCCAAACCTTTCCGAGGACCAAAACTTGGCAAAGCGCCCTTGAGTCTACTGGTCCTTATCTCTTAAATGACTGGTTTCTTCTTCATCATCTATCAGACTCCTACTCTTCCTATAAATCCCAGCTCAAATGATCCCATCAGCGTTCAGCCATTCAGAGTCATTTGTGCTGAGGGCTGTGGAGGCAGGGCTAAGCCCCTGCCCTTTGAAGAACGCACCATGAGCTTCTATAGGTAAAGCACTAGCACTGTGTCTGGCACTTGCTACTCAGTAAATGACTACGAATAATGCTTCCTCAATACATGCTAACCACTGTCATCACTGCTATAGTTCTTATTTTTATTCTTTTCCCAAGGTTTTCCTGGGAACTGGCCACATGGTATACAGTGGAACAATCACAGGCTTAGGAGCCAGTAAACCTGTTGTTGAATCCTGGACCCACCACTTTCTTACTGTGTGAGCATGGCTGTGGCTTAATCTCTCTTAGACTCAGTTTCCTCATCTGTTAAATGGGGACAATCGTGGTTCTACCTTATAGGGTGGATGTATTTATTAAATTACATGATCTAAGTAAAGTGTCTAGTACGATGCCTGCAAAAAGTATTTCAATAAATAGTGGATTTTGTTATATTGCTATCATCCTCATCATCAGGGAGGGATAATCATGTGTACCCATCAGGCATGAATTTAGCTACAGAAGAGGAGAACCTCATAACCAAGGCACCAAACTATAGGAGTCTTTTTGGCTCCCAAATCAAGGAGCCCAGGGGTGGGCAATGGAGTGGAGGCTCGTGAATGCCTCAGGGACTCGGACTACTCCTCTCTCCTCTTTGCCATCACGAGGGGGTTGAGTTTCCTCCTTATATGTGTCCCTCCTGGCCACCAAATGAAAGCTGTACCTCTAATGACATGTGCATATTCCAAACAGGAAGTGAGAAAAAGAGGCTTACTGATCAAGTGTACTTTTACTTAGGAAAATTAAAACTTTCCTGGATGGCTCATCCCACAGACCTCCCTGAGGTTTTAATGGCCAAAACTGTGCCATATGATTGCCCCTAAGTGTCAGGTAGCTGGGGAAAGGGGGCTGCAGGTGGGGGTTGTCTCAGCCACCAACAGTGACATGGTAATGGGTTGAATGGTGTTCCCACAAAACATATATTCAAGTCCTAACTTTTTGGTACCTGTGAATGTGAACTTATTTGAAAATAGAGGCTTTGCAGATGTAATTCGTAGAGATGAGATCATACTGGTATAGTATGACCTATTACATTAAAAGATGAGACCCATTAATGGCCCCTGAATCCAGTATGACCTGTGTCCATATAAGAGGAAGAGAGACAAGGGAAAAGACAGCCATGTGACAATGACGGCAGAGACTGGAGTGATGCTGCCACAAGCCAAGGAATGCCAAGAGTCAGCAGAAACTGGAAGAAACAAGGAAGGATCCTCCCCTAGAGACTCTGAAGGGAGCCTGACCCTACTGACACCTTGATTTCCAACTTCTAACCTCCAGAACTGTGAGAGAATAAATGACTGTCGTTTTAAGCCACCCAGTTTGTGGTGTTTGTTACAGAAGCCCTAGGAAACCTAGCGATGCTGCCACACCACATAAATAAATGAATGCATCATAAGTGTTAAGAGCTAAAATTGAGGGCTGGGTTAAACAGACTCAACTGCTTATTCATTCATTAAGCAGACTGAACTCATTCATTCATTCCAGCCTGACCTGGGTGGCTTGCCCAAGCTATTGTTGCAGCCCTCTGAGTGCCAAGGGTGGGTCAGAGGGGCTACAGCAGACTCAGTGAACCCCTAATCTTCTTGACGACTCTGGTCCTCTGAGTCTCCAGGGCCCATTGCTCAAGAGCAGGTTTTCTTGACCACATGTCAAGTGGTTGCCTGTACACTCCTTAAGTCAACACTGAGAGAAGACTCAGCCCCAAGTGGCCTCTGTGCCTGCATCCAGCTGTACCAGTGGGTAAGGGGCTGGTGATGGGTAAATGTGACCCAGGACCATGCAGCTGCAGAAATCACCTATGAGAATCTGCTGAGGCAAAAAGCTTGGTAAACACGTGCTAAGAGCGGATGCAGGGAAAGTCAACCCATAGGACAGTTGGGACAAAAGGCACATTTTTATGCAAGTAGGTAGACTCAAACCCTGGGTTATTATGATTTATCAGAATGTCTCCCCTGCTCTGAAAATTCTCTTTAATGTCAAACAGTGCTTCTGCCCTAAGATGGATCCCTTCTCCTATATTTTTTAAAGTTTATTGAGCAAGTATTATGCATCATGCCCCATGCATGATTATACTTCTGTCTCACTACAAAAGGAAAAAGTGGGAAGGATTTTTATAGACAGAGGAACTGAGGAAATTGCCTAAGTCTGCACAGTCAGCTAATGGCAAAGCTTGGACTCAAATCCAGATCCATCTGGGTCTGATTCATGTCCTTTCCCATTAAAACAATTCTGCCAACCTGGAAATCGTGCTTTATGAGCTCAGGAAACCAGTTTCTTTATTTAACCTCGCAGAATTCAAATAAGGTAGTTCCACCATATTTCACAACTATATATATATTTATATATTTATATATTTATATATATATATCTTCTCACACTTAAGCTTGTTTCCCATAATCTTTCTTTAAAATATCATACATCTTCTAACTGTGTGGGCAAAAGACAAACAAATGAACAAATAGAAATGTGTTTTTCTAGAAACTGAAAAAAACTGACTGTGATGTCTTTAAGATTCTTTGTATATTATTTTTCTATTGAAGAATAGTTAGTTTATAATACTGTGTTAGTTTCAGGTGTCAGGATTCTTTACTTTTTTTTTTTAGGTTTAAAGACCAACATACACATAATAGAGTCAGATTTTAATCTTATCATACTATCAGCAATATCACTTCTAGTTTGATTTCTAGAAGAAAACACATCTGTGTGTCACAGCATTCCATACAGAAGTAAATGTTTGCAAGTACTCCAACCCCTGAATAAATTGGAGAGTTCAGAGAATCCTGGGTTCAAATCCCAGCTCCCCTGTGTCAAGTGAAAAACGAATCTGGTCTTAGGGTGAGAGAGACTTTACTCAAAAAGACTATTGCAGTAGGAAGAATTCTTTGACCTCAGGATCTTCAAGCATCTCAAAATCCAAAAGAAAAAGCCTTTTCTTTTGTGGGAGGTGTGCAGTGTGATGAGCTGGGTGGAACTCTGGGGAAGGCTGGCAAGCATAACAGGATATCTCTTTGTAGCCAGCCTTTTGGAACAGTTGTTCTGCACCTTGGTTCCTGCTTAAAACTTGGGGACCAGCCAAAGTTTAAGAGCTTGTAGGAAGGAGGTAAGCTTGACTAAAATTTGGTCAAGCCAAGCCCATGGGTAACTGGGAGCACTTGGTCGCCACTTATGAGCTGTGTGACCTTAGGCAAGTCACTTTTCTGCTCTTAGATTTGGTTTCCTTGTTTTCAAAATGTGGGCAATATCTGATCCATACCTCACAGCGTAGTGAGGATTAGATGAAACACTTTGCAGGGGACCTTGGATCTCTATTCTCCCAGGGCGTAGAAGGGCACCCAACAATAATATGGTAGGTCCCTGCCACATTAGCTGCTATCCTGATACACCCCCCACCAAGAGGGCTGCAAGAGGCAACCTGCACTGATGTTGGTAAAGTGCTTCTGAAGCTGCAAAGTGAGAGGGAGGCTGTTTCTACTCTCTATGCTTGAGGACCCTTCACTTCCCCGCAATGACAGCATCTCCACTGCAGGACTGGTAAATGTGTTCTCAACCTCAAAGAAAATGGATTAGAAAGTTCAATAAAGAAGTAAATTCTCCTTTCTGTTATTTTTTAATGCAACTGGTTAGGGAAAATAAATACTCTTTATCAGCTAGGACATGCTTCAGATACATTTTAGACTGTGATGCCGGAACAGAGCAAAATGCTCCAAGTCTGGAAAGCTTCCGGACAGTCTCAGAATAAGATCTAGAAGATGGGAATGGAGGAAGGGAAAGGAACTAGGCTGCCTGAAGAATGAGGAGTATGGCTAACCCATCTCTGTCCCCTTGCCCAGCAGAGGGTCCAGCAGATGGTAAGTGGTGAGGAATCGCTTGTCCAACTGGCCGTGAACGCCTACTATGTCAGGTACTTTACATGAAGCTGTCTCGCAGAATCTAATTCCAAGACCTCATCCAGAGCTCTGGAGCTCTCCACAACCCAGACCTGCTCCATCTCACCTCTTTCCCTCCCATTCTCCCTTCTGTCCCCTCAAGCCGTGCCGGCCACCTGGCCTTGCTGTTCCTGTATCAGAGCAGGGGGGCTCCTCCCTCAGCCACTGCACTGGCTGCCCCCCCAACCTGAAATCAGCTCACTCACCTCATGTCTCTGCCAAACATCACCTCCCCAGAAGGGCTCCTTAACTCCCATGTACAACAACCACCCTGCTGTCCCTGTATCCTCTTGCCGTGGTTCCTTTTTGGACTTATTACCACTTGAGATGATTTTTTAAACCTGTTTTCAAGGTTCTTGTCAAGGCCTGCTGGAATTGTAAGCTCCATCACGTCAATAACTTGGTCCTCATCACTGGTTCCCCATTACCCAGAAAAGCCCCTGGCACATAATAAATACTTGATAAATATAGCACTATTATCTCACTTAATCCCGCCTGGGAAGTTGGTACTGTGGTACCCATTTGACAGAGGAGGAAATGGAAGCTCAGAAAAATGAAGTCACTGGTCAAGGGTTGCACACTAGGAAAAGGCAGCCTTGGCTTTGAACCCACACATCATCTTCCTCTGACACCTGCTGCCTCCTTGGAAGTAATGCTGTTAAATGTGACTCTGAGTTACCCATAGTCCCTAGAGGACGTGAGCTCAGCCTAAGCCCTGCTGTGTGGATAGGGCCATGAATTCCAGCTCACTGCGGTGCTGACCCCGTACATAAGCCCGGCCATACATCAGGGATCTGATATCAGAAGACTCCCTTGCTAAGTTCAAGCGCATTGAGATCATCTGTCACCCTTTCTAAATTATTTATATTAAGAAACTGATGGGGGGGGCTTCCCTGATGGCGCAGTGGTTGAGAGTCCACCTGCCGATGCGGGGGATGCGGGTTCGTGCCCCGGTCCGGGAGGATCCCACATGCCGCGGAGCAGCTGGGCCCGTGAGCCATGGCCGCTGAGCCTGCGCGTGCGGAGCCTGTGCTCCGCAACGGGAGAGGCCGCAGCGGTGAGAGGCCCGCTTACCGCAAAAAAAAAAAAAAAAAGGAACCGATGACTTCCCTGGTGGTGCAGTGGCTGGGGCTCCGTGCTTGCACTGCAGGGGGCACGGATTCGACCCCTGGTCGGGGAACTAAGGATCCCACATGCCACATGGCAGTGGCCAAAAAGAAAGAAAGAAAAGAAACTGATAATGAGAACACTTAAGACGCCCACCTTAAAAGCATTTTAAAGTGACAGTGAGGGGGAGCAGGGATCTACATGTTACCTGGTCTTTGATAAACATCAGCTCAAATACCTAAATAGACTAGTCTCCACTAAACGTCCAGGAGTAGGTGACATGAGGGAGAGTCTTGGGCTGTGTCAGACCACGGCCGGACCCCTCAGGTCCCAAGGTGCAGCAAGGAACCTTGCAAAGAGCTCAGCTTTTTGAGCCAAACGAACATCACAGCCTCCCCTCCCGCTTACCACCCGGAACCTACATGGGGAAAAGGGTAGGACTAACCTCTCTGAGCCTCATTTTCAATTTCTCCAAAATGGGGGCTAAGAGACATAACAGTGGGACTGATATCCATGGGTACTATGAAGAGCAAAAAATATACTGCATACAAAGCACTTGTTACATTTCCTGGCACACAGTAAGTGTTTAATAAATGATGGTTGACACATTTCTCTTCAGTGTAGCTGTTTCCTGAAACAAGCTGCCCCAGAAGTGGGGCTTTTATTAACTTTTTAACAAAGAAGATATGCAATTACAAGACCAGAGTATACTTGGTCATTCTTTGAAAAACCATTCATTGATCACCTGCCTTGGGCTCAGTTCTAAAAGAGACAGAAGACCAGACATTGAGAGACCTTCAAGATGGCGGAGGAGTAAGAGGTAGAGATCACCTTCCTCCCCACAAATACATCAAAAATACATCTAGGGCTTCCCTGGTGGTGCAGTGATTGAGAGTCCGCCTGCCGATGCAGGGGACACGGGTTAGTGCCCCGGTCAGGGAAGATCCCACACGCCGCGGAGCGGCTGGTCCCTTGAGCCATGGCCGCTGAGCCTGCGCGTCCGGAGCCTGTGCTCCACAATGGGAGAGGCCACAACAGTGAGAGCCCCGCGTACCGCAAAAAAAAAAAAAAAAAAAAAAAAAAAAAAAAAAAAATACATCTACACGTGGAACAACTCCTACAGAACACCTACTGAACACTGGCAGAAGACCTCAGACCTCCCAAAAGGCAAGAAACTCTCCATGTACCTCGGTAGGGCAAAAGAAAAAACAGAGACAAAAGAATAGGGACGGGACCTGCACCAGTGGGAGGGAGCCGTGAAGGAGGAAAGGTTTCCATACACTAGGAAGCCCCTTCGCGGGCGGAGACTGCGGGTGGCGGAGGGGGAAGCTTCAGGGCCGCGGAGGAGAGCACAGTAACAGGGGTGCGGAGGGCAAAGCAGAGAGATTCCCACACAGAGGATCAGGGCTGACCGGCACTCACCAGCCCGAGAGGCTTGTCTGCTCACCCGCCGGGGCGGGCGGGGCTGGGAGCTGAGGCTCGGGCTTTGGTTGGATCCCAGGGACAGGACTGGGGTTGGTGGCGTGAACACAGCCTGAAGGGGGCCAGTGCACCACGGCTAGCCGGGAGGGAGTCCGGGAAAAGGTCTGGACCTGCCGAAGAGACAAGAGTCCACTGTTTCCTGGTGCGCGAGGACAGGGGATTAAGAACGCTGCTTAAAGGAGCTCCAGAAACGGGCGCAAGCCGTGGCTATCAGCGCAGACACCAGAGACGGGCATGAGACGCTAAGGCTGCTGCTGCCGCCACCAAGAAGCCTGTGTGCGAGCACAGGTCACCATCCACACCTCCCCTCCGAAGCCTGTGCAGTCCACCACTGCCAGGGTCCCGTGATCTAGGGACAACTTCCCCGGGAGAACACATGGCACGCCTCAGGCTGGTGCAACGTCACGCCGGCCTCTGCCGCCACAAGCTCGCCCCGTATCCATACCCCTCCCTCCCCCCGGCCTGAGTGAGCCAGAGCCCCCGAATCAGCGGCTCCTTTAACCCCATCCTGTCTGGACAAAGAACAGATGCCCTCAGGCGACCTACATGCAGAGGCGGGGCCAAATCCAAACCTCAACCCCAGGAGCTCTGCAAACAAAGAAGAGAAAGGGAAATCTCTCCCAGCAGCCTCAGGAGCAGCAGATTAAATCTCCACAATCAACTTGATGTACCCTGCATCTGTGCAATACATGAATAGACAACGAATCATCCCAAATTGAGGAGGTGGAATTTGGGAGCAACTATAGACTTGGGTTGCTTTCCGCATCTAATTTGTTTCTGCTTTTATGTTTATCTTAGTTTAGTATCTAGAGTTTATTATCATTGGTAGATTTGTTTATTGATTTGGTTGCTCTCTTCTCTTTTTTTTAAATATACTTTTTTTTCCTTTTTCTCTTTTTCAGAGAGTGTATGTGTATAATTCTTTGTGTGATTTTGTCTGTATAGCTTTGCCTTTACCGCTTGTCCTAGGGTTCTGTCTAGTTTTTTGTTTGTTTGTTTTTCTTTTTTTTAATATAGTTTTTAGAGCTTGTTATCATTGGTGGATTTGTTTTTTGGTTTGGTTGTGCTCTACTTTCTTTTTTTTTTACTTTTTAAATTTTTTTGTTAATAATTTTTTTATTTTAAAAACTTTATTTTATTTTTTTTCTTCCGTTCTTTCTTTCTGTCTCCCTTCTCTTCTGAGCCATGTGGCTGACAGGGTCTTGGTACTCTGGCCGGGTGTCAGGCCTGTGCCTCTGAGGTGGGACAGCCGAGTTCAGGGCATTGGTCCACCAGAGACCTCCCAGGCCCACGTAATATCAAATGGCAAAAGCTCTCTCAGAGATCTCCATCTCAACGCTAAGACCCAGCTCCACTCAATGACCAGAAAGCTACAGTGCTAGACACCCTATGGCAAACAACTAGCAAGACAGGAACACAACCCCACCCATTAGCAGAGAGGCTGCCTAAAGTCACAATAAGCTCACAGACATCCCAAAACACAACACCAGACGTGGACCTGCCCACCAGAGAGACAAGATCCAGCCTCATCCACCAAAACACAGGCACCAGTCCCCTCCACCAGGAAGCCTACACAACACACTGAACCAACCTTAGTCACTGGGGGAAAACACCAAAAACAATGGGAACTATGAACCTGCAGCCTGCGTAAAGGAGACCCCAAACACAGCAAGTTAAGCAAAATGAGAAAACAGAGAAACACACAGCAGATGAAGGAGAAAGGTAAACACCCACCAGACCAAACAAATGAAGAGGAAATAGGCAGTCTACCTGAAAAAGAATTCAGAGTAATGATAGTAAAGATGATCCAAAATCTTGGTAATAGAATGGAGAAAATACAAGAAACATTTAACAAGGACCGAGAAGCACTAAAGAACAAACAAACAGTGATGAACAACACAATAAATGAAATTAAAAATTCTCTAGAAGGAATCAATAGCAGAATAACTGAGGCAGAAGAACGGATAAGTGACCTGGAAGATAAAACAGTGGAAATAACAACTGCAGAGCAGAATAAAGAAAAAAGAATGAAAAGAATTGAGACAGTCTCAGAGACCTCTGGGACAACATTAAACACACCAACATTTGAATTATAGGGCTCCCAGAAGAAGAAGAGAAAAAGAAAAGGACTGAGAAAATATTTGAAGAGATTATAGTTGAAAACTTCCCTAATATGGGAAAGGAAATAGTCAATCAAGTCCAGGAAGCAGAGAGAGTTCCATACAGGATAAATACAAGGAGAAACACACCAAGACACATATTAATCAAACTATTAAAAATTGAATACAAAGAAAAAATATTAAAAGCAACAAGGGAAAAAGAGCAAAAAACATACAAGGGAATCCCCATAAGGTTAACAGCTGATCTTTCAGCAGAAACTCTGCAAGCCAGAAGGGAGTGACAGGACTTATTTAAAGTGATGAAAGGGAACAGCCTACAACCAAAATTACTCTACCCAGAAAGGATCTCATTCAGATTCAACAGAGAAATTAAAACCTTTACAGACAAGCAAAAGCTAAGAGAATTCAGCACCACCAAACCAGCTTTACAACAAATGCTAAAGGAACTTCTAAGCAGGAAACACAAGAGAAGGAAAAGACCTACAATAACAAACCCAAAACAATTAAGAAAATGGTAATAGAAACATACATATCGATAACTATCTTAAATGTAAATGGAGTAAATGCTCCAACCAAAAGACATAGAGTGGCTGAATGGATAAATAAACAAGACCCATACATATGCTGTCTACAAGAGACCCACTTCAGACCTAGCGACACATACAGACTGAAAGTGAGGGAATGGAGAAAGATATTCCATGCAAATGGAAATCAAAAGAAAGCTGGAGTAGCAATTCTCATATCAGACAAAAGAGATTTTAAAATAAAAACTTTTACAAGAGACAAAGAAGGATGCTACATAATGATCAAGGGATCAATCCAAGAAGAAGATATAACAATTGTAAATATTTATGCATGCAACATAGGAGCACCTCACGCATAAGGCAAATGCTAACAGCCATAAAAGGGGAAATCAACAGTAACACAATCATGGTAGGGGACTTTAACACCCCACTTTCACCAATGGACAGATCATCCAAAATGAAAATCAATAAGGAAATACAAGCTTTAAATGACACATTAAACAAGATGGACTTAATTGATATTTATAGGACATTCCATCCAAAAACAACAGAATACACCTTCTTCTCAAGTGCTCATGGAACATTCTCCAAGGTAGATCATATCTTGGGTCACAAATCAAGCCTCAGTAAATTTAAGAAAATTAAAATCGTATCAAGTATCTTTTCCGACCACAACACTATGAGACTAGATATCAATTACAGGAAAAAATCTGTAAAAAACACAAACACATGGAGGCTAAACAATACACGACTAAATAACCAAGACATCACTGAAGAAATCAAAGATGAAATCAAAAAATACCTAGAAACAAATGACAATGAAAACACGATGACCCAGGGCTTCCCTGCTGGCACAATGGTTAAGAATCTGCCTGCCAATGAAGGGGACATGGGTTCGAGCCCTGGTCCGGGAAGATCCCACATGCTTCAGAGCAACTAAGCCCGTGCACCACAACTACTGAGCCTGCGCTCTAGAGCCCACGAACCACAACTACGGAAGCCCACGTGCCTAGAGCCCGTGCTCTGCAATAAGAGAAGTCACCCAATGAGAAGCCTGCACACCAAAAGGAAGAGTAGCCCCCTCTTGCCACAACTAGAGAAAAGCCCACATGCAGCAACAAAGACCCAATGCAGCCAAAACTAAAAATAAATAAATAAATAAATAAATAAATAAATAAATAAATAAAAAACACAATGACCCAAAACCTATGAGATGCAACATTAGCAGTTCTAAGAGGGAAGTTTATAACAATACAATCCTACCTCAAGAAACAAGAAACATCGCAAATAAACAACCTAACCTTACACCTAAAGCAATTAGAGAAAGAAGAACCAAAAAATCCCAAAGTTAGCAGAAGGAAACAAATCATAAAGATCAGATCAAAAATAAATGAAAAATAAATGAAGGAAACGACAGCAAAGATCAACCAAACTAAAAGTTGGTTCTTTGAGAAGATAAACTAAATTGATAAACCATTAGCCAGACTCATCAAGAAACATTGGGAGAAGATTCAAATCAATAGAATTAAAAATGAAAAAGGATAAGTAACAACTGATACTGCAGAAATACAAAGGATCATGAGAGATCACTACAAGCAACTATATGCCAATAAAATGGACAACCTGGAAGAAATAGACAAATTGTTAGAAAAGCACAACCTTCCGAGACTGAACCAGGAAGAAACAGAAAATATAAACAGACCAATCACAGGCACTGAAATTGAGACAGTGATTTAAAATCTTCCAACAAACAAAAGCCCAGGACCAGATGGCTTCACAGGCAAATTCTGTCAAACATTTAGAGAAGAGCTAACACCTACCCTTCTCAAACTCTTCCAAAATATAGCAAACTCATTCTATGAGGCCACCATCACCCTGATACCAAAACCAGACAAAGATGTCACAAAGAAAGAAAACTACAGGCCAATATCACTGATGAACACAGATGCAAACATCCTCAACAAAATACTAGCAAACATATTCCAACAGCACATTAAAAGGATCATACATACACCATGATCAAGTGGGGTTTATCCCAGGAATGCAAGGATTCTTCAGTATACACAAATCAAACAATGTGGTAAGCTATATTAACAAATTGAAGGAGAAAAACCATATGATCATCTCAATAGATGCAGAGTAAGCTTTCGACAAAATTCAACACCCATTTATGATAAGGACCCTCCAGAAAGTAGGCATAGAGGGAACTTACCTCAACATAATAAAGGCCATATACGACAAACCCACAGCCAACATCGTTCTCAATGGTGAAAACCTGAAACCATTTCCTCTAAGAACAGGAAAAAGACAAGGTTGCCAACTCTCACCACTATTATTCAACATAGTTTTGGAAGTTTTAGCCACAGAAATCAGAGCAGAAAAAGAAAGAAAAGGAATCCAAATTGGAAAAGAAGAAGTAAAACTGTCACTGTTTGCAGATGACATGATACTATACATAGAGAATCCTAAACATGCTACCAGAAAACTACTAGAGCTCATCAATGAATTTGGTAAAAGAGCAGGATACAAAATTAATACACAAAACTCTCTTGCATTCCTACACACTAATGATAAAAAATCTGAAAGAGAAATTAAGGAAACACTCCCATTTACCACTGCAAAAAAAAAAAAAAATACCTAGGAATAAACTTACCTAAGGAGACAAAAGACCTATATGCAGAAAACAATAAGACACTGATGAAAGAAATCAAAGGTGACACAAACAGATGGAGAGATATACCATGTTCTTGGATTGGAAGAATCAACATTGTGAAAATAACTATACTACTGAAAGCAGTCTACAGATTCAGTGCAATCCCTATCAAACTACCACTGGCATTTTTCACAGAAGTAGAACAAAAAAATTCACAATGTGTATGGAAACACAAAAGTTCCCGAATAGCCAAAGCAATATTGAGAAAGAAAAACAGAGCTGGAGGAATCAGGCTCCCTGACTTCAGACTATACTACAAAGCTACAGTAATCAGGACAGTATGGTACTGGCACAAAAACAGAAAGATAGATCAATGGAACAGGATAGAAAGCCCAGAGATAAACCCACACACATATGGTCACCTTACTCTTGATAAAGGAGGCAAGAATATACAATGGAGAAAAGACAGCATCTTCAATAAGTGGTGCTGGGAAAACTGGACAGCTACATGTAAAAGAATGAAATTAGAACACTTCCTAACACCATACACAAAAGTAAACTCAAAATGGATTAAAGACCTAAATGCAAGTCCAGGCACTATCAAACTCTTAGAGGAAAACATAGAACACTCCATGACATAAATCACAGCAAGATCCTTTTTGACCCCCCTCCTAGAGAAATGGAAATAAAAACAAAAATAAACAAATGGGACCTAATGAAACTTAAAAGCTTTTGCACAGCAATGGAAACCATAAACAAGACAAAAAGACAACCCTCAGAATGGGAGAAAATATTTGCAAATGAAGCAACTGACAAAGGATTAACCTCCAAAATATACAAGCAGCTCATGCAGCTCAATATCAAAAATACAAACAGCCCTATCCAAAAATGGGCAGAAGACCTAAACAGACATTTCTCCAAAGAAGATATACAGGTTGCCAACAAGCACATGAAAGGATGCTCAACATCACTAATCACGAGAGAAATGCAAATCAAAACTACAATGAGGAATCACCTCACACCAGTCAGAATGGCCATCATCAAAAAATCTACAAACAATAAATGCTGGAGGACTTCCCTGGTGGCGCAGTCGTCAAGAATCCATCTGCCAATGCAGGGGACAGGGGTTTGAGCCTCAGTCCCAGAAGATCCCACATGCCGTGGAGCAACTAAGCTCGTGTGCCACAATTACTGACCCTGCGTTCTAGAGTCTGCAAACCACAACTACTGAGCCTGGGTGCTACAACAAGAGAAGCCACCGCAATGAGAAGGCCATGTACCACAACAAAGAGCAGTCCTCACTCGCCACAACTAGAGAAAGCCCATGTGCAGCAATGAAGACCCAACACAGCCAAAAATAAGTAAATAAAATAGATAAATTTAAAAATATATATATATAAAATAAATGCTAGAGAGAGTGTGCAGAAAAGGGAACTCTCTTGCACTGCTGGTAGGAATGTAAATTGATACAGCCACTATGGAGAACAGTATGGAGGTTCCTAAAAACCTAAAAATAGAACTACCATACGACCCAGCAATCTCACTACTGGGCATATACCCTGAGAAAACCATAATTCAAAAAGGGTCATGTACCACAATGTTCATTGCAACTCTGTTTACAATAGCCAGGACATGGAAGCAACCTAAGTGTCCATTTACAGATGAATGGATAAAGATGTGGCCCATATATACAATGGAATATTACTCGGCCATAAAAAGAAATGAAATTGAGTTATTTGTAGTGAAGTGGATGGACCTAGAGTCTGTCATACAGAGTGAAGTAAGTCAGAAAGAGAAAAACAAATACCGTACGCTAACACATATATATGGAATCTAAAAAAGAAAAAAAAGGTTCTGAAGAACCTAGGAGCAGGAGAGGAATAAAGACGCAGACATAGAGAATGGATTTTGGGAGACAGGAAGTGGGGAGGGCAAGCTGGGAGGAAGTGAGAGAGTGGCAGGGACATATATACACTACCAGATTTAAAATAGATAGCTAGTGGGAAGCAGCCACATAGCACAGGGAGATCAGCTCGGTGCTTTGTGACCACCTAGGGGGTGGGATAAGGAGGGTGGGAGGGAGATGCAAGAGGGAGGACATATGGGGATATATGTATATATAGCTGATTCACTTTGTTATACAGCAGAAACTAACACAACGTTGTAAAACAATTATACTCCAATAAAGATGTTTAAAAAAAGAAATAAAAAAGAAATAAAAGAGACAGATGAATAAGACATGAACCTCCAAAAATAAGTCCCTGGAATATGTCTAGCAGGTAACATTGCATTTTGTCTTTTAAATTAAGTTTGTTTCCTCATGCTTAATTAACATCTTTTCTTCTATATGCTCAGCAGTTGGTTTAATGGATTGTTAAGACTGTGGATAACTATGGAGGTAAAATAACTTTTGAGTTTTGAACTTTAGCACATTCTTAACTGTTTTACTCATTCACTATATATTTATTGGACATTCCCTATGTTCCAGACGCCGTCTGAGGTGCCAGGGATACAATAATGAACAAAGCAAAGTTCTTGTCCCTATGGAACTCATATCTAGTGGTTTTAAGTCATGTTTCAAATTCTTTGACCTTTTTCCCAACAAGAGGTAGCATCTATATCCCTCACCTTGAACATGATCCAAATTTAATGATTGGTTGGTCAATAGCATAAAGAGCAAGTGATAAAATGTGACTTCCACACCAGGTCACAAAAGTCAATGCAGCTTCTCCCTGGTTCACTGGAACACTTGTGCTGGAGACACCTCACAAGAAGCCTGACCATTCTAAGGTTGCCATGTTGTAAGGAAGCTCAAATTAGCCCATGTGGAGAAGTTCTGAGCCTACAAATAAAAAAGACAGAGATGCCAGACCAGGTCCCAGCTGCTCCGGGCCCCTGCTGCTCCAGCCACACTCTGACTGCAACCACATGAGTGACCCCAGGACAGAACCACCCCACTGAGCGTTTCCTAAATTCCTGACCCACAGAAACCATGAGAAATAATAAAATGATTGATGTTGTTTTAAGACATTACATTTTGGACTGGTTTGTGATATATCAATATATAACCAAAATAGAGAGATAACAATAAACACATTTATCAGGTAGTGATAAATACTACTAAGGAAAGGAAGTCAGGGCAAGGGAATAGGTTGACAGGGGTGTCATCAGGGAAGGACTCCTTAGGTGGTGACAGTTGCACAGAGACCTGGAGGGAAGAAGCCTCCTAGCTACAGGAAAAGCATTCAGAGAAAGGGAACATCACGTACAATGACCCTGAGGCAGGAGTGTGCTTAACATGTTTAAGGTCAAACAAGAAGGAAAGTGCAGCTGGGACATATGAGGGAAGGAAGGAATAGAGAGAGGTGAGGGCAGAGAGGCAGCCAGAGACCTGATCCTATAGAGCCTTTTGAGATAACATCATCCTAATAAAGGTTAACACTCACAAAGTGCTTGCTTACAAAGTATCAGGCATTATTATAAGCACTTTACATATATTAACTTTACATGTATTAACTTTAATGCCACAGTATCCCTCAGGATAAGTAATATTATTAACTCTATTTTACAGATGAAGAAACTGAGGCACAGAATGTAAGAAGTCTGTGGATTTGGGACTTGGTTTGAAGTTGACAGGACCTGATAATCAAGGGTAACTTCCTACATGTTTTACATGAACAACTGGGTAAGAAGTAATGCCATGTAATGAGAAGGGAGACTCTGAGAAAAGGGCAGATTTGGGCTTCAGTATCTCTAGGGCATTGTCTAAATCTTAGTCCTTTCTGCATTTACCCACCAGTCCCAGCACAGTGCCTAACATATAGGAGGTACTGAACAATATTTTTTGGACAACTGGTCTACAAAGATCCAGGTTGCCCTTGCCAGAGTCCATTCTATGCAAAGATTAAAAAACACAACTTCTCTCTAAAATTATCAGACTACTTCAAAAATCCTTCCTTGTCATTTATACCTTGGTATGAATGATTTTTATCATACCCTCTCCTGGGACTACCTGCAAGTAAATGATTCCATTGATTCAGTGGCTATGATATGCTAGTACTCATTAAGTACCAGTGCTCATGATGACTAAGTAATCATCATACTTTATCTCATTTAAGCCCAACAAGACTGTGTAAGGGCAGTACTATTATCCACTTACAAGTGATACAAATACACTCATAGAAAGCAAATAATTTGCTGAAGATCTCACCACTTATAAGTGATAGAGGTAGTATTTAACCCAAGGTTGATTCAAAAGTGTTTTTCCATTTTGCCACCCTTGAAACTGACAAGGTACAATGAGTCCCACAAGGGGTCATGCATACAACATCCTCAACGTGGCTCCACCGTTCACCGGCTGGGGACCTTAGGCCAGTGACTCTCCTTCCCTGGACCTCAGTCCCCTCATCTTTAAAAGGGGAATATTAATGATAATACAAAACCTCCTCATGTTTTCTGAGGATATAACAAGTAAGGTGTTGACAACTATCCTTTTTACAGTATTAACAGTCACTGCACGCTTCTTGGAGGAGTGGGAAGGCAATGTGCATTGGACTGAACTGTGACTCCCCCCGCCAATTCACATGTTGAAGCCCTAACTCCCAATATGATTGTATTTGGAGATGGAGGCCTTTAGAGGTAATTAAGGTTAAATGAGGTCATAAGAATGGGGCCCTGATCCAATAGGATTAGTGTCCTTATAAGAAGAGATACCAGGGCTTCCCTGGTGGCGCAGTGGTTGAGAGTCTGCCTGCCAATGCAGGGGACACAGGTTCGTGCCCCGGTCCGGGAAGATCCCACATGCCACGGAGCGGCTGGGCCCGTGAGCCATGGCCGCTGAGCCTGCGCGTCCGGAGCCTGTGCTCCGCAACGAAAGAGGCCACAACAGTGAGAGGCCCGTGTACCATACACACACACAAAAAAAACAGAAGAGACACCAGAGTGCTCGCTCTCTCTCTCTCTCTCTCTCTCTCTCTCTCTCCCCATTTCTCCCTTCCCCTCACTGCCCTGGGTACTCGGAGGAAAAGACATGTGAACCCAAAGTGGCTGTCTACAAGCCAAGAAGAGATGCCTCACCAGGGACAGAATCAGCCAGCGCCTTAGTCTTGGACTTCCAGCCTCCAAGAACTGTGAGAAAATGAATTTCTGTGGGTTAAGCCACACAGTCTACGGTATTTTGTTAATGACAGCCACAACCCACTAAGACCCAGTTCCATACTGTGCTTCCTCTCTCGCTGCCCAGACTTTCCCAATAGGGCTTCCCGCCGCCCGCTCTCCCAGGGCTCTCCTCCTCTAGACACACACGTGTTCACTCCAGTCCCAGCAAATGCAGTGCAGACAGCTTCGGAATTCAAAACAGCCTGCAGAAGGCAGCCTCTTATTTTAATGATCCTAATTTATCTCCAGCATTATCAATAATAAATCAAACTAAGTGAAACTAAAACAACTTTCCCCAGGGCTATGTCATGTTCTGTTGGAAAAGACGACCCCCTTCAAAAGGCTGTGCTGGTCACCAGCCACCTTGGTCTGCCACTGGGGAGCAGGTTTCTCAGAAAGGCACTCGGCAGCTTTCCTCCACGGAGAAAGATGTTTTCCATTTGTGCCTAGAGTTCACTGCACACGCATTGCCTCATTTAAGGTAAGCCTATGGAATAGAAATGAGTATGGCCCCATTTTGGTGATAGGGAAACCGAGGCACAGAGGAGTTCACTGACCTGCTCACAGTCACAGAGCTGGGGCGCAAACCCAGATCTCCCCAGTCCCCAGTCCCACTTCTCCTCCCATGAAGAAGTTGCTCTGGTCTGTAGATGGCAGCCTGGTGTTCTGGCAAAGGCTCAGGTTTTGGAGTTAGAATCCTGAGCCCCCTCCTCTACCTCCAATAATGAGTAGGTGCTCAGGGAAGTTACTGAATCATGCTGAGCTGCCTTCCCATCTTTAGAAGGGGCAGCTTATCATGCTTACAGGGTCACCAACTACCCAAGAGGTCCTCTTGGTAGATGCATTCTGGAGAGGTACTCCAGCAAGGACCATGCACAAAGAACACAGGAACAGTGCCCCCGGAGACAAATCTTAGGATGAATACATCCCTCACAGGTAGTAGGGAGGTTTTGGATTAATAACTGCAAAGCACATAGCAAAGTATCAATCACATTGTCAATAATCACAATTATTATCATTTATCTATTGGGGTGCTGCTCTGGGTTCTTGTTGATACTCATGAGCTGAACTTGAGGAGGAATAAGAATGGCGTTGACTGTACTGCCTCTTGCTCGGGTAGTTGAATTGTAAATGATGGTCAGGATGGCAGAATGTTCTTGAAACCATAGGAACTCGAAGACACCTCATCCAGCCTGAAGGCCTCATCTGAAAAATGAGGAGGATGAAGTCAAAGAGGCTGTAGACTCATTGGAGGTCACATGACCACCTTGTAGCAGAATCAGGGTGAGAAGCCAGTTGTCTCAATGCCCAGGACTGGCTCATCCCTCGACTTCCTTCCCAGCAGAGTAACGGGGCTGGCCTGTTGCATCACGCTCTGTCACTAAGTCACTAAGTTTGGGGGTAACCTGGTACACAGGAAAAACTAAATGATAAGATATGGTATCCCAAATCATCAGGGTTCTAGGTTTTAAAGGAGGTATCTGAACCGGGGTCTGCCTGCCATGGAAGAGGGTCCCTGCCGTGCGTGGACGTATTCATAGGTCTTCATCTGGCTGGTCTGTTTGAACCTTCAGAAGTGGTGGGAAAGGACCGTGTTTGTTGTACAACCCTGTACAACCCAGTACAAACTTGGGTCCGTTTTGTTTCCATCTCTCCCTCTTGCTGTTTCCTTCTATCACACAAACATATCAAAAAGGAAAACTGGTCCATTTCTGCAAGTCAGCCAAGTGCAGGCTTGGCAATTGGCACAGTGGTTTTGCAGCAAAGGCAGCTGCTGAGATTGCTGGCTTCCATGGGGTACAGTACTGCAGGTTGCCTTTCAGACAAAGAAATAGTCTGGGACCCACTGTGAGAAGCAGCACTGTCCTCACAAACATTAGGGTTTGGGAGTCAAAGAGATTTTATAGTAGTGTAATGGAGGCTGCAGTTAAAGGTCCCAGCCTCAGACACTGCATTTTCCTCCCCCATCACCTGACAAACTGATGCCTGAAATTCTACCACTCACCCCCTTCATTTTGTGTAACAGAACATGCTCTGACATTAAAATGTACACAGTCTGTATAACAAAGCCAGTATAATCAAAGTTAAAGTGCTTTAGACTGAGAGATGTTTGCAAAGCATGTGACTGACAAAAGACTAGTGTCCAGAATATATAAAGAATTTCTACAAGTCAATAACAAAAAGACAAACTCAGAACAATAATGGATGAAGGCCATCAAAAGACAATTCACAGATGCGTTCACCTGAATGGCCAATAAACGTTTGACAAGGAGGTCAGCCTCACCAGAAGCCAGGGAGAGGTAAACAACAAGCAATTGTATCAACTCACCCCCTACCAGGTAGGCAAAAGTCATTACAGGGAGGAACATAAACTGGTGCAACCACTTTGGTGAGAAATAGAGTAACACCTAGTAAATTGGAAGATGCACATACCCTAAGACCCAGCCATCCAACATCCCAAATCTAAAAAAAAAATCTCTCACACATGTGCACAAAAGATGTGTCCAAGTGGGTTCACTGTGGCATTGTTTATAATAGCAAAAAATTAGAAACTACCTAGATATCTATTTAAAGGGGAAAAAGTAAATCAATTATGGTATAATCATACAACGGAAATGGAATTCTCCACCAATCTTAAAGTGAGTGAATTAAATTTGCATGTATCATCATGAATAAAATATAATATTGATATAAAAAAGCAAATTGTAGAAGATTAGGTATTCAGTTTATATAAAATTTTGAAACCCCAGAACAATCCTGGATACACGCATAAAAATATAAAATCAGGCTTCCCTGGTGGCGCAGTGGTTGAGAGTCCGCCTGCCGATGCAGGGGACACGGGTTCGTGCCCTGGTCTGGGAGGATCCCACATGCCGCGGAGCGGCTGGGCCCGTGAGCTATGGCCGCTGAGACTGCGCGTCCGGAGCCTGTGCTCCACAATGGGAGAGGCCACAACAGTGAGAGGCCCACGTACCGAAAAAAAAAAAAATATATATATATATATATATATATATATAAAATCATGGCCCTGAAGACTACACAGCAAAATCAGAGTAGGGTCACCTCTTGGAAGGTAGGAAGGGGACAGGGACCGGGCGGACCGGGGGCCTCCAGCAGTATCTAGAGCATTTTATTTCTTTAGAAAAGAAAGAACTGAGGGAAATAAGGCAAAATGCCAACACTCATACTGGGTGCTGGATACACAGCTGTTTGCAATTTGATTCTCAATACTTTTCATTCATTCATTTTACAAGTACTTATTGCACACCTGCTGCATACCAGGCACTGTTCTAGGTGCTGGGGACACAGCTGTGAATGAGACCAAAGCCTCATCATCTGGAACTGACATTAGTGAAATGGGCAGACAACAAATACATGAGTGAGATATACTAGATTGCTAGAGGCTGATAATACTATGGAGAAAAAAGTAAAGCAAGGAAGGGCAATAGGAAGTAGAGGTGTCTGGAAAAGGGGGGAGAGGTAATAAAGCAGGAAGCCAGAAAGGACCTGGATGAAAAGGAGACCTAAGAGTCAAAAGGGGCAGGGAGAAGCGAGTGAGCCACGGAAGAGGGAAAGCAGAATGGCAGGTGCAAAAGCTCAGAGTGGGAGAGTGCCTGGCGGGGCCCCAGGGCAGAGGGGGAGGCAGGAGACGAGATCCAAAAAGTAAAGCGGCAAGGTGGGAGCATCACGTATCTTTTAAATCGATCATAATTTTTTACAGAGAAGGAAGAAAGGGATGGAAAGAGAGAGGGTTTTCCAACTTATTATCTGATTGAGTTCCAACAAAACTATGATTAGGAAATACAAATTTTAAAAGGGATAAATTGGGAGATTGGGATTGACATATACACACTATTATATATAAAATAGATAACTAATAAGGACCTGCTGTATATCACAGGGAACTCTTCTCAATACTCTGTAATGACCTCCTTTGCTGTAGACCTGAAACTAACACAACATTGTAAATCAATGACACTCCAATAAAAAATTTTTTTAAAAAACTTAGTGAACTCTTCAAAGCTTTGATGTACCACTGAGCACACTGAAGACTCAAGACAGGGAGAGAACAGAAGTCCCTACCCAGGAGCTTTAAAACATCCATACGCCCAAGTGCAACCAGACCACTTAAGCCAGAATGTCTGGAGCTGGGGTCAAGCATAGATATACAGAAACGATCCCTTGGTGATCCCAGGGTGCTGCGAAGTTGGATTCCGCAGGGACAGAGTATGCAGGGTGTCCCTAACCTAGCTGACTACGGAGTCTTCCTATTTTTATTTTATTTTTCACAGGTCAAATCACGAGACTAGGTTTCCCCACAGAGCATTGGTTTGTGAACTGTGACTCAGCTGTTTTTGTTTCTGTTTGTTTTTTTAAAAAACCTGGTTTTAAAAAGCAGTGTATTCCCAGTCATTAAACAAAATACAGGTGAAGCGCTTAAAACAGTGCCTTGGCACATCATAAGATTATAAATCTAATAGATAAAGATTACTATTAATTGTTGTTCTTGTTATTTATACCTTAAGATGAAGAAGTTTATCAGCTCTGTTCCTGAGAATAGGTCTTAATTAGGACATCAAAATATCTATTAAGAACATTTAATGCAGCCTTAGGCTATGCCAGGAACTTTATATGTTTGCAGGTCAAAATGCCCTGATGTTAAAGATGAGGAAACAAAAGTTCAGAAAGGTAAAGCAAACAGCCCAAGGTCACACAGCTATAGCAGTGGCAGAACCAAGGCAATTTGCACGGCTCTCACCCACCACTAAAATCCAACCTGACTTTATAAGATCTTTGTTTTTCTCTGATATGTAAAGGTTGCTTTGAATGTGATTCTTGCGTAAAGGAACACAGAAAGGAGAGAACTAGATGCTTCTCTGGGCTCCGCTGGGAGAACAAACCTCTCCCCTCTCTGGGCTTCCACGAGCCTTTGTACATCCCTCCATCGCAGCTCTCAGCATATTGCCTTACAGCTGGAGCTAAGATTCAGGTTAAAATCAGAGAACGAGGCAGTGTACCCAGACACCAAGGGCTACAGCACTGAATTGTGCTGTGTGTATGGGCTACAATGCACAGGCTGTGGATTTGCTGGGAATGCTACCCACCCTAGTGAAAGGGATGAGATCACAAAAAGGGAGTGCATATTTTTGGTTGAGAGGGGGAGTCTGGAGACAGACTGTCAGGGTTCCAATCCAGGGTCTGGCCCTTGATGGCTGTGTAACCTTGGATGACTCTCTGGACCTCTCTGTGCCTCCATTTTCTTATCTGTAAATTAGAGATGATTTTAAAAATCATAGGTAATAACAGTACCTTCTGCACCAGGTAGAGAGGATGAAAAGAATTCACATATGCAAAGTTCCTAGCACAATGCCCAGCATACAGTAAGCACTAAATAAATCCTAGCTATTAGTGTCATGTTAGAATGAAAAACTGACCAGCCTAAATCCACAGAGACAGAACATAGATTCGTGGTTGCCGGGAGCTGGTGGGAGGGGTTGACAAAAATGTTTTGGAACTAGAAGGAGATTGTGATCGCACAACATTGTGAATGCATTAAATGTCACTGAAATGTTCGCTCTAAAAAGGCTAAGTTTACATTATGTGAATTTCACCTCAATTAAAAAAAAAAACCTGTATTCCCATCTCAGTTCACCATGTGTTAGACAAATCTCTACCTTTCTCACCTGTCAGAAGTAATGATAGTACTATTTTGACCATAGGTCACATGTGAGAGTTAAATTAGGTGGTTATGTAAATTATTCTATGCATATAAAGCACATGGAACATAATAAATGCTGAAGAAATAACACCGATTATTCTTTGAGTTTAGTGATCAAAGTAGTGAGCACTTTGGAAGTTACCCTCTCTGCCTTTTCATGAGATGGATTGATGCATGCCACCCCTTATTATAGCACTGTCAACACGTGTAGATCCTATAAAAATTAAGTACGGAACGTTCTCCAAGATTAACCTTCTGAGATTCACCTGGGAAATTCATTCTCTGTAAGTCAAAAATTCTCACCTTAGCTCTTTTAGAATGAATATTAAGTTACTTAGCAAATATTTGAAATAAACCTGTCAATTACAATCAAACATATTAGTAAATCAGTTATTTCTGTCCACTTTTACTTAAATACCAGGAAATAGCTCCTAACTCCCACACAAAAAGTCACTGCTCCAACCAGTGACTTTGATGGAAGCTGTTGGCAGAAAGGATTCAGTTCTGTTTGGAAAGCAGTCACCCAGGAATTTCTATAACACCTGTTCCGGCCTGCGGGAGGGGAACGGTTTTCCTGAAAGGGATAAGTGTCTACACTGCCCTTCCATAATCTGGGCAAACAGCAACAGAAGGAGGGGAAGAAAAAAATGCACAGAGAAATTTGTAAGATATAAATCATAAGACCGAACAAAAAAAAAGACAAATACAAACGGAAGACCAGGTGTGCTGTTTCCAAATTATTCTGAGTTGAGCCCAAATCCCTAACATCTCACTTGGTACCAGCTATTCAAACAGATGTCTTAGCCTTCGGGAAAACTGCTAAAAATGAAAGTGCAAATCTTCATTGGGCTTCTGCTTTGCCCAAACCTGCCACTGTGTTGATGCTGGTGGCATTAAAATTACCAGCAATAGAAGCATCGTGGTAAAACAGAATGCCAGGATGTGTCATGAAACTTTTCTTGTTCACCTACTACATGACAGGAAACACACTAGAAAGGTTGGCATTTATTAGTTCGCTTAAATCCTTAAAATAACTCTGGGAGGAAGATTTATTAACTAGTTTTTTTTTATTTTTTAGATTTATCTTTTAGTGAGATAATATTGGTTTATAACACTATATGTTTCATGTGTGCAAAACTATATTTTGATTTTTGTATACAACATGCTCACCCCCAAGTATATAATTTCCATCTGTCACCATACAGTTGACCCCCCAATTCACCTTCTGCATCTCCCTCCCCCTCAGGTAACCACTATGCTGTTCTCTGTATCTATGTGTTTGTTTGGTTTGGTTTCCACAGTGGCTGCACCAGTTTACATTCCCACCAATGTGCATAAGTTTTCCCTTTTCTCCGCACCCTTGCCAAGACTTGTTCTTGCTTGCCTTTTTGATAATATCCATTCTGACAGGCATGAGGTGATATCTCAAGTTTTTTTAACATACAAGAAAACAAGCTCAAAGCCAACAGCCAGAAATGGCCAGGCGGGTTTGTGACCTGTGCAGTCACATGAGTGCTGTATTTGGTTTCATGATCCGCCATTGCTGTTTTGAAATTCTTCATTTTTGAACAAAAAGCCTGCATTTGTATTTTGCACTGGGTCCTGCAACTTATGTATCAAGTCCTGCCAATAGCCATGGTGATGTTTCCCCAGGTTTACCTCCTCCTTATGCATCTCCAGAGGCAGATCTCCAGAGGCAACAGAACCAATCCCCCTGGCTGTGACTCTTTCTCTTCTATCAGGGAGACAGGCTTGCAGAGAGGAGAAAAGGAGATGACACACTGAGGAGGGGTCTTTACAAGATGTCTGGGACTTCCGGGGCGGTCCAGTGGTTAAGACTTCACCTTCCAGTGCAGGGGGTGCAAGTTCGATCGCTGGTCAGGGAGCTCAGATCCCACATGCCTCGCGGCCAAAAAACCAAAACATAAAACAGAAGCCATATTGTAACAAATTCAATAAAGACTTTAAAAATGGTCCACATCAAAAAAAAAAAAAGATATCTGACAGTCTACAGGCACTCAGGAGTGACTCTAGACCAAGGGTACAGCCCAGAGGCCAAATTCGGCTCACCACCTGAGTTTTACAACCCACAAGCCAAGAATGGTTTTTACCTCTTTAAATAATTGAAGAAAAAAATTTTAATATTTCATGACACTTGAACAATATACGACATTCAGATTTCAGTGTCCGTAGTTTTACTGGAATACAGCCACACCCATTTATTTCCATATCATCTAGACCTGCTTTCAACTGCTGTTGAGTAATTGCAACAGAAACCATAGGACCCAAAAGCCAACCATGGCAACCCATGCTCCAGGTGTTTGATGAGTGAATGAATGAACAAATGTTTTTAAAATAGCACTGTCAGTACTGGGTAGGCCAAAAAGTGTCTTTGGTTTTTTAAGTAAAAATAAAAGACACATTTTTCATTTCCACCAAGAACTTTATTGAACAACACATTCGTCCTTTTGTTCCACTACCTTCTGCCATTTTTCAGGCAACTTCATAATTCCATCTTCCCAAAACTTTTTTATCTTTTTGAGCAAAGAACTGTTCCAGGTGCCTTTTACAGTCTTCCAGGGAATTGAAATTTCTTCCATTAAGAGAATTTTGTAAAGATCAAAATAAATGGAAATCCGAACGTGCAATGTCTGGTGAATACAGCAGACGAATCAGAACTTCCCAGACAAGCTGTAACAGTTTTTGCCTGGTCATCGAAGAAACATGCAGTCTTGCGTCATCCTGATGGAAGATTATGTGTTTTCTGGTGACTAATTCTGTACGCTTTTCATCGAGTGCTGCTTTCAGTTGGTCTCATTGGGAGCAGTACTTGGAATTAATCGTTTTGTTTTCTGGAAGGAGCTCATAATAGAGGACTCCCTTCCAATCCCACCATATATACAACATCCCATTCTTTGGATGAAGACCAGCTTTTGGTGTGGTTGTTGGTGGTTCATTTCACTTGCCCCACGATCTCTTCCGTTCCACATTGTTGTACAGTATCCACTTTTCATCGCCCGTCACAATTTGTTATAAAAACGGAACATTTTCATTATGCTTCAGTAAAGAATTGCATGCAAAGATATGGTCAAGAAGGTTTCTTTCGCTTAACTTATGTGGAACCCAAACATCAAAGCAATTCACATAACCAAGCTGGTGCAAATGATTTTCAACGCTTGAATGGATATTAAATGAGGAAGAGGAGGAGACATAAAGATGGAGAACAGGGTTGCAATTTAATGAACACCTATTATGGGCCAGGCATTTATCAAGATTATCACACGTAATGATCACAACCACTTTATAAGGTTTCCCATCCTGTAGGTGAGAAAAACTGAGGCTCAGAGAAGTAAATTAATTTGCCCAAAGTAGCACAGCTAGTAGCACAGCTAGTAAGGTCCTCCCTGGCCTCGGAGCCTGTTCCCGTTGTTCTACATCCCACTGCTGTCGCCCTGTGGGTTTCTAGAATAGCACCTCATACTCTCAGATTAGCATCTACATCTCTTTTGACCTGGCTTCTCAGAAATCAGCCTGAGCAACTAGAAATCTCACCTTGGCTCTTACCCAACACCTTTAGAGACACAGGTCAGAGATATGTAACTCTTAGCAGCACCCATTGCTGGTAACAAACAAGTAAATCCAGGAGATAGAGGACCTGGGCTGGAATCCAGCCCTCCTGATTACTGACTGCATGGTCTTGAGCAAGTCACCTAACATTTCCATGCCTCAGTCTCCTCATACACAAAATGGGTATATGCATATACTTAAACTCATAGGGTTGCTAAGGAATTAAGTGAGTTAATACGTGAGATGCACAAAAGTCTGACACATAGCAAGTGCTCAATAAAACTAAGCACAAGAATTATTATAGTTTAGCTTTAAACACCAGTGTCCTGATCCAGTTAAGTCAAGATGAAATGTAAGTAATTGGCCCAGATTATACAACAAAGCTAGGAGCAATGAAACTCCAACTTCACCCCATCCTGTTCATCTCACCCCAGACCCCAAATGGCCTCCCCAACAGCTCTTGCCCACCCCCTCCTGCACTCCCTCCCAAATCTTCAGCCAGTTTACTTAGCCTCACATTTCCAAGCTATCCTGAGTCATCCTTGAGGTCACAGCCAAGAGTTTTTGGGGGTTGTTCAGTGTTTGCTTCGGAAATGAGCCTTTTTCTAAGAGAGGAGCATGAAGCCAGAAGATGGAGTCCCACAGGTAGAGGGAAATTCAGCAGGACAGAAAAAAAAAAAACAGTAAGAGTATTTCCAGCAGAGCCCTGTCTGTCTCCATGAAACTCAGTATGTTCATTCCCCAGCACAAGACTTATTAGTTGCAGAATAGAATGGGGACCCCACAGTGAGGAGTCTTGAATTACAAACTCTTTTACCTTATTGCTTTTCTGTGGTCCCAATGACAATGAGCAGTGGCAGTTTCTATTAGAAATGTTAATTACTTTCCTGGGTAATTAGACTCACTGTGTACTGCAAGCACCTGACCCTCCTTTCATAACAGCAGAGATGGGAGGGAGGGAAAAAATTGGTTGGGGGGTGAGGGGGGGAGGTGGGAGGGGAAAGGAGAGTGTTTATAAACGCTGAGAAAAGCAAAATCATCCAAATTAGTTGAATGGAAAATGAAGTTACAGAGGCCGCGAGGGAAAGGCTGGGAGGACAGGAAATCTACTAGGAGGGGCTTTTGAACACGGGGTGGGGTGTGGGGGGGGCATCTGTCATGAAGATGGAAACAGTGGCAAACTCCTCTCGAAATAATGGGTCTTCAGAGAGATTCCCACTCTTACAGATGAGGCTACTAAGGTGCCAGGCTGCTCAGAGACTTCCCGAGGTCACACAGCAGGTAGAGGCAGGGCTGGACCAGAGCCTGGTGAATATTTCCTCCTTCCTTCCTTCAAGCATTCATTGGCTACATGACACAGTTCTGGTTCTCAAGGACTTTCAGGTCTGGGGGTGTAGACAGGTAATGGCAACATTGTTGTGAAGGAAGCATGTAGGAGGCTGTGATGAAGAATAATTGGGCCAGAGGCCCTCAGTGTAGGTGGAGTAGTCAGGGAGGGCTTCCCTGGGGAAGTGGCTTTTTCCCTGAGACCTGAAGGTTGGGAAGAGTCCTGCTATTTGGAGAGTTGGGGGTGAATGAGTGTATTAATTGGTGTTGTGGGTTGAATAGTGTCCCCCCCACCCCACCAAAGTCATGTCTACCCAGAACCCCAGAATATGACCTTATTGGAAATAAAGGTCTTTACAGATATGATTGGTTAAGATGAGGTCTTACTGGATAAGGGTGCGCCCTAAATCCAGTGATTAGTGGCTTTATAAGAAGAGGAAAATTGGGCACAGACACACGGGGAAGAGGTCCCGTGATGACAGAGGCAGAGATCAGAGGGAGGCAGCTGCAAGCCGAGGAGCACCGAGGATTGCCAGCCACCACAGAAGCTGTAAGAGGCAGGAAGGATTGCCCCCCCCCACAAGGGGCTTCAGAAGGAGCAGGGCCACGCTGAGACCTTGGTTTCAGACCTCTAGCCTCCAGAACCGAGAGAATAAACTGCTATTTGAAGCCACCCCGTTTGTGGTACTTTGCTACAGCATCCCTAGCAAACTAATGTACCTGGATCTCTGACATCACAGACTAAATTCCCAAAATAAGATAGGAAGAGGTCATCATGGGAGCAATGGGTGAGGAGTCCAGCTTTCCTGCAAACCTGCCTTGTTACTCTGGGCAAGTCACTCCCCACTTTGAGCTTTTATCTAAGTCAGGAAGAACTTGGGGTCCCCAACCCATGGTTGGGAACAAGCTGAATCAGCATCGCCTTGGGGAGGTCGGTTTAGTATGCAGATCCCTGGGCCCATTCTCCCCACCTCCCCACCCTGAAACCAGCATCTCTGGTGAGGCTCTGGAATCTGTATTTCTAACAAACTCCCCCGGAGAGGGAGCCTGATATATCACCAACTCCTTGGAATCTCTGGATTCCAACACCTACCCTAAGGGTCCTTCTAGAGCACTTTGTGCATTGCTCTAAGGACTGTCCACTCACCATGAGCCACGCCTGCCCGTCCGTGCTGACTTAACACACTGCTGGTGTCTGTGAGAAAACCCAGGCATCCAAGATGCCAGCAGGTGCTTGCGCCAAAGGAGAGATTCAGGCTTGGTCCTCAGGGTCATTAAAGAAGCTGTTTACAGAGCCCTGCTCCTCTTTTAATTTGTTTGTCTTTTCTATTGTGTAATTGAACCTCAGCCACGGGACTCAGCCGAGCCTTGGCGGGGAGGGCAGAAAGCCATCAATACCCAGGAGTTACTGACAGTCGTTTCCAAGGCGAGAGGCTCTGTGGGCAGACAGCAGAAAGGCTTGAATCCTGCCAGGCTTCAGAAGCAAGGCCATGTGGCGCAGGGGAGGGCACATGAACTTCCCCAATGAGACAAATCAAGGTTCAAATTCCAGCTCAGCCACAAGCCAGCTGTGTGACCTGGGGCAAATTTCTAAACCTCTCTGTTCCTCAAATTCCTAATCTATGAATCCAAGGGTAACATACCCACCTGGCAGCGTTGCTGGGAGAATTATAACAAGCCCATGGAGGACCCAACGAATTGTGGGTGCCTAGTAAACTATAAATTATTATTATCGTCATTAGTATTATTATTATTGAACAGTAGAAGCCTTGTCCTGGAGAACGCCAGTTGGTTTGGCAGGGGATAGTACACAACTGCTAGAGCTGGAAGAGGTTATGAAAAGAGCCCGGGATTTGGAATCAGAATTTCTAATTTTGAATTTCAGTTCTGCTGTATTTCCTCTGCGGCCCTGAGAAAGTCACTTAAACTCTCTGAACACCGATGTCCTCATCTCCCAAGTGGAGCCCAGAATCCCCATCCTCCCCACCTCTCCTTGTGACAATCAAATGAGACAACATTTGTGAAACTGGGTAAACTCCCAATCTTTTGACAAGTCCAAAACAGAGATTACTATTATCCAGCCCACTGGTTCGTAAGCCTGGCTGCCCACTGAAATCCCCCAAGGAGCTTCTAAAAAACTACCAGTGTCCACACCTCTGCCCAGACCAAATGAACAGTGGTCTCCAGGTCTGGGGTCTCAGCAAGGCCGGCAGCCACTAAAAAGCCACGGATCTGGCCCAAAGCCGCCTTTCTGCAGAGGAGGAAGCAAGTCCTCCCCACCCCGACCCTAGGGTGGGGTCTTGCCCACTTTTACACAGCAGGTTATTAACCCTCTGGAGTGTCCCTCACTCCACCCTGCCCTCTGTCAGCATAAAATCCCACCAGACACATTCTCAGGGGCCCATCAGAAAGGATTCTTTGTGGGACTTCCTTGGTGGTCCCGTGGTTAAGACTCCCGCGCTTCCACTGCAGGGGGCGTGGGTTCAATCCCTGGTCCTGGAATTAAGATCCCACATGCTGCGCGGTGCGGCCCAAAACAAAAGAAAAAGAAAGGATTCTTTGTGTTGAATAGTGTCTAGGAATCTAAGGCGCACGTAGCTGGCATTCTCCAGGAGAGCTCTGCCCAGAAGCTCCTCAGTAGAGGGCACTGACCCAGCAGTGGTGTCCTGTTCCTGCGCCATCGAGAGAGGCTGGGACTTTCCTGCAGGTGTCCTGCTGGGGACAGGGGGAAGGTGAACAAGCCTCAGCATCAAACCTGCCTGGTTCCAAGTCCCCCTCTGCCACTGACTAGCTGTGTGTACACCATTAGGCAGGCGGAATAAATGAGAATTTTGCTGTTTAAACACAGAGTTTCCCTGCCAGGCGGACTCTGATTCCTGCACCTTAGAAATGCTTCCTTCAACCCCGGGGTTCAGCGCAGCCCTTTGGATGAATCAGCCCTTTGTGGGCAGGCTCTTTCATCTATAACAGAGCAGATGGGGAGTTAAAGAAGAAGGCTAGGGTGCCAGGAGAAGGCCAGGGAGCAGAGGCAGCGAGGCCTCGGTCTCTGAAAGGCTGTGTAGGGAGGAGGCCCCAGGAGCAGAATTAGGTTGCTAGGAGAAAGGCCCAGGAAGGAGATTCAACCCAACAGAAAGAAGTTTGTCAGAGTAAGTTGTGAAACAAAGGAGCCAGATGCCTGGTGAGGTAGTAAGCTCCCCGTCACACCAGAATTATGTCTGTGGACGTTGCCCAGCCACCGGTGAGGATGGACATGTGAACTCCAAGGGCCCTTCCATGCTCAGATTCTATGTGTTGATGACCCTGGAGTCCCAGTGACCAGATTTGCAAGAAAAGAGTCAGGCAGACGTTCCAGTCCTCACTTCATCACTTGTTAGTTGTGTGACCTTGAGCAAGTTATTTGATTTCTCTAAGGCCGTTCCCTCATCTGCAATACAACAATCATCACATCCATTTTGAATGACTGGGGCGAGAATTGAACAGTGTATGGTACACAGAGCACTTGAATGGGCCTTGTACACAGTCGAGTCTGAAACAGCAAAGCGCCCCAGCCGCCCTCCTAATCGTGTTCACGACCCTCCCAGCAGTTCCTAGGTCTTCCGGGAGATGTGCTGATCAAGCAGATTAGTGCACAAAACCAACCGTCACTCACATCCTTGGATGCCCAGGATTAAATGCTGGTCGCAGTCCCTTCCCATTAAACTCATGCCTCGCAAAGCCCAGGCTGTTTCACAGGGAGAGAGGGCTTAAAGGCCATGCCTAAAAGGAAGCTGCTACTGAGAGGAGAGAAAAAACTAGGCCTAAAGGATCTTGAAGAATGCAGGCGTGGTGCTGGAGCTGAAAACCCACATCTCTGAGTGCGGGTCTGCACTGCTGGGCAGGAAGGCAAGTTCCTTCCTCGGTGCAGGTGCAAGAGCCAGACATTCCAATCCCCAGGGCGCCAGCTGGCTGTCTCCTCCACCGCCTCCCGCTGACCCCGGGCCCACCCTAAAGATGGGAGGTGAGCATCCATCTACTGGACAAAGGCCAGCCAGGGCCAGAGTGACACCACATGCCCTACCTTCTATGTGTGTGGTGTAAGCAGGGGCTTCCCACTAGGATTTGAGGGGATCGTAGCATATTCCCACCTTGGTCTCCACAAAGCATCTCCCCTATTAATTTATCACCCAGGCTTGGAGCTTACGACTTTTCAGCTTTTAAAGTACCTTTACTTCTGTTTCCTAAAACCGCATTCCCAGCCGTCAGGAAATCAAAGAAGAAAATGGTCCAAACCATTTCCAACAACTAAGAATTCCTAGTTGGCTTGGAAATCATCTCTGGGTTAAGCCACCTGCCCTGAGCTCCTCTAGAAATGAATTTTAGAGCCAGCAATAGCACAGTAATAATGCTTTTTCATGTGTATTTGTTCTCAATAGTAACGTTGTGCTTAAAACCACCATGATTTATTACTTCTGCAATTCTGGGGTCAACTGAGTTCTGCTGGGCGGTTCTTCTGCTTTACGTGGAGGAGCTGAGGTCTCTCTGTATTCAGTAGGAGCTTAGCTGGGAGCGATGCTGAGCTGAGCGTCACTCTCATCGCCCTCATCCTCCAGGGCTCTGTCCACGTGGTCTCTCATCGCGCACTAGTCTAACCAAGTTTCTTTCACAGTACAACGGCTGCCTTCCCAGAGTGAGGGTCTGAGAGGAGAAACCCCAGCGTGCACGTATGTGTCAATCCTTTAACTCAATTATGCTCGCTGATGGCCCATTGGCCTAAACAAGTCACAAGGACACAGGCTACACAGGGCATGAACACTAGGAAGTGAGGTCACGTGGGGAGCCACCAGTATGAAATCTACCACAATTAACTTATTTGATGATAAGCCCCTGAAAGACAGCTCGTCTATCCCATGCACTCTTGTATCCCCAGTCCTAGGAGACTGGTGAATACATCTGATCCTGCAAGCACCCTGAGATAGTTATATCAAAAAGCTGATCTCCGTTTGCAGACAGCTGTGAGAGCTTGCAGTCATGCAGCTAGTTAGGGGCTGGTGCCCAGGACATCAAGCCCAAGCCTTTCCTCTCCACTATTCCTGCTAATCCTGTCATATAAACTTTTTTTCTGCCAGCCCCTCCTTACCCTGTATGTCTCTTCTCTCCAAACTTCCTGGTGACATGGTTAATTATTTATAAATGAACATTTAAATGCACCAGAATATGTGTTATTTGAAGGAAGCCTGTGGTGACTGATAGAGTAATGAAAATAATCATTTACTCCACAAGCATTTATCGGCGCTCAGTTTGCACCAGGCACTGTGCGGGCAGTGGTGGAGGAACAATGGAGGGATTCGGGGTTAGAAAATGGGGCTGCTGCCCTCAGGGAGCTAAATCACTTATGCTTCCAGCAACAGATATTTGTCCGGCACCTCCTGTGTGTCTGACTAAGTACCAGGCAACAGGGGTGAACCCAGCACCATTTCTGCCCTCAAGATGCTCACGGACTGGCCGGGACGCCAGCCAGCACGCATCCCGCATCACGTGGGTGTAATGGGATAGCTGTGTTTGGGAAAGGTCCTCTGAGGGTGGAGAAGGGCCAAACTCTGCCTGGTGGAGAGACAGGGGTCAAAGAAAGCTTCCCAGGGACAGTGACCCACGAACTGTCCCTGGACACTGAAGAAGGTGACACAGTAGATGAGATCCCAGAGAGCCACGCAGGCTGGGACAAGAAGGCACTAAAGATAATCCAAGTCACTAAGTCGGGGACAGAGGGTCTCCTGCATCCCGTGTGCAGAGCCAGTCTCCTAAGATGCACAGCCCAAGGCTGCTCTACCCAGAGGTACCAGCTTGGCCAGAAGGTGCTTCCCTGCCCCATCCTGCTGATCCCGTCAAGGTCATGTGCTTGCACAGTCCTTCCCTGACGACCAGAGTGGTCCCTCCTTTGCTACCACTCCATGTTTATCTCCTTCATGGAGCTTGGCCCTGACATGGCCGACTTGCTTATTATCTGTCACCTCCACTCAAAATAGCTCCATGGGGGTAGGGACTTGGCTACTCTCTGACATCCCTATTAGAATGGAAGCTGCATAGGGACCAGGACTTTGTCTGGCTCATGTGTCAAGCACCTATAGGAATCTCTGGCACCTAGAATGTGATTAAAGAATGAATGAAGGCAAGGGTCCCTAGCGGGAGGAATGAGAGGCTGGGGAGTAGGGGGGGCACCAGGAGTAAGTCCTAGGAGTCCTATGACTTTAGAACAAGCCCTATCTGAGCGCCCATATTGCCTCTGTCCCTTGCTCAATCACAGACTATCGGAAAGCAATCCCCCTCTTCAGACCCCCCAGATTCATCCCCATTGCCAGGCATCCTTTTCCAGATCAAATTTCAGAACAAGTACCAAGGGTTCTATTTTTTTTTTTTTTTTTTTTTTGGCGGTATACGCAGGCCTCTCACTGTTGTGGCCTCTCCCGTTGCGGAGCACAGGCTCCGGATGCGCAGGCTCAGCGGCCATGGCTCACGGGCCCAGCCACTCCGCGGCATGTGGGATCTTCCCGGACCGGGGCACGAACCCGCGTCCCCTGCATCGGCAGGCGGACTCTCAACCACTGCACCACCAGGGAAGCCCAAAGGGTTCTATTTTTGACAGGTCTTGAGATTGTGGGGGCAGCCTTATGGGTCCACCAGGGAGGTCAGGCCTGGCGGGAGGCCAGCCAACATCGTATGATCAACATCGTGATGAGGTATGAAATTCAAAGCTCAGCTGTGCTTGGTTCCAGAGAGAGGGCAAGAAGCAAGAGAGATTTCTTATGAACCTTTGTGTTTTCATACATGCTGATCCCTCTTCAGGAAAATCCTTCCCTCCCTTTACATGGTGAATTCTTATCCATCCTTCAAAACCCCACTGAAATACGCCCCCTTCTCTGAAAACAGCTCTGACCCGCACTGCATTAGTCACTCTCTCTTCTGTACTCCCATCAGAGCTGGAACATGATTCTATGAATACTTTATCATTTTTGCTGTTCAGTGAGACCTTTCCTAGAGCAGAGGTGGCCTGATCTCTTGTAGCTCCAATGCCCATCACAGAACCTCATACATACTACACCTAATAATAACCACCATTTGGTACGCACACACTCTATTTCCAGGCTCTATGCTAAGAGTTTTATGTACATCATTTAACTGAATCCTCACAACAGCCCAGAGAGTTGGATTCTAATAGGATCCCATGTTGCAGGTGAGTAAACTGAATGATGGAAGTAGAATCTATTACATGTCTGATGAGTGTGTGTTCAGTAAACGGGAAAATGAGGAAGTGAGTGAGTGACAGAATTAAAAAATAAAGTCATTTGTTTTCATTTTAGCTGCCTTTGTCTTCTAGGGAGATGATCCCTGGGGCATCCTCTTAGGCTGAAGTGTTCAACATCCAGTCCTTAGAATCCCTGGGTGCTCAGCATGGGAGGAAAGTTGAATAGAAAGTATAGAATAGGGAGACCTTCAAGATGGCAGAGGAGTAAGACGTGGAGATCACCTTCCTCCCCACAAATACATCAAAAATACATCTACACGTGGAACAACTCCCACAGAACACCTACTGAACGCTGACAGAAGACCTCAGACTTCCCAAAAGGCAAGAAACTCCCCCACGTACCTGGGTAGGGTGAAAAAAAAAGAATAAACAGAGACAAAAGAATAGGGACAGGACCTGCACCTGTGGGAGGGAGCTGTTAAGGAGGAAAGGTCTCCACACACTAGAAGCCCCTTCGCGGGCGGAGACTGCGGGTGGCGGAGGGGGAAAGCTTCGGAGCCGCGGAGGAGAGCACAGCAACAGGGGTGCGGAGGGCAGAGCGGAGAGATTCCCGCACAGAGAATCAGGGCCGACCGGCACTCACCTGCTCGAGAGGCTTGTCTGCTCACCCGCCGGGGCAGGCGGGGCTGGGAGCTGAGGCTCGGGCTTCGGTCGGAGCGCCGGGAGAGGACTAGGGTTGGCGGCGTGAGCACAGCCTGAAGGGGGTTAGTGCGCCACGGCTAGCCGGGAGGGAGTCCGGGGAAAAGCCTGGACCTGCCGAAGAGGCAAGAGACTTTTTCTTCCCTCTTTGTTTCCTGGTGCGCGAGGAGACGGGAATAAGAGCGCTGCTTGAAGGAGCTCCAGAGACAGGCGCGAGCCGCGGCCAAAAGCGCGGAGGGACCCCAGAGACGGGCATGAGACGCCAAGGTTGCTGCTGCCGCCACCAAGAAGCCTGTGTGCGAGCACAGGTCACTATCCACACCTCCTTTCCGGGGAGCCTGTGCAGCCCGCCACTGCCAGGGTCCCGGGATCCAGGAACAACTCCACGGGGAGAACTCACGCACGGCGCACCTCAGGCTGGTGCAACGTCACGCCGGCGCAACGTCACGCCGGCGAAACGTCACGCCGGCCTCTGCCGCCGCAGGCCCGCCCTGCACGCAGTGCCCCTCCCACCCCGGCCTGCGTGAGCCAGAGCCCGCGAATCAGCGGCTCCTTTAACCCCGTCCTGTCTGAGCGAAGAACAGACGCCTTCCAGCGACCTACACGCAGAGGCGGGGCCCAATCCAAAGCTGAGCCCCTGGGAGCTGTGAGAACAAAGAAGAGAAAGGGAAATCTCTCCCAGCAGCCTTAGAAGCAGCGGATTAAAGCTCCACAATCAACTTGATATGCCCTGCATCTCTGGAATACCTGAATAGACAACGAGTCATCCCAAATTGAGGAGGTGGATTTTGAGAGCAAGATTTATGATTTTTTTCCCCTTTTCCTCTTTTTGTGAGTGTGTATGCTTCTGTGTGAGATTTTGTCTTTATAGCTTTGCTTCCACCATTTGTCCTAGAGGTCTATCTGTCCAGTTTTTTTTAATTAAAAAAATTTTTTTCTTAATATTTTTTATTTTAATAACTTTATTTTATTTTATCGTACTTTATTTTATTTTACTTTATCTTCTTTCTTTCTTTCCTTCCTTCCCTCCGTCCTTCCTCCCTCCCTCCCTCCCTCCCTGCCTCCTTTCTTTCTTTCTTTCTACTTCTACTAATTCATTCTTTCTACTTTTTCTCCCTTTTATTCTGAGCCATGTGAATGAAAGGCTCTTGGTGCTACAGCCAGGAGTCAGTGCTGTGCCTCTGAGGTGGGAGAGCCAACTTCAGGACACTGGTCCACAAGAGACCTCCCAGCTCCACATAATATCAAACAGCGAAACTCTCCCAGAGATCTCCATCTCAACACCAACACCCAGCTGCACTCAACAACCAGCAAGCTACAGTGCTGGACACCCTATGCCAAACAACTAGCAAGACAGGAACACAACACCACACATTAGCAGAGAGGCTGCCTAAAATCATAATAAGTCCACAGACACCCCAAAACACACCACCAGACGTGGACCTGCCCACCAGAAAGAAAAGATCCACCCTCATCCACCAGAACACAGGCACTAGTCCCCTCCACCAGGAAGCCTACACAACACACTGAACCAATCTTAGCCACTGGGGACAGACACCAAAAACAAAGGGAACTACGAACCTGCAGCCTGCAAAAAGGAGACCCCCAAACACAGTAAGATAAGCAAAATGAGAAGACAGAAAAACACACAGCAGATGAAGGAGCAAGATAAAAACCCACCACACCTAACAAATGAAGAGGAAATAGGCAGTCTACCTGAAAAAGAATTCAGAATAATGATAGTAAAGATGATCCAAAATCTTGGAAATAGAATAGACAAAATGCAAGAAACATTTAACAAGGACCTAGAAGAACTAAAGAGCAAACAAGCAACGATGAACAACACAATAAATGAAATTAAAAATACTCTCGATGGGATCAATAGCAGAATAACTGAGGCAGAAGAACGGATAAGTGACCTGAAAGATAGAATAGTGGAAATAACTACTGCAGAGCAGAATAAAGAAAAAAGAATGAAAAGAACTGAGGACAGTCTCAGAGACCTATGGGACAACATTAAACGCACCAACATTCGAATTATAGGGGTTCCAGAAGAAGAAGAGAAAAAGAAAGGGACTGAGAAAATATTTGAAGAGATTATAGTTGAAAACTTCCCTAATATGGGAAAGGAAATGGTTAATCAAGTCAAGGAAGCACAGAGAGTCCCATAAAGGATAAATCCAAGGAGAAATACGCCAAGACACATATTAATCGAACTGTCAAAAATTAAATACAAAGAAAACATATTAAAAGCAGCAAGTGAAAAACAACAAATAACACACGAGGTAATCCCCATAAGGTTAACCGCTAACCTTTCAGCAGAAACTCTGCAAGCCAGAAGGGACTGGCAGGACATATTTAAACTGATGGAGAAAAACCTGCAACCAAGATTACTCTACCCAGCAAGGATCTCATTCAGATTTGATGGAGAAATTAAAATCTTTACAGACAAGCAAAAGCTGAGAGAGGTCAGCACCACCAAACCAGCTTTACAACAACTGCTAAAGGAACTTCTCTAGGGAAGAAACACAAGAGAAGGAAAAGACCTACAATAAAGAACCCAAAACAATTAAGAAAATGGGAATAGGAATATACATATCAATAATTACCTTAAATGTAAATGGACTAAATGCTCCCACCAAAGGACACAGACTGGCTGAATGGATACAAAGACAAGACCCATATATATGCTGTCTACAAGAGACCCACTTCAGAACTAGAGACACATACAGACTGAAAGTAAGGGGATAGAAAAAGATATTCCATGCAAATGGAAACCAAAAGAAAGCTGGAGTAGCAATTCTCATATCAGACAAAATAGACTTTAAAATAAAGACTATTAGAAGAGACAAAGAAGGACACTACATAATAATCAAGGGATCGATCCAAGAAGAAGATATAACAATGGTAAATATTTATGCACCCAACATAGGAGCACCTCAATACATAAGGCAAATACTAACAGCCATAAAAGGGGAAATCGACAGTAATACATTCATAGTAGGGGACTTTAACACCCCACTTTCACCAATGGACAGATCATCCAAGATGAAAATAAATAAGGAAACACAAGCTTTAAATGATACATTAAACAAGGTGGACTTAATGGATATTTATAGGACATTCCATCCAAAAACAACAGAATACACATTTTTCTCAAGTGCTCATGGAACATTCTCCAGGATAGATCATATCTTGGGTCACAAATCAAGCCTTGGTAAATTTAAGAAAATTGAAATCATATCAAGTATCTTTTCTGACCACAACGCTATGAGACTAGATATCAATTACAGGAAAATATCTGTAAAAAATACAAACACATGGAGGCTAAACAATACAGTACTTAATAACGAAGTGATCACTGAAGAAATCAAAAAATACCTAGAAACAAATGACAATGGAGATGCAACGACCCAAAACCTATGGGATGCAGCAAAAGCAGTTCTAAGAGGGAATTTTATAGCAATACAATCCTACCTTAAGAAACAGGAAACATCTCGAATAAACAACCTAACCTTGCACCAAAAGGAATTAGAGAAAGAAGAACAAAAAACCCTCAAAGTTAGCAGAAGGAAAAAATTCATAAAAATCAGATCAGAAATAAATGAAAAAGAAATGAAGGAAACAGTAGCAAAGATCAGTAAAACTAAAAGCTGGATCTTTCAGAAGATAAACAAAATTGAATAACAATTAGCCAGACTCATCAAGAAAAAAAAGGGAGAATACTCAAATCAATAGAATTAGAAATGAAAAAGTAACAACTGACACTGCAGAAATACAAAATCATGAGAGATTACTACAAGCAACTCTATGCCAATAAAATGGACAACCTGGAAGAAATGGACAAATTCTTAGAAATGCACAACCTGCCAAGACTGAATCAGGAAGAAATCGAAAATATGAACAGACCAATCACAAGCACTGAAAAATGAAACTGTGATTAAAAATCTTCCAACAAACAAAAGCCCAGAACTAGATGGCTTCACAGGCGAATTCTATCAAACATTTAGAGAAGAGCTAACACCTATCCTTCTCAAACTCTTCCAAAATATAGCAGAGGGGGAACACTCCCAAACTCATTCTACGAGGCCACCATCACCTTGATACCAAAACCAGACAAGGATGTAATAAAGAAAGAAAACTAGAGGCCAATATCACTGATGAACATAGATGCAAACATCCTCAACAAAATACTAGCAAACAGAATCCAACAGCACATTAAAAGTATCATACACCATGATCAAGTGGGGTTTATTCCAAGAATGCAAGGATTCTTCAATATATGCAAAACAATCAACGTGATAAACCATATTAACAAATTGAAGGTGAAAAACCATATGATCATCTCAATAGATGCAGAGAAAGCTTTCGACAAAATTCAACACCCATTTATGATAAAAACCCTGCAGAAAGTAGGCATAGAGGGAACTTTCCTCAACATAATAAAGGCCATATATGACAAACCCACAGCCAACATCGTTCTCAATGGTGAAACACTGAAAGCATTTCCACTAAGATCAGGAACAAGACAAGGTTGCCCACTCTCACCACTCTTATTCAACATAGTTTTGGAAGTTTTAGCCACAGCCGTCAGAGAAGAAAAGGAAATAAAAGGAATCCAAATCGGAAAAGAAGGAGTAAAGCTGTCACTGTTTGCAGATGACATGATACTATACATAGAGAGTCCTAAACATGCTACCAGAAACTACTAGAGCTAATCAATGAATTTGGTAAAGTAGCAGGATACAAAATTAATGCACAGAAATCTCTTGCAGTCCTATACACTAATGATGAAAAATCTGAAAGTGAAATCAAGAAAACACTCCCATTTACCATTGCAACAAAAAGAATAAAATATATAGGAATAAACCTACCTAAGGAGACAAAAGACCTTATGCAGAAAATTATAAGACACTGATGAAAGAAATTAAAGATGATACAAATAAATGGAGAGATATACCATGTTCTTGGATTGGAAGAATCAACATTGTGAAAATGACTCTACTACCCAAAGCAATCTACAGATTCAATGCAATCCCTATCAAACTACCAATGGCATTTTTCACAGAACTAGAACAAAAAATTTCACAATGTGTATGGAAACACAAAAGACCCCGAATAGCCAAAGCAATCTTGAGAACAAAAAACGGAGCTGGAGGAATCAGGCTCCCTGACTTCAGACTATACTACAAAGCTACAGTAATCAGGACAGTATGGTACTGGCACAAAAACAGAAATATAGATCAATGGAACAGGATAGAAAGCCCAGAGATAAACCCACGTGCATATGGTAACCTTATCTTTGATAAAGGAGGTAGGAATGTACAGTGGAGAAAAAACAGCCTCTTCGATAAGTGGTGCTGGGAAAACTGGACAGCTACATATAAAAGTATGAGATTAGATCACTCCCTAACACCATACACAAAAATAAGCTCAAAATGGATTAAAGACCTAAATGTAAGGCCAGAGGAAAACATAGGCAGAACACTCTATGACATAAATCACAGCAAGATCCTTTTTGACCCACCTCCTAGAGAAATGGAAATAAAAACAAAGATAAACAAATGGGACCTAATGAAACTTCAAAGCTTTTGCACAGCAAAAGAAACCGTAAACAAGACCAAAAGACAACCCTCAGAATGGGAGAAAGTATTTGCAAATGAAGCAACTGACAAAGGATTAATCTCCAAATTTTATAAGCAGCTCATGCAGCTCAATAACAAAAAACCAAACAACCCAATCCAAAAATGGGCAGAAGACCTAAATAGACATTTCTCCAAAGAAGATATACAGATTGCCAACAAACACATGAAAGAATGCTCAACATCATTAATCATTAGAGAAATGCAAATCAAAACTACAATGAGATATCATCTCACACCAGTCAGAATGGCCATCATCAAAAAAATCTGGAAACAATAAATGCTGGAGAGGTTGTGGAGAAAAGGGAACAGTCTTGCACTGCTGGTGGGAATGTGAATTGGTACAGCCACTATGGAGAACAGTATGGAGGTTCCTTAAAAAACTACAAATAGAACTACCATATGACTCAGCAATCCCACTACTGGGCATATACCCTGAGAAAACCATAATTCAAAAAGAGTCATGTACCAGAATGTTCATTGCAGCTCTATTTACAATAGCCCAGAGATTGAAACAACCTAAGTGTCCATCATCGGATGAATGGATAAAGAAGATGTGGCACATATATACAATGGAATACTACTCAGCCATAAAAAGAAACGAAATTGAGCTATTTGTAATGAGGTGGATGGACCTAGAGACTGTCATACAGAGTGAAGTCAGTCAGAAAGAGAAAGTCAAAAACCATATGCTAACACATATATATGGAATTTAAGAAAAAAAAATGTCATGAAGAACCTAGGCGTAGGACAGTAATAAAGACACAGACCTACTAGAGAATGGACTTGAGGATATGGGGAGGGGGAAGGGTAAGCTGTGACAAAGCGAGAGAGGCATGGACATATATACACTACCAAACGTAAGGTAGATAGTCAGTGGAGAGCAGCCGCATAGCACAGCGAGATCAGCTCGGTGCTTTGTGACCACCTGGAGGGGTGGGATAGGGAGGGGGGGGCGGGAGGGAGACGCAAGAGGGAAGAGATGTGGGAATATATATATATGTATAACTGATTCATTTTGTTATAAAGCAGAAGCTAACACTCCATTGTAAAGCAATTATACTCCAATAAAGATATAAAAAAAATTAATGCACAGAAATCTCTTTCATTCCTATATACTAACGATGAAAAATCTGAGAGAGAAATTTAGGAAACACTCCCATTTATCATTGCAACAAAATAAATTAAATATCTAGGAATAAACCTAACTAAGGAGACAAGAGCCCTGTATTCAGAAAACTATAAGACACTGTTGAAAGAAATTAAAGATGATACAGATGGAGAGATATACCATGTCCTTCGATTGGAAGAATCAACACTGTGAAAATGACTATACTACCCAAAGCAACCTATATATTCAATGCAATCCCTATCAAACTACCAGTGGCATTTGTCACAGAACCAGTAAAAAAATTTTCACAATTTGTATGGAAACACAAAAGACCCCGAATAGCCAAAGCAATATTGAGAAAGAAAAACGGAGCTAGAGGAATCAGGTTCCCTGACTTCAGACTATACTACAAAGCTACAGTAATCAAGACAGTATGGTACTGGCACAAAAACAGAAAGATAGATCAATGGAACAGGATAGAAAGCCCAGAGATAAACCCATGCACACATGGTCATCTTATCTTTGATAAAGGAGGCAAGAATATACAATGGAGAAAAGACAGCATCTTCAATAAGTGGTGCTGGGAAAACTGGGCAGCTACAAGTAAAAGAATGAAATTAGAACACTTCTTAACACCATACACAAAAGTAAGCTCAAAATGGATTAAAGACCTAAATGTAAGGCCAGACACTATAAAACTCTTATAGGAAAACACAGGCAAAATACTCTCTGACATAAATCACAGCAAGATCCTTTTTGACCCACCTCCTAGAGAAATGGAAATAAAAACAAAAATGAGCAAATGGGGCCTAATGAAACTTAGAAGCTTTTGCACAGCAAAGGAAACCATAAACAAGACGAAAAAACAACCCCCAGAATGGGAGAAAATATTTGCAAACGAAGCAACTGACAAAGGATTAATCTCCAAAATATACAAACAGCTTATGCAGTTCAATATCAAAAAAACTAACAACTCAATCTAAAAATGGGCAGAAGACTTAGACATTTTTCCAAAGAAGATATGCAGATTGCCAACAAATACATGAAAGGATGCTAACATCACTAATCATTAGAGAAATGCAAATCAAAACCACAATGAGGAAATACCTCACACCTGTCAGAATGTCCATCATCAAAAATCTACAAACAATAAATGCTGGAGAGGTTGTGGAGAAAAGGGAACCCTCCTGCACTGTTGGTGGGAATGTAAACTGATATAGCCACTAAGGAGAACAGTATGGAGGTTCCTTAAAAAACTAAAAATAAAACTACCATATGACCCAGCAATCCTACTACTGGACATATACCCTGAGAAAACCATAATTCTTAAAGAGACATGTATCACAATGTTCATTGCAGCACTGTTTAGAATAGCCAGGACATGGAGGCAACCTAAGTGTCCATCAACAGATGAATGGATAAAGAAGATGTGGCTCATATATACAATGGAATATGACTCAGCCGTAAAAAGAAACAAAATTGAGTTATTTGTAGTGAGGTGGATGGACCTAGAGTCTGTCATACAGAGTGAAGTAAGTCAGAAAGAGAAAAACAAATACCGTATGCTAACGCATATATAAAGAATCTAAACAAAAATTGGACTGATGAACCTAGAGGGAGGACAGGAATAAAGAAGCAGACATAGTGAATGGACTTGAGGACACGCGGAAGGGGAAGGGTAAGCTGGGACGAAGTAAGAGAGTAGCACTGACATATCTCCACTACCAAATTTAAAATAGCTAGTGGGAAGCAGCCGCATAGCACAGGGAGATCAGCTTGGTGCTTTGTAACCACCTAGAGGGGTGGGATAGGGAGGGTGGTAGGGAGACGCAAGAGGGAAGGGATATGGGGATATATGTATACATATAGCTGATTCACTTTGTAATATAGCAGAAACTAACACAACATTGTAAAGCAGTTATGCTCCAATAAAGATGTTCAAAAATAATATAGTGGGCTTCCCTGGTGGCGCAGTGGTTGAGAGTCCGCCTGCCGATGCAGGGGACACGGGTTCGTGCCCCATTCCGGGAAGATCCCACATGCCGCGGAGCGGCTGGGCCCGTAAGCCATGGCCGCTGAGCCTAAGCGTCCGGAGCCTGTGCTCCGCAACGGGAGAGGCCACAACAGTGAGAGGCCCACGTATCGCAAATAAATAAATAAATAAATAAAAATAACATAGAATAAAAATACCTCGTTATAAAATATAATTTCCCAGGCCCCCTAGAATGAAGGACAGGTCCTAGAACTCTCAACGTGTGGGCAGATCATCACCTCTTAGAGGGCTGCTGGTTCTGGAATTTCTTTCCTTCCATAATGTCCCCCCAACCCCAGGCCACCTGCCTAATCCTCCATCCTGCTTGTGGATGGATTTGCCTGAGATTTGCATTTCTCAGGGCTTGAGTGATCTGTCCATCTGTGGGTGTTAACGCACACACATGTCCTCTCTGACTTTGGTTGGCAAGAGCCTTCAATCGGAGTGGTGTGGCCAGTGTCCCCACAGATGGAAATGTATCTCCTCTTTCACTGCTTCTCTCTGAAGCCTTGGGCTGGGAAACAGCATGCTCTTGTGATTACAGCAGATTCGTGGCTGGGGTGTGAGGATAAGAGGATCTGGACTCAGTCTCAAAACCACCGTTAGATGATGTTGTTGCTAGTTATGGACCAGAGATAAGAGGTAGGTGAGCTTTGGAGCCTTGCGGGAGCCCTGACCCCAAATAGATAACCCCTTCTCAGGCCCACCATCCAGACAGACTAAAGGTTTCCCCAACCTATGCCTTCCCCAAAGCTGCGTGTTAATTACCCCGAGAGGGCTGAAGAGGTGCTTCCTCACAGTTGCCAGCTGGAGCCATGGGAATCATTTCAACGTGAAAAAGTCAAGATGGAGGCATAACATGTTAAGCCCTGCAACTGATTTCTGCATTTGTTTCAGATCGAGATGGCATAACTTGGATAACAATTGGATTTTGGCATCTTGGGAAGTCTTGCCAATTAAATCACCTCTGAGAAGAGCTAACAGTTATTGGGCACTCATTGGAGTTAGGCTCTGTGCTAAACACTCCCATAGGCATAGTCTGATAGAAATCTTTCAACAACCCAAAGATGAAACAACTGTTAGTACTACTCTCATATTATAGGTGAGGAAACCGAGATTCAAACGGCTGGCCCATGGTTTCACAATCCACAGGTAGTGGACCACAGATCCGACCCCAGGTCTGTATGACTCCGGCACCTCCCTATTTTCCTGCCAGAGTAAGAGTGAAGCCCAGCTTTGGTTGGCCAGCCATCTGATTTGTGGAGCTTAAAAACCAGGAATCTCGGAGTTACAGAAGTATACCAGGGATTCTTGGCAAGCTCTGAGAAAGCAGATGGCAGCCACCATCATGAGGGTAACCATCTACAACCAGTAGTCTGAGCACACAAACTACCTTCTTGTTCTGACCACCCAGAATGGCTACCTCTCCCAGCCCCATCTACACCCATTCTGACTCTCTAAGGATTCAGCAGGAGGGAACTCCCTCACTTTCCAGAAATAACCTGAGCTGCTGGGCCCATCACCCAGAGTGTCTGTTGATCATTTAAGATCCTTAAGTCACTACCCGAGCACTTTACCACACTGGATCCCAGGATGATTGTATTTCTCTGGGCCTCACTTCCTTTCTCGGTTTCTCGGTGAAACTTGGAATCAGACTAGACGGATTATGATAACTTTGTTAGCTTTGGCATTGTCAGGTCTTCCAGAACAGTACTGTTCAGTAGAAGTTTCTGCAAAGATAGAAATGTTGAAAATCCATGCCATCCAATATGGCAGCCCCCAACCACATGGGGCTGTTGACACTTGAAATGTGGTGGAATGTGATAAGGAATTGAATTGTTAATTTTATATAAGTTCGATAGATTTCAATTTAAATGGCCACCTGTGGCTAGTAGCTATCATACTGGACACTGCAATTCTAGAATTAATATTAAGACTACTGCTGGGTCCCACAAGATATGGAAGCCCGTTCCATATTACCAGTAATATCACTATAATAACCAATAGGGCACCACAGGGTGGCTTGAGGGGCTTTTAACTCGCCTACAACCTCCATCAACCACCCAGCAAAGACACCAGAAAAAAAAAATGTAAATTTTCTGAAAAGAAAACTATTTCCTCTGCAAACAAGCTTCAAAACAATTTGCCCGGTTGCCCTGCATAATTACACTGTGTCCCTAACTCTTCCTATACAGGTATTTTGGTGTCACCACAGCTTCTCACATTGGTTGAATATTTTTTTAAGTTTTCAGTCTTAACAAAGCCATTCTCTCTTTGATCCTCATGACAGCTCTCTGAAGCAAGTACCATTATTCTCATTTTGTAGCTCCAGAAACTGAAGTTTCCAGGATTCAAATGTCTTCTAAACCAATGAAAAATTCCATCCCAGACAATGGGGCACAAGGCCCATTGGCCTATCCTCCCACAGTTGAAATTGATGGAAACCTGGATCTGGGATCATTTTCAATAGGTACCTGTGTGTACCTCTGTAGACTGGAGGTATTTACTGAATGTACAAAGCAGAGAGAAGAGCTTCAGGTCTGGACAAAGAACCGATGGAGACTGGCTCGACAGAGGGAGGGAGGGGGCACATCACACTTGGTATTATAGGGACACTCTGTGGGGCTCTGTTCAACCTCAGTGCTCTGTGTGACCTCCAGCGCATCTCTCCATCTCTCTGGCCTTGGTCACCTTCTCTGGACATCACGGGTGGGGGTTACACCAGATGATCTCTAAGGACTCAGACTCCTAGGACTCGAGGAATTGATGGAGTGCTCGCTGCTTGCCATTTGCAGCGTACTCTGCACCAGGGAGATACAGGGAAGAAGAAGGTAGGGCTGCAGGAAACTTTGCCAGTTGGTCCTCATCATCGCAGAGTGACCTGACCTGCAGAGGTGTATTTGGAGGGGATAGTACAAAGACCTGTGCTCACCGTCCTGGCCCTGCCACTTTGAGCTATGTGACCTTAAGCAGGTCACATAACCTCTCTGAGCCTAAGTGAAGTCAACTGTAAAGTAACACCACCACCTATCTCAGAGGTTGTGATGAGGACCACATGAGACAACCAAGAAGTGTCTATCAGTGGTACTTGTACCACAAATGTCACTTCCTTCCCCTTCCTTTTCTCAGCCAACTGAGAGAGAGTACCCACTGCCTGCCAAGAAGCTCCCATCACTGGTTGGATTCACTGCAGGTTCCCACTCCACCTGCTCTCCATCCCTAACCTGCTGGATGCCCAAAAATTATCACACCCACCTGGCAAGGCAGGAGGCAGAGACAAGAAGAGAAACTCAGGTCTCCGTGATGGAGAGCAAGGGCTCCCTCCCCAGGATGGAATCTTTGGCCAAATCTTCCCGTGTCTTGGCCCACACAGGCTGGAAAGTTGCTCTCCTGAAGGTCCCACCAGAAGATCCCACTCAGACATCATCCTCCGAGCAGGAACAGCTCCCACAGCTACAAGGAAGAGACATCTGTCCCTCTCCTTCCCACCAACCCCCAGAATGAGCCTAATTAGATTGTATCTTCTTTCAGCTGCCACGATGGTCATGCCACCCAAGTGCAGCAACACGGCGGCTCCAGCCACAGATGTCCAAAATGCCACACGTTCACCAACCCCGGGCACAGGCGCTTGGCTGGTGTCGAGAGGCTGGAGTCTAACCACAGAGTCCTGCAGAGGGCACAATAGGATGAAGCCAGGATAGGAACTGGGTTTCTGGAAGGAAGTGAACATTTTCTCAAAATGGTCTCCGAGCCAAGCTAGCTTTTGAAATCTTATTCCTGAATTTTGGATCCCTCATGAGAAATTATATCAGTCAGCCTCTTGGCAGGAAACAGAAGCTCACTCAGCCAGTGTTCTGAAGAGATTTTTAATGAAGGGACTAGGGTGGGCATACAGGGGTGGGCAGGATTCAGAGAATCCAACAGAGAATGTTAAGCACCAAGGGACCAGCAACGGCAGGAAGCTGGGAGCACTCCTAAGCCCGAAAGGTCAAGGGGAGAGAAAGTTACTATCAGAGTCCGTTTGAGAGCTGGAGCTGGAAAGGGGCCCACCTATATCGACTGCAAAACCACAGCAAAGCGGAGAGGAGCAGAAAGCATTCAGACACCAACCTCCCTTCCTCCCAGCCTCCAACGCCTACACTGGCTGCACCCAACCAGAAGTCAAAGGTCAAGAGCCCTGCAGGTGCAGAGCCCAGAGGAGCAGACTCCTGGAGCATGAAGCAGCGCGGGGCAGGGATGCAGATGAATACGGGGAGATGAGATGCATCCAGGTCAGAGGGAAAAGCTCTTGGTTTTGATCACACTGACTCAGGATCAGATCTCAACTCCTGCACGTATGATATGTGACAACAAATTCCTTACCTTTTCTGAACCTCAGTATCCTTGTCTATAATGGTATATTATCCAGTTTCAAGGATTAGAAATAATGTTGCTAAAGGGCATTGATAGGGGCTGGCACAGCAGAGGCGGACAATCAGTGACATGGAGGGGCTGGAAGATCACAGGCTTTAGAATCAAATACCTGGGTTTCCTATCCTGGCTCCACCACTCCTTAGTTGTGTGATTCTGGCAAACAATTTAACCCATCTGAACCCAAGCTTGTCACCTGCTACGTAGGTATTTTAAGAACACCTGATTCAGAGGGTGATGTTAACAATATATGTGAAGTGTTTGGCACAGTGCCTAGAACAGAGAGTACCAAAAAATAGTTTCTGTTTTCTTCTTGTTGTTGATAAACATTGGGTAAAAACTCTCTCTCCTGGGTGCCTGAAGGTGTGTGCTTCCCTCATCTTGACTTTGTTTCCCCTAGCAGGGGCTCTTGAACTTGAATTTCAGTGGTCTCCACTCAGCAGAGCCTCTTCCATACTTATGATTCTCTCCAAGTTCAGACTCACAAGTTCTGGGGAAGACAGACCGTCTTCCCATAGACTTGCCTCCCATCCTCTATCATCGGGCTATTATTCCTCCATCCAGAGAGAAGAGCAGCCCTTAAGTGATGAATCACAGAAGGAGGCCCAGAGGGATGAAAGGATGTTTGGCCCCTCCATGGCCAATGACAAAGGTGATGGTTTCCCTGAATTGTAATGAAGCTGGAGACACAGCCCAGAAAACCTGGGCTTTGATGTTCCTTTTCCAGTTGAAGAAATGGGTGTGCTCTGACCCAGGCCCACACTCAACCATGAGCGCCTGGAGGCTCAGTATGCTCTTACGCAACTTACTGCCCCAGCATCTATCACAGTGATACACCTGAGCACCCCAATGTGTCAGGTACTAGGTGTACCTCACTGAAAAAATCGGATACAGTTTATGCCTTCATGATGCTTACAGACTGGCAGGGGAGCCAGGAATTTTATAAGTAATCACAAATGTTATAGCTGTTATGAAAGGTAACATAGGAGAGCCACTGCCAGCTAGGATGCACAAGGTGGCAAAGGATAATTGTTTCTATCATTAACAGAAGAAAACATCATATAAAGTCACCAAAGAGTGGTAGACGCAGAGAAGTTTAAATGAACCAAATTCCAGAGAGTAATAAGCCCCGCATTGGTGAGGAAAGATACCTGTGGTAGGTTATCTGATCTGGGTTCGTGCAGGCAGAAAAGTAGGCCTTCCATAGACAGAGGAACTTTGCTGAAACAAGGATAAACCAGCAAACTTTTAGTGACAATGTGGGCTGGCATGACAGATTGGAATCTAGAAGAGTCCAAATGCAATAGTAAATCTCTTGGCCAAACAGTTCTCCTCCGCAGGAATTGTGCTGAGTAAGCAGCTGTGGAGGCGGAGCTGTAAAGCAGAGATGGACCTTGCAGTTTTGTGCAGTGCTTAGATTGAATCTAGAGATGAATTAAAACTAACAAAAACTGCAAACCAAAGCCCTCCTAGCTCATATTCTGATAATATCAAAGGACCAGTCTCTCAACAGTGGCAGCATAGGAACCTGGATTTGGGGATGAAGGACAAAGAGAGATCTCTGTTATCTCATTTAAAACCAGAGGTAAAATAAAACTAATTAAAGTTTCACCTTAGTCCAGCTTAGCCTGGTCATGGGGGACTCTCAATCATCAGCCTCTCATCCTAGCTTCCTGATAGAGAAAAAGGTGTGCTCTCTCTCGAGGGGAGGGGAAAATAGATAGATAGATAGATAGATAGATAGATAGATAGATAGATAGATTCTAGTTCAGTCTCTACTGTTCTTTTCATCAAGATATCCAACATACAATTAAAAATTAGAAGACATGCAAAGAAGCAAGAAAATATGACCCATAATCAAGAGAAAAGATAGCCAATATAGATGGACCCACAGATGACCCAGACATGAGAATGAGCAAATGAGGAATTTGAAATAATTATTATAAACATGTGAAAGAATTTTGGAAGAAAATATATGCAGAATAAGTGGACAGATAGGGAATTTTAGAAAATAAAGGAAATATTGATAAAAAAAGAACTAATTGGAAATTCTAGCACCTGAAAATACAATGTTTGAAATGAAGAATTCAGTGAATGGACTTAACAATAAACTGGATTCAGTAGAAGAACAAATCAGTGAATTCAAAGAGTCATCAATATAAAATACCCAAACTGAAGCACTCAGAAAATAAAATATGGAGTGGAGGAGAGGGAGAGAGTAGGATAGAGTGGGAGAGGGATGGAGAGGGAGAGGCATAAGATCTAATAATCTAACATACTTATGATTGCAAAAGTAAAGTATAATAACTATAGGAGTATGTAACCACCAGTGTGTTTTCACCTAGGTCTTTAAAAATGCTGTTGCCTGTGCCTGGAACTCAGAGAGTCACCTGGATCATTTCCTCACAATCCTTCAGAGTTTTGCTCAAAGGTCTCCATCTCAGTGAGGTTGTCCCTGACCACACTGTACAAAATTTACATTGCCTACTCTCCCACTCAGAGCTGGAATTTCTTATCCCCCATGTGCTTATTTTTTCCTTAACCCTAGTGTTAATAAACTATATATTTTATTTATTTTTCTTGTTTGTTACTTCTCTCCTCTGCTAGAATGTATGTTCCTCGAGGACAGGAATTTTTATTTTTTTATCTATTTGTTCACTGTTGAATCTCCAGTACCTCGAACTAGTAGGTATTGAGCCTAGTAGTCTCTCAGTAAATATCACTCACTGATCAACCAACAGTGATATTTAAACCTGCGCAAAAGTAAAAGAAGTCATGACCAGTGATCCTCGTTGATTTATCACCAGAATTTCCACCACCAAGACATCTCCATGAAATATAATTGAAGAGCAGAGTCTCCCGAGGTAAGAGAGGAGAGTGAGGGTCTGTGTGGGCATCAGGGAATACAGAAGGTCAGGTCAGAGAAGGAGAAGATCTCTGGGTATGATGGAAGGAGGACCAGACGCTAATGATCTGGATCTAGTTCTGATTCCATTCCTCACAAGGTCAGGTCACCTTGAAGAAACAGACTTGTGAAGTTTGTCTGTAAATAAAGGAGAATTTCTTTAAAGGTAAAAGAAGGCATGAATAGAGAGCTTTCAGCTGTAACTGGAAAGATGCGTATATTAGGCAGGTCCCTTCTGAATGCAAGTGATTTCAAAATAGCCTAAGAAAAACAAATAATGTATTGGTTCACGTAACTGAAAACTGTAGGGTTTCACGCTTCAGGCGTGTCTAGCTCTAGTTGCTGAAAAGACAGTGCAAGAAATGGTCCCTGTCTCTGGGTTCTATCTCCTGCATGAGATGCATTCTCAAGCAGGCTTTCTCCAGGGGTTAGTAAAGAAGGATCCAGAATCTTCAGCTTTGTGTACTTTCAGCTTAGCCGCTCTAGGAGGAGAAGCCCCAGTGCTATGCTCATTGGCCAGGCTCACAGACAATTCCTGAGTGGATCCACCATAGCCGGGGAGATACAGAGCACTGACTGGTCAGGCCTGGGTCATGGGACCACCCTTGGAATTGAAGCGCAGGTTCACTCCTACTAAACCACATGGTCTGAGAGTGGGAGCTCCTCAATGGAAAATCAAGGTGCACTTTCTAGAAGAGGGAATACTGGACAGATAAAAACACACGTTTATTTAGGTAAGCCTCATCTGGAATGTAGAGACAGGGAAAGCAAGAGTTGTACCAAGTGAATGCTTGAGGCCAGGGAGAGCATGAAAAAAGAAGAAGTTCTATTCAGTTGGAAAGAGGAAGAAAGGAGTGATAAGAAACGGGGAGGTAAACAGAGGGCAAACCTTGCGAGCCTTATACATCATGTCTAGAATTTTGGATATAGTACTAAAAGCAAAGAGACGGCTTTAAAACATTCCAAGCAGGAGATTTAAATGTTTAACCTGTTTTAAAGAGATTTTATTAACTACACTATTTAAAATGGATCAGACAAAAACAGGACTGGAGCTGGCTACCCATGAGGTTACAATTGTCCATAGGAGAGAGATGATGGAGGTCTATGAAGGTGACAGTGGAAGTGGAGAAAGTGAAAAGATTGGACAATTTGGAGACACAATTCAAGCATTCTCTAAACAGATCAGGATTTATCGATAGCTTTCAAAGCCTTGACCTGGAAGATCTCCAAGCTGTCTGCTACTTCTCTGCTCTTCCTCCTTGGGTTGTAAGAAGTCCTGGTAGGAAGGCAATGTTGTACTCACCTCTTGCCTTCCCCTTTCCTGGCCCAATCTTACTCCAGGGCAGATCCAGCCAAGCTTTTCCCAGTAGTGGGTCCCTGCTCTGAAATCTACATGTAGACAAGCAGTATAAATTTGTGCAGATAATAAAGGTAAGTGAAGAGAGCTCATGCTGGTGCCCTAGAGTCCACTAGAGCCAGGTTTTATTCCTGCCACTTATTAGCTGTGTGCCCTTGAGCAAGTTACTTAACCTCTCTGAACTTCCGTTTCCTCATTTGAAAAATGAATATATTACATTAGCTCACAGAGTGCTTATAAGATTTAAATGACTGTGCTTGTGAAGGCTGGGACCGCGCCTGGCACACAGAGTGAGCTTAACTGAGATAAGTTCCATTTTCCCTCCCAATCCTTCTTCCATAGGTGCCTAAGGACATATTTGCACCTATTTTCCTTTTTGACAGCAATCCTTCATCATGCCCCAGTTTTTTGATATAATTTTGATAAATTAAATGCAAATAGTCAAGCTGTCTAATTCATTACATTTGGTTTCAGTGACAGTTACTAACTGTTCCATGCCTCCTGGCAGGACACCACAGTTGCCGGGTAGCCTCAGGCTACTGGTTAGGCCCTGCTGGGCCATGAGTTCATTTCTCTGGGCTAATAAGGAGGAAATGGCACTTACAGAAATTAGACATACCTCTTTAACAATTGAGACATCGGTTAGACCCCTAGACATTAGGAAATTACTGTCATTCCCCAGAAACAGGCAATTCCCACCACCCATTTATTCTCACACATAGTACTTACTCAGGGATACTCAGCCCACTACAGCTAAGAATTACAAAGTATGGGGGAAATAAGAAAAAATAACTCAAGTGTGGCTGTAACCTGTGACTTGCTTCTAACCAATAGAATGCAACAAACGTGTTTGGATATACATGATTACACTTAAGTGATTATGTGATTATGTGACATTAGGTTATAGCACCCCTCTTGGTGGGTGCTATAACAACCTAATTTCCTGACTGCCTATTTTTGATTCACCCAATAAATATTTATTGAGTGTTGACTATGTTCTGGGCACTGGGCCAGGCCCTGGGGACACAGCAGGGACAAGATAGTTCATGGAGAATAAATAATGAACATGTTTATAAAGAAATGAAAATAATTTCAGAAGCGACACGTATGATAAGGAGGGTAATCTGATGGAGAGTAACTGGGAGCTTAAGGAGGGCTAGTCTCCTTTAGACCTCTCTGAGAAGGTGACTCTTCAGCCAAGACCTTAAGGATGGAGTGGAGTCATCCATGTAAGGAGAAGAGAGAAGAGCATAGTCAGGTCAAAGTCTCCAAGGCAGGAAAGCTTGAGTTCGAGGAGTGGAAGGCCAGCAGGAAGCTAGGGCAAGTGTTGTTATCCCATTTGAAAGATGAGCAAAACGGAGACCTGGCCAGTTGGAGCAAATTGGCTAAGATCTCACAGAAATTTTTGAGTGTCTTACATTAAACGGACACCCCCAAATGCATTATGATGTAGTAAATGGTGTCCCAGGGTCTTGGTCAGAGAGCAGCCTTTTCTCCAGCTTAATATTCACCGCTCCTTCCTGTTCAGTCCCTGCTCAGGGTCCTAATCTTCCCAGAGTAGCATCACAGTCAACTCCCAGGCAACTGACCACAGTACCACCAGCTAGAGGTGATCATCTGAGCTGAGGCAAGGCTGCGAGAAAGGAGGGGAGATGCTCTCTGAACAGGGGAGTTCCTTTCTGCTGGCAATGTCTGGAGAACAGCAGAGAAGGACATAGCACATCAAATGACATGATCAACGAGGCAGACAGCTGGTCTGTTTTTCCAAAAGCCTCAGCTACTCTCCGGAGCTGGGCTAGGATTCCAGTGTGTGATGTCTGTTGGGGGAAAGTCCTCTGTGTTCTCTTCATCTAAGTTTGGCAAACTATTTCATGAGCAATTATTTTATTCCTCACTCTGGGTTCGTCCCTCACCTCTAGAACAGAGCCTGCACCCATTAGACACCTACTAAGTAACCATGGAATGAATGAACAGGCAGTAAGAAAAGAATGCAAAAGTGTATAGGCCCATTCATTCATTTAGTTGTTGTTTATTAATAAACACTGTGTGACTGACATATGTCTGGCATTCTGCTAGATAGGAGGTGGGAGGAGATAAAAGATGGAAAAGACAGGTTAGTTTGTTGATTGCCTCACTCACCTGTTTTGGGCACCTGGATTAGCATTTCACACCACTTTGCATTTACGTGGTTTCACTTTATAGCAGCCTTTTAAGAGTGAAGTCTTCGGAACCAACCATGAGTTCAAATCAGGCCGGACCATCGGTATAACCTTGGGCAAGTTACCTAACCTCTCTTTTTCCATCAGAAAAATGGGAATAATCATGATACATTTCTTCCTGTGTTATTGTAAGTCTTCATGCCATAATGTGAGGAAGGGGCTGAGCAGAGATGCCAGCCTATGGTACGTGCTCAGTGAGTAGTAGCCAGTCTCATTATTATATAACAGTTGTTATTTTTGATCCTCCTGTCAATATCTTGGAGTAGGTATTTTGTCCCCATTTTGCAGAGCTGAAAGTCAGAGAAAGTCACATGGCCAAGTATCTCGAGAAGACAGAACTAAGTTTGAGCCTTGGCCATCCATGGCAACGATCCCCCAAACTCATGCCCTCTGCTTCCAAATAAAGCATTTGGAGGGCTTATTAGACACCACAGTAGAAATTTTTCCATCTGATGCTCACTTTTTAGATGGGGTCACTGAGCCCATAGAGGTTAAGCAGATTGCCCAAGGTCAACAGTCTCGGTGGAGCTGGGATTCAAACCCAACTTTCTTGGGTTCTCACTCTACATCAGACAAGGTGCTTAATTCCAAAGATGTCAAGTTAAATAGGGCCCAGGCCCTGCCCTTGAAGACACTCAGCCTAGGGAAGGATGAGCAATTAGAATGGAGATGTATCTCCTGAGAAGAAAGACTCATGGGGAACTTGACTGCAGTCTTCCCAAACAGATGAAGGACTGTCCTTTGAAAAGGGAAGGCAGCACAATATATAAGGTAGCACAAAACGTGGACTTTAAAGTCAGGCAAACCCAGGTTCAAACCCATCTCCATCACACTCAAGCTTTGTGATCTTGGGGAAGTCATTTAATGGCCCTAAGGCTCAGTTTCCTTGTCTCTAAAATGGACATGATAACACTAACCTCCACAGGCTGCTCACAGCCAATCACAAATAGGCTCCATCCTTAGTCCTGCCCCTTCCTGGAGGATATAAGTCAAAGGAGACTAAGCTCTATGTTCCATTAGGGCGGGGCCTCTAATGGTCTTGTTTATTGTGGTATTCCTCACGGTTGGCACATGGCATGGGCACCACATGGACAGGGAGGGGGGACAGGGCAGGCACCCAGGCACAGAGGAGGGCACGAGAAAAGTCATGGAGGCATAAAACAATGGGGAGCATTCAGAAAATTGGAAATAAAAAACCAATATGTATGGTTGCACAAGAAGGTATATGGGGGGGAGGGGTAGGCAGGGGCATCAACAGAGGCAGAGACCTGTGGGCCATACTAAGGACCCACCCTTTCCCACCTGGTTCCTTACCTGGAGTTGGGTGTCAAGTCTGCGCACCCCTGCATTTCTCACAAGGGGACTGGAGTGGACACCGTGAATTAGCTACGCAATGGTTATTTATAACTGATTTCTCCTTGTCTTTCTCTATTAGAAAGGTTGATCATCTAAAACAACCTCTTTGCCACCTGCCTGGGGAGCTTTTAAATGGTTCTGGCCAGTGAGAAGTAACAGAAGTACCAGGGGGTCTTTTCCTTTCTAGGAGAAGTCCTGTGTATACATGTGTGTGTGCATGTGATGGTGCGTATCCCGTTTTGCATTTGTCTCTTCCCCATTCTAACCTACAGAGGACTCCTGGCAATGCAGAAGCCACTGTGCAGCTATGAGGCGACAAGCGTTAAGGTGTAAGGTCTACGTGGGAAGCAAGTTGGAGCACTTGTTCTCTTTGACAAATAATCCTTTATTTGTTTAAATCATTACAGAGGGTTTTCTATCCTGTATAGCCAAACGCAACCCCAGTATATGCAAAAACTGGCTGGCCATCTTACCTAGGTAGCCCTGCACCCGACAGATCTTTGCTGATTTCCCTGCCTCTTCTTCTCCTTAGACCAATCTTCTAGATGTTTCCAACTGGAGTCATCAAGATGCCCCCCCAGTCTGCCCCCACGAGATTTAGACTTCCCTTCCAAACCGTGATCCTGGCCTAGTGACCAAGATATTTCCTCTCACCTTGTGACTAGGGCACAAGGAACAATTTCCTTATCAGGCTGAGACTCGAGGTAGAAATGACTTACACCTTGATGTGGCCCAGATTTTGCAGTTTCATCTAATGCTGCTTCCTGATAGCTCTGTCTGCCCCGTTGAAAACACCACAACTCCTGGAAGATCAAACTTCAATGGGACCTTCCTCGGAATCACGCTGTAGCAAGAACAGCTCTCAATATGTTAATCCTTACACTTTTTCTCTTCGGCATTGCCTGGAGAATAATTAAGATTATGATGATCTTTTTACTGTAGTCTTTTACTTCCTCAGTAAGCTCTTTAGAACCAAGGAGACAGACCCAAGAGAAGCTGGCAATGTTGCTTATACCATAATAACAAACCAGAAAAAAGAACAGAGCCAAAACACCCTGTCACCCGGGAGACCAGAAGAAGGCTCTCTCATGCCAGGAAATGAGCAAAGGATAGAAAACCCTCTATAATGATTTAAACAAATAAAATAAAATTTTGCAAAGCCTTGGAAATGAGCAAAGTCAAGTGTCCTGCCAGTGGAGTTCTGGGTTTTGTCTAGTAGATCTCAAGGGATTACATGCACCTACCAGGATGAACACCTTGGACAGATTTCAGTCAACGAGGCTATTTTTTAGTTCTATAGAAGTTGTAGGAAACATATTTATGCAAATGATTCTTGTCCGTGGCAATGAAAATGAATTTTATCTGGTAGAGATATAATTGATTCCCACCCAGTAAGGAAAAAATAACCTCAACCATTCCATTTTATTGCCCAATAGCAGTGAAGCTCACTCATGTGTCATTTGGGTCCATCTGTGGATTGCCTAAGATGCTTTCAGGGAGTCTGTTAGATCAAAACTATTTTCATAATAATATTATTTCCCTATTCTTCTCTCATTTTCTCACAGGTGTACAGTGGACTTTTGGGGGGAGCTATATGACTTGTGATGTTACTGTCATTGCCCTGACAGCTAATTGAATGTGTGCATGTTGGTATGCTCCCGTGTTTTTAAATTTTCTCAGTCTTAATTTCTAATACGGCAAATATTGGTAGATCTAACCCACATAAACAAAAGCTCTTTGAGATCTTCCACAATTTTTAAGGGTGTAAAGCGATCCTGAGATCAAAAGTTTTGAGAACTGTTACCCTGTAGAATATTAACTAATTTTGCATCTATTAGCTATTTCATCGAGCATTCCTCTTTGGGGTGCGTGCTTGTGTGTGTGAACTGGTTTTAATATCTTACTGTCCCTATATTAATTGAGTTAAATAAAATCTTTGTTCATCTTATATCTGTATGAGTGTCATATCTTTAACTTTTAAAAATTGCAGGAGGGGACTTCCCTGGTGGCGCAGTGGTTAAGAATCCGCCTGCCAATGCAGGGGACACGGGTTCGAGTCCTGTTCCTGGAAGATCCCACATGCCGCAGAGCAAGTAAGCCCACGCGCCACGACCACTGAGCCTGTGCTCTGGAGTCTGCCAGCCACAACTACTGAAGCCTGCTTGCCTAGAGCCCGTGCTCTGCAACAAGAGAAGCCACCGCAATGAGAAGCCCGCGCACCGCAACGAAGAGTAGCCCCCGCTCACCGCAACTACAGAAAGCCCGTGTGCAGCAACGAAGACCCAACGCAGCCAAAAGTAAATACATTAATTTTTTAAAAAAAATTACAGGAGATGGTCAAGGGGCCTGGACTACATTGAGGACACCCGGGCAGCACTGAGACGGCTGCCATTCTCTCCCTATGCCCAGAGGCACAGAGCCTTGCAGGGGGTCAAGCCCAGACCATCCCTCATCCTTCAGTCACAGACAGCACATGGGCCCCACACAGCAGCAGGATGCCAGCGCATGCCCAGAGGCTTGGCTGAGCCCGTCCAGAGCTCCCGGCTTGGAAATCCCTCTTTTCAACAGCCCTGTGTTTTCGCAAGTCCCTCCAAAACAAACGTCGAGGTTCTTGACACCCAGAAGGGTGGTGGTGGTGTAGGAGAGAAAACTCTACTCCCAGTACTAAGGTGGGTGATGTTACGCCGTCCAGACTCATGGCTTAAACCCCCAGAGAAGCCACGAGACCTGCCGCGCGTGACACCGACTCACAGAGGAGGTGACAGAAATGGAATGTGGGACCCTCTCTCCCTCCCCAGGGCTCTTGCTACTGCTGTTATGCCTCATTATGTTAACAAATCCTATGAATTCCTGTGCTCAGCTCTCCTGGGAATTTGTAGAGGCCTGCAGAGCACCCAGGAGGAAGATGGGTGTGGATTTCATCTCCTTTGTCCCTGGCTCAGCTCTCAGGGGCTGCTCACCCCCACTCAGCCTTGGTTTCCTGACCTGATCGTGGAGACAGTAAGAGAAATAAAATTAACTAGCCAGGCCTTGGGCCCATAAAGGGTGTGAGCAGATAATGCTGACTCAGAACCCTTTTCTCTTTAAATCAATCCCTACCTGTTGCTCTGAATGGAATCCCAGGGCTGGCCAGTGGAGGGGGTGGGGGGTAGGGAAGGAGGAGAAGAAAGGGGAGTCCCCTCCCAGTCAAACGCAGGTAGTTGCATAGCAGATTTTTGTAAGGTAATCTTTTAGAGTGTGTGTGTGTGTGTGTGTGTGTGTGTGTGTGTGTGTGTGTGTGTCAGTGTGTGTGTGAGCACACAATATCCGTTTAGTGTAGCAAATACAACACTATAAATGTATGAGTATTCCCATGGTCCCCCTCCGTCTGGACGCTGAGAGGGGAGGATTCTTGCCTGGAACCTCAACCTGCTACGACCCTCCTTCACCAGGAAGAATTTAGGATAATGGGTGAAGCACAGGGAATACTAATGACATCTGAGAAACTAAAATCATCTACCTCAGGGGTCTCCAAACTGTGGCCTGTGGCTCCAATACAGCCCTCTGCCTGTTTTTTGTACAGTCCATGAGCTAAGAATGGTTTCTGAATGTTCAAATGGTTGAAACCAAATCGAAAAAGAATACTACTTCATGACCCGTGAAAACTACATGAAATTCAAATTTCAGTGTCCGTAAACAGAGTTGCACTGAAACACAGCCATGCTCACTCATTTCCTTCTTGTCCAGAGCTGCTGCAGAGATACAATGGCAGAGCTGAGTCATTGTAACAAAAATGTATGGTTTGCAAAGTTTAAACTATTTCAACTCTAGCTCTTTATAGAAGTTTGCCTGATCTACATAATAAGTTAGAGAGGTAGTATAGAATTCAGGCAGGTTGAGTGTCAGGATGAATGTGAGGGGTAGGGGGCAAGTTAAGGGGGAGGAATATTCGTGCTCCGCAGAATAGAGTGGGGGCAGGGACATGATTACGAAAGATCTGAGCCTCTGGTCGGACTGCAGAGGTTAGCACAAAAAATCCATCCTGTTCAGAGGAAAGCCTGAGACTCAACCCAGCTCTTTCGTTGTCCCACCACCATGCGAGAAAACAGAAAACTGAGGGGACAGGCAGCTCCTGAAGCCAGATAAAGAGGTGCCATTCCCTTGATTTAAGTGTTTAGTTTAAGAACGTTGAATTCAGTTGAATTCATTACCCACTTGGGTAATGTATGGATTCTTTCATTCAACAGACATTTTTTCAGCAAGTGCTAGGCACTCTTCTAGGTACCTAAGATAGAGCCCTCTCTCCTGGTTCTCACATCCCCCCAGTTTAAACTCCACTTAAATGATCTCCCTTAATTCCCTCAAAAGTCCTATGAGGTAGGTACTGCTATCATCATAGCATGGTATACTATGTTACAGATGATGAAACCGAAGTTCAGAGAGCTTAAGTCAATTGCCCAAAGCTACCCAGCTAGTAAATAACAGAGCTGAGATTTGAACCCGCAGCATCAATGCTCAGAGTCTATGCTCTTAACCACTCTTCTGTGTCACTCCTCTAGATGGAAATGAAAATGAATGCCTGAACATTGTTCTACGCTCTTAGAAGTCATAATGAAATAGGTGATAAAAGCCCGGTTTTTGCATATGATCCAGGAATCCCACTCCTGGGCATATATCTGGAAAAGATGAAAACTAATTCAAAAAGATACATGCACCTCAATGTTCATAGCAGTACTATTTACAACAGCCAAGACATGGAGGCAGCCTAAGTGTTCATCGACAGATGAATGGATAAAGATGTGGTTTATATGTATACAATGGAATACTACTCAGCCATAAAAAAAGAATGAACTAATGCCATTTGCAGCAACATGGATGGACCTAGAGATTATCATACTAAGTGAAGTAAGTCAGAAAGAGAAAGATAAATACTACATGATATCACTTATATGTGGAATCTAAAAAAAATATGATACAGATGAACTTATTTACAGAACAGAAATAGATTCACAGACACAGAAAGCAAAGTTATGGTTACCAAAGGGGAAAGGGAGAGGGGGAGGGATAAATTAGGAGTTTGAGATTAACAGATACACACTACTATATAAAAAATAGATAAACAACTAGGACCTACTGTATAGCACAGGGGACTATATTCAGTATCTTTTAATAACCTATAATGGAAAAGAATCTGAAAAAGAATAGATATATATGTATAACTGAATCACTCCACTATATACCTGAAACTAACACAGCATTGTAAATCGACTATATTTTAATTTTTAAAAAACCCTGGGTTCCAGAAATCAGACAGGAGTTAGAATTCCTTCCCACTGCTGGCCTCTGTCTCCAGGAAGGCAGGGACCATGTTAGCTTGACACTTTTGGGTCCCCTAGCATCAAGCCTAAGACATAGTGGTACTCACTAAATATTTGCTGATTGAATGAATGAGTGAATTCATTTACCAACAAAAGGATCTTGGAAGAACCCCCTAATCTGTCTTCCCTCTGGGTCCTCCCACGTATCAGTTCCTCCTTACAGAGAAACTGCGAGGATGCAATGAAGTTAGGTATTTCAGAGGCATAACATATAGTTTTGCTCAGTAAATAAGTCTGACGCCCCTGCCGCGTGTCACATTCCTGGAGCACAGGCGGTTGCTGTTAAGGAACGTGGCACCTGGCTTTGGAAGACAAATCAGCATAGAGGAGACATTTGTTATTCGGGGGCGAGAGCAGGGGAGTAAGGAGGGTGGTCCAGAATCCAACTCTTCTTCACATTAGCGCCCTCCAGTCCTTTCCAGCATGCCCCCATGGCGGGCAGCGTGGGTAGGCACTGGCACCTACCTGCCCCTGCCCCTGTGGAACTCTGAAGGACCCATCCTCACTCTCCCAGCCCCAGCTTCTTCAGGGGCCCAGAGATGCGACTCAGATTCAGCCCGTCAGGTACCTGCTCGTGGGGAGGGGTTAGCCAGGGATCAAGTCCACCGCCCTTCGCGTAGTGCATCTGTGCTGTGGGTCCTACGTATGCTGTGGGTCTAGCCACCTGTTATTTACCCGATGCCTTCCCTAATATCTTTTCAACATTTCCCTTTGTACTGAGGCAGCTGTTAGGGGCTTAACTATGTCCCTGCAAAATTCCCATGTTGAAGTCCCTAGCCCCCAGGACCTCAGAATGTGTCCGTATTTGGAGATAGAATCTTGAAAGAGGTAATTAAGTTAAAATGAGGTCATTAGAGTGAACCCTAATCCAGCATGACTGGTGTCCTTATAAGTACCAAGAGGAAATTAGAACATAGACATGCCCAGAAGGAAGAGACCATGTGAAGACACAGGGAGAAGATGGCCGTCTACAAGCCAAGGAGACACGGCTCAGAAGAAAACAAACCTGCCAACACCTCGATCTTGGACTTCCAGCCTCCAGGACTGTGAAAACATAAATGTCTGTTGCTTAAGCTCCCCGGCCACTCCCAGGCTGTGGTACTTTGTATGGCAGCCCTAGCTGACTAATACAGCTTCCGGGTCAGTTTCTATTATCTGCAGTCCTTCAATGGCACAGCCCATGACTTTCTAATCTGAGAAGTGGGTGAAAAACAGCACAGGATGGAAGTTAAGGCCTTCGACCTTGGGACCAGGCCACCTGGATGCAAGCCCTCCCACTTCTACCTGCAGGACGCTGGGTGAGACACATGACCTCCCCATGAGCCTCATCTGAAAAAGGGGCTGATCGTTGTACTTTTCTGATGGGAGTGCTACAAGTAGGACCAATATATGAAAAACACTTAGAACGGTGCTTGGCACAGAATAAGTGCTACATGGATGTTAGTTATTATTTCTATGGTCCTCTTCGTGGAAAGACACATGCTCTAAGAGAGCCAGAGGAGTCCTGTCCTAGAGATGGGCTTGGACCTGCGCTCTACCCAGCTTTCCACGAGGATTTTCTGTCTCTCCCAGGGCTACCCGCCATGTTTTAAGCCACGGAACCACAAAAAGGGAGCTGGAAGAACTCCACCACCTCACCCCTTTCTCCCCGCCACCGCCACCATCTTTACAGTGGAGCACAGTATGGAAACAACCATTTCTAGTCCAACCCACCTATTTTATGCAGGAGGGAACTGAGGCTCAGAGAGGAAACGCCCTGCCCCCAAGATCACACAGCCAGCTCCTAGCAAGGCTGAGAGCGGGAGTTTGGCCTCTGTTTTTGACGCAGGGAATAAAGAACCACCGAAAGAAACAGTTACGACCTCCAGAAGCCAGAGAAGGAAATGATGTGAAGAGAAGAGGAAATGGAATTTCCTGCTGCCTGGGACATCAGTCCTTGGAGGAAATTAGCAAACAACGGAGAGACTTGAAAGTTGGCTTGCCGGCCCCTCCCGCGCCCTTTCCCATAGACAGCCCGGCCCTGGGGCTGCTGGGTGCCCTCGGAGCCAGTGTACCCCCCCTCGCCTCTCCAGCTGAATGTCTTCCATTATCTTTCCTCCCCGTCACCGTGGTTTGGCATGCTGTGGCCTCCTAAAAGAGACACTGAGCAAAACAGAGGAAGCTGGGTCCAGGGCGACATCTAAACTCTTCAATAAAGGGCACAGTACCGACCCTGGCCATCGGCCTGCCCACGGGCCAGAGGACTGGAGCAGGGCTCTGCCCTCTAGTCGATCTTGAAGTGGTCTGGGGGGGTCTTGGGAGGAGGGTCCAGGGTGCCCAGCTGTGAGTGAGGGCAATACGGGTGCTTAGAATATCACTGGCTGTTTATGTACCACCAATATGGAACACTGCTTCAACCTTTTAATACCCAGTGTTGGCTGCAATTCAGCATTGACTAAACCCAGACAGCTGACTACCAACCAGCACCCAGCTGGACACCTCCAGGGCTCCAGCCGGCATTGAAGGCCCTCCGAGATCCATCTGACCCCTGGGTCACTTCCTAGGTCCATCTCCCACTTTCTCTCTCTGTGTGAGGTTGTGTGGTGTCATGGAAAAGGCAAGGGATGTGGAGTCGGAAAGATCTGGATTAAAATCCTTGCTCTGCCACTTACAAGCTTACAAACTAAGGTGAACTCAGGAGACAAAGTTCTCTGAGAATGATTCATAACAAAGAACAGCCAGCCATCAATCCCTGGCTCTGTGCCAAGCATCCTAAGCGCTCATTGAATCCTCACAACCACCCTATAAAGAAGATCCCCTCTGGGGCTTCCCTGGCGGCGCAGTGGTTGAGAGTCCGCCTGCCGATGCAGGGGACGCGGGTCCGTGCCCCGGTCCGGGAAGATCCCACATGCCGTGGAGCGGCTGGGCCCGTGAGCCATGGCCGCTGAGCCTGCGCGTCCGGAGCCTGTGCTCTGCAACGGGAGAGGCCACAACCGTGAGAGGCCCGCGTACCACAAAAAAAAAAAAAAAAGAAGATTCCCTCTGTAGCCTTGTTTTACAGACAAGGAAACTGAGGCACCAGGGCCAGTTCAATAGCTCATCCAAGGTCATCAGCTTCCAAGTTGCAGGGTGAGAACCCTGCCCAAGGTCAAGCCTGTGCACCTGACTACACCATTATGCGTCCCTGTTAAGTGGGGTAGCTAAACTAACCTGCAAAACGGCACTGACCCCTCTAAAGCCTCCATGTGGGTGGATTCCCTCCCCTTCCCATCCCCCACAGGTTCTCACTGTCCCTGTGCTCAACCCCAAGACGCCAGGAGGAACCCCACCTATGCGCTTCCCTCACACGATCTCACCTGCCCGTGAAGCTGCCTCCTTGCTCACTCTCCACCCAAGCCCTTCTGTCTGCAAAGCAGCAAGAAACTTAGAAAAAGTCAGATGGGCGGTACTGATCAGAAGCAGACGGGGCGGGGGTGTGGGTGCTTTCTCCTCCACTGACCCGCTGCAAGGTCTTGGATGCACTGCCCCTCTCTGGGTCTCAGTTTCCTTGTCCATAAGGTCAGAAGCAACAGCACCTAACACACGAGGTTGTAGTAAAGGGTTAATGAAAGTCTGTGTGCAGTATGCCAGGCACACAGTAGCTGCTCGAGAAACTCTGCTGCTGTGGACGAGGCTCGCCTACAAGCCAGGGAGCTGGCTGGTGGAATCTCTAGTCGGCATTGATCTGAATCATTCCGGAAATGTTTCACTACAGGATCCACCTAAGCGGGGGACAGCAGCCTGCTTGTGAATCCCCTACAGGTCCTTGGGTGTTCCGTCTCCAGCTAGGAAGCGGGCAGCCTAGGTCTCTCAGGGAAGAGCAAGGGCCCTCAAAGTACTTCTCCCAGCTCACCCAGCCTCCCCATCACCACTCCTTGGAATTCCCACCCACGCTTCATCATCACATACCGTGTGGCCTTCCCCAAGTCTGTACTAGAAGAAGCCACCCCGGACAATGGAGCCGACCCCAAGAGACAGACAGCCGTCCTCCCCAGCCACCCCAGCAGTGCCTTCAGTGTCACTGACCAGTGCTTTCTAACCACAGCCCTACCAAAAGTGACTGAATCCAACCAGGTGGTCTTGGGGCCGCGTGCAGGACAGCTGCCCACTGAGATGGCAGTGCCCAGGTCTCAGCCTCACATCTCCACCTCAATGGCTCTATCAGCCACCTCGTTAATGGGAAGAGAGGCCTCTGACTCTGGATGCCAAACAGGTGTTGCCCGTCCACATCTTCCCTGCATCCTTCCCCTCCTCCAGCCAGGCTTCCACCAATAGCATCCTGCCAGCCCCTTCCACAACCACCCCGGCAAGGCCCACTCTGAGCAGAGAGGGAGGAGTGGGCAGGACAAGAAGACAGGAAACTGGCGGGGAGGGGGGACTGTGAGATACTCATCTTGGACCTTATATCCATTCAAGAGGGAACCCAGAGGCTTCCCTGGTGGCGCAGTGGTTGAGAGTCCGCCTGCCGATGCAGGGGACATGGGTTTGTGCCCCGGTCCGGGAAGATCCCACATGCCGCTGGGCCCGTGAGCCATGGCCGCTGAGCCTGCGCATCCGGAGCCTGTGCTCCGCAACAGGAGAGGCCACAACAGTGAGAGGCCCGCGTACCGCAAAACAAACAAACAAACAAAAAGAGGGAACCCAAGAGTTGGCACCATCATTTACAACGACCATCTCGTCTTTTGGGATGGAAAAGGGGGGTCCAGAGAGGGGGTGACTTGGCCAAAGGCTGGAATAAAACTCCTGCTGGAGCCCAGCCTGGGTTCTAGAGCACTGCCTTCTACCAATCAGATCCATTCTCGCCCTCAGCCCTCAGACCCACCCAACACACACGCAGCCAGCACCCCCCGGGTGCCTGGAGGGCTCTAATTTGGACAGAGCCATGGTATTTCACACCTGAGATCTCCCCGAGTCCCAACAGCCACGCTCGGCATCCTCTGCAAATGCACATTTCTCCCCAGTGCCTGCGTCTGCACTGTCTTTGAGAAACACGATGACGAGCTGACTCCAGCTTGGCAGAAAGACCCAACCTCTCAGCGATGCTACGTGGAGTCTCCAAGCTCAGCACCTCTGAAGCCACAAGCACGGAACGATGCCTGGCTAGACGGGTGGGTGGGCAGGTAGACGAACAGAAGAAATCATGTTTTTCCGTCACATCATCTGTGATTTTTTTAAGGACTGGAAGTGGGCAGTTTCCAGGCATGCGGCTGTTTTCTGCCTGGTGAGCACACAGCCCTCCCCCATGGGCTCTCTCATTAGAGCCGAGTCAAAGGTCATGGGCCGATGTCAATATCTGGAACTTCAAATCCATTTCCTCAGCTTCCAAACTCCTGGTCAGATCGGGGAAACAGAGGTAACACAAATCTCGTTTGGTTAAGACCACAGGCCCTGGAACAAGGCTGCCATTTCCTCTGTGTAAACTTGGGCAGGTTATTTAACTGCTAAATAATTCAGTTTCCTCCTCTGGGGACAAAAAATAACTTTTCAGAGGTTCTTTTGTGTATGTGTGTATATGAATAGAGTAAAGCTCTTGACTTCAGCTGAATCTGAAACTCTATGACCCCAGGCACTGGGGAAGGGATGAGGTGTCACCCTGCACACAGCCAGGCTGCTTATTATGGGATATGGCTGTGACAATTACAAGGGGTGGGACAGGATGAATTGGAGAGGGCTGTGAATGGGGTGACAATGTAGGAATGGTTTGGGGCTCTGTAACTTGGAGTAAAAGAAGATTCCCCACAGCAATGGCAAAATAATTGATCTGTATATCCCCTGAGGAGGTGAATCCTGGTGAGCCCTAGGGTCTTCCGTTCCTGAGCTGGGGAGAGTGTGCCTCCTAGGAGGAGGCAGTTAAGCTGAGCTTAGCTGCTTTGCTAAGGCACAGGAGAGAGATGGTAAGGCCCCAGAGGAAACCTGGGAGAGGACAGCTGATTGAAGACACAGGGTCTGGAGCCAGACTCAGTTAACCTGGGGTAAGTCACTTAACTTCTCTGTGCCTCAGTTTCCCCCTCCGGAAATGGGGATGCTAATTGTTCCTTGATTCATTGAGTTGCAGTGGGAATTAATGGGTTCATATGCACCTGGAACACAACCTCCTCCGTGGCAAGGAGGCCTGAGGGTCTAGAATTCCCAGGGGGTATCATCTCAATTGAATGCTTCTTTCCCTAAAAGAATCCAAAGCCTTTTCAGAGGCGGCTCACTTGGTTTAAACAGCTCTCCACATGGCAGTTTCCTCCAAGCTCACTACCATTGTCTCTACCTCACTAGGGTGTCAGAGGTGTGGAGAAAGCGTCCTCCGAAAATATGGGGCATCACGCGAGGAGAGCGATGTCCTGGAGAGCGGCAGCCACCAGGAACGCGGGTCCGCACCCTCAAAGCCCGCTCGCGTGGTGGAGCGACCTTCCTCACCGGGGACCATGGGCCTTCACCAGAACCGGGAAAAAATGAAATGAAACCAGACAATCCATAATTAATATGGTAATAAAGGCAGGGGGAGGAGTAAGGCAGTGAACTCTATTAATAGCGCTGATAAATGTTCTGGGAAAGTACTGCTGTGTTCTGAACCTGCCCGTGGGAAGTGTTGCTTACACTTATTTGCATATTAATTTGGAAGGAAAATGCCGGGCTCTTTCTGCTGGGATAAATCAATTCCAGGGGAAGTTCTCAGATGGGAAGCTACTAATTCTTCTTCTCTTTTCCACCCAGCACAAAGACACCCATTTGTTTCCAGGAAAATATTTTTAAGAGCCACCGCGGTGTGAGAAAAACCAGGTCAGAGAACTCCAGGCAAAGTGCAGAATTTGCCAATGGCTGGAGCCGGGATGGGCTTCGTAAGGCCCAGCTCAGTGGTGGCTCAGAAGCCTGACAGGTCCTGGCTTCTCTGAAACAACACATTTGGAGCAAGTATGCAAAGTAGGTTCACCTCGAATCCCAGGGTTTATAGACTGGTACTGGCTGTTAATGGAACATGGAGTTGAGAATTTGAAACCCAGGATTTGAGATCCTAGACCAGACTCAGAAGACAGAGTGCAGTGATGTATTAGTGATGTCTGCCCTGGGTGAGGGTCTGGTGGGAGGAGTCATGTCTGCCATGCTGCCTTAAGGAGAATCATGCTTCATATTCTGGAGCAGAACTTTATAAACAGGCCTTCTGCGGCACGGTGAGGCAGGCAGAGTTGAGAATGGGAATAAAACTGCAGAGCAGCCAAGCAGATAAGAGACAGTCCAAGGAATGGGTGAGAGAGGACGTCATTGAATACCAACATTTTTTGAGCAACTACTGTGCGTTGGATACAGTGTCAAATCTGAGGAAAACAGAGATGACTAAGATTACACTTTCTTAGACAGATACCATATGACGTCACTTACATGTGGAATCTAAAATGTGACACAAATGAACTTATCTCTGAAACAGAAACAGACTCACAGACATAGAGACTTGTGGTTGCCAAGGGGGGGAGTGGGGGAGGGATGGATTGGGAGTTTGTGGTTAGCAGATGCAAACTAGTAGGTATAAGATGGATAAACAACAAGGTCCTACTGTATAGCACAGGGAACTATATTCAATATCCTGTGATAAACCATCATGGAAAAGAATATGAAAAATAATATATATATATATATATAAATAACTGAGTCACTTTGCTGTAGAGCTGAAATTAACACAACATTGTAAATCAACTATACTCCAGTCAAATAAATTTTTTTAAAAGATAATGCTTTCTTTCAAGAAAGTAAATCTAATGAAGGAGACACGCATGTAAACAGGACTTATCACGTAATGAGATATCACTCCTCTGCTTCTTCTAATGACTGGGCTGCCTCCTTCCACACCCTCCACAAGTCCTACTTCTCCACTTCTCCTCTTATTTACTAATATTCTCCAAGTTCCCTCCTTGGACCGTTTAGCTCCTCTCCTCACTGAACATACTCTGAAGGGACTCTCTTTTGTTCCCCAAGCTAGAGCTTCCTCCCCTGCACCAATGGTTCCGAAAAATCTGCCTCAAGGCACAGTTTTTCTCCCTAACACCATTCCCAGGCGCACATTGGACATCTCCACTAACACCATTCCCAGGTGCACACTGGACATCTCCACTATTACAATCCCATTTTACAGATGTGGAAACCGAGGCATGGAGGGATTCACATGATAACGGGTGGTAGAGTGAGGATTAGACTTGCTCTCTCCTTAGAGCATCCTCCCCTGCAGGGAGAGGGAGCATGGTGCAGGGGCAAAAGGCAAGGGGTCCAGGACCAGATGACTCGTGGTCCAATCCCAGCTGTTTCCTACTGGCCGGATGGTCACCTGCTTCCCTGAGCCTCGACACCCTCACTAACATGGAGAAAGTCACAGCACCTGCCTCATAGGTTTGTCATGAGGATAACATGAGTTCAAAGATGTAAAGACAGAATGACACCTGGCACACAGCAAGAGTTGGTCCCCCTTGGATTCTTTTTTTTTTTTAAACAAGTTTCTTTTCTTTTTTTTTTAAATTTTATTTATTTATTTTTGGCTGTGTTGGGTCTTCGTTTCTGTGCGAGGGCTTTCTCTAGTTGCGGCGAGTGGAGGCCACTCTTCATTGCGGTGCGCGGGCCTCTCACCGTCGCGGCCTCTCTTGTTGCGGAGCACAAGCTCCAGACGCGCAGGCTCAGTAGTTGTGGCTCACGGGCCTAGTTGCTCCGTGGCATGTGGGACCTTCCCAGACCAGGGCTCGAACCCGTGTCCCCTGCATCGGCAGGCAGATTCTCAACCACTGTGCCACCAGGGAAGCCCCCCCTTAGATTCTTATATGCTACTTTCTGTCTTCCCCACCGGCACCGAAAGCCCCCAGGACAGGGATGTTGTTCTGTTCACCACTGGATCTTTAGCATCTAGAATAGTTCCTGGCACTGATCTGAGGTCAATTTGTAGAATATTTCTTCAACACGAGTTCTGCCGGGCACATAACATGGCAGAGACGAAAGGATTCGGAAGGCAGTAGAAGAAAAGGATTTTCTCTACTAGGAAGAAATGTAAAGAGATTGTCAAAACGTGAAATGCTGAGATCTGTGACCCAAAACCCAAGGCTTTGGGGTCAGATAAAACTGGGGTGCTGGTCAGGAGGTGGGCCATCATGCGGACCTTCACATATGGGAGCCTGCTTCCTCACCTGAAAAGTGGGAGTTCTCATCCCGCATGGAGGGGTATCAGGGGGCAGAAGAGATCACCTGCGTGTCTGCAGGTACTTAGTAAACTTCAGTCTCCTTCCCTCTCAGGGTCCCTGCAGAGCCCTCTCCCACCCTGTGCATCTCCTCGATCCTCCTGACGGAGTGGTGGCTGCCCGTACCAGCAGGGACCCCACCTTTATCCGCCAGACCTCACCTGCACTCCATGATAGAAGAGATGCGCTTTTTCTACTATGCTCTGCGCGGGGGGGGGGGGGGGGGGGGTGGTTAAGCTCCTGTTTTTGTGTTTACAATGCAAAATGTGTCAACTTGGCACAGTTGACAGGCTGCCTCTGTGCTCCTTTAATTGCCTTCCCTGCGCGAAAGCATCTGTATGTGTGCGCGCGTGTTTCCTGGGAAGGGCTTGCTGGCTGGCTTGGGCAGAAAAGGAGCTGATTTCAGAAGATGGGTCTGTCCCTTGGGATGTCTGCCCATGACCCCAACCTCGAGAGGCAGTGTGGGGTGGGATAAGGAACCCTTTCTGGGAGTCAGGAGACTTGGACTCAGGTCCACTCTCAGCCCCTTGAATTATAGTCAATAGCAACAAAATCAATAATAATAGTGTGACAAGGACGAAAATGGGCTTTTTCTAGCTCAATGTCAGACCCCAAGACATTCTACATTTGAAGGTGAGTATTTGACCCCCGCCCCCTCCAGGAGGTAGGAAGCAGGAGGTGACTGAACATCTGCTTTGCAGTCATTGGCTGACCACCCCCTCTGACCTGTACAATGGCAGAACAGTCTCAGGAAGATCTGGATACTGGGTGACTTTTTTAAAATTTATTTTATTGAAGTAGAGTTGATTTACAGTGTTGTGTTAATTTCGGCTGTACAGCAAAGTGATTCGGTTATAAGGATATTGGGTGACTTTTATTTGGAGTGTGTGGGGTGCTGTGAACTGACCTCTATCCAAGATGGTGGAATGGGGGTGAGGGTACTTCCTTCTCCCCTCAAGCCCAGAGAGATGGGCTTCAAGGGGGCCAATGGGAGACTTTCTGCTGGTTTTGGGTGGTTTGTACACTGTGGCGTCTATGTGTTGCTTGCTTAAGGAGCCTAGGGGTGAAGGGCTGCAGCTATGGGCCTGGACAGTGAGGCAGGAAAGAAAGATGCTACCTCAGGATCTCGATACACAGCCGCGAGGTGTGGGCAAAGCTGGGCCAGACCTGGGCCACAGGGAGCGAGCCAGCCCAGAGCTCTCCCAAGGTGACCCCGAGATCAGGCTAGACAGCCAGATTCCCAGGTGCAAAGGAAGGAAATCTAAGTGGGCAGTAGGTCATCTTGTGGCCCTGAGGGGAGCTGAGACAAGCTAACGATGGATGAATGCCAGACAAAGAGAACCTGATGAGTCTCCGTGAGTCTCCGATGAGCTCACGGACCCACTGAATGAACCAACCTGGACCTCTCCAACCTCAGGACTTCGTATCGGGTGAGATACCACGTTTTCCTCATTGCTTAGGTCACCAGAGCTTTCTGTCTCTTGAACCCAAGCCGACTTGAGTAACTTGTCCTAAAGTTCTCAACTAGTAAGTAGAAGAGTTAAAACTTGGTGACGGATCTGTGAGCCCAGGGCTTGTCACGAGTCACTGTGCTGAGGCATCCGTGGGAAAAGGGCTATGTGAGCCCAAGTCACAGATGTGTCAGCCCAAGTCACACCTGAGACACAGGCAGCAGGGGAACCTGAAGACACAGACCTTAAGATGCTTTAAGAGGGCAAAAGCAGAAGCTCCAAGCACACATCAGGATATAGGAAATTAACAGACACCCACTACTATATACAAAACAGATAAACAACAGGACCTACTCTATAGCACAGGGAACTAGATTCAATATCTTGTAATACCCTATAATGGAAAAGAACCTGAAAAAGAATTTATATATATATATATATATATATATATATATATATCTCTCACTTTGCTGTACCCCTGAAACTAACACAGCATTGTAAATCAACTATAATTCAACTTAAAAAAAATGTTTTAAGGATATAGGAAGTACTCAGTAAAAGTGTATTCTGAGAAACCATTATAGATCAGAGGGAAATGGGGAGACACAATAGCTAGATGCAATATGGTAGCTGGGATTGGATCGTGGAAGAGAAAGAGGACATTAGTGGAAAACTGATGAACTCCAAATAAAGTCTGGAGTTCCGTTAAAAGTAATGTACCAATGTCAGTTTCTTGGCTTTGACAAATGTACGGCAGCAATGGAAGATGGTAACGGTGAAAGAAACTGGGGGGATGGTACACGGGAACTCTCTGCACTGTCTTTGCAACTTTTCTATACTAAACCTAAAACGATTCTGAAATCTAAAGTTTCTTTTTAAAAAGTTTATGAAATGACTGATGAATGTGTAAGAAGTCTAGGTCCAGGGATTAACGGAATACCTATCTTTCATTATAGTTACTTAAGTAACTATACCTACAATTGGCCGTTCCCACATCTCTTTCAGTCCCTTCAATAGCCCTGGGAGGAGGGCAGCACACAATACTTGGCACATAGTAGGCTCTCAGTAAATATCCACTGACTGGATGAATTAACCGTCTTTGCATTTAAGGAATTTGAAGCTGAAAGAGGCCAAGTCCCTGTACCCATGACTCCAAGGCTCACGCTCCTTGACTCCACCACCCTCCCAGCATTAGGGTTAGAGCCATGTCAGAGCCTGGGATTCTCTCCGCCACCACTCTGGGCCACAGCTGCTCAACTTCACAGTTTATGCTTGAGAAGCCTAAAAGCAAGAAGCTACAGCCTCTGCATGTCCCAGAAATCAGCACCATAAATCTCAATTCTGAAATTTCATAATATCTGTTTTCGCATTTATGGCATCATTATTACAAGCCACTTGCTTGGGCTCAAGGTGGCTGTAGGCAATTATTTCATTTGACGGACTCAGCCCACCCGCCGCACCTGTGACCTGGCCTCCCCTAACGGAGGGACAAGCGGGCCAAGGTAATTCCGAATGGCATGGGGGGGCAGAGTTCCAATTAATGGTGTTCAGGAGGTTGGGGGGGGCCCTTTTCCTGCAGATCATAAATACCTCCTGAGGCTTTCCATCGCTCTAGTGTTTAGGGACCCACCTGCCTTGGTGGCAAGAATTCTAACAAAAGAACTCAAAGGAAATTGAAGAGATACAGTGGAAAAGTGAAATTGGCTAATCCCCTTCCTGCCACTCACTCCTCCCCTAGACATGACAATCCTATCCATCCTTCAGAGTCCAAGTCAGACTCCACCCTCAAGACACACACACACACACACACACACACACACACACACACACACACTCACTCACTCACACACATTCCCAATGGCAATGAATCTTTCACTCTTCCAAGTGTCCTGTATTCCTATCATAGCACCAGTCAGAGTCAGCCTGGATTGGAGAACTCGTTTATTCATTGATTCACTCATTCACTTGATGAATATTTATTGAGAATTTACTATGTGCTATGTTCTATAGATATAACATTGACCATAACAGACACGAACCCTACCCTCACAGAGCTAGCCATCTAGTTGCTTATATGTGAGTCTGTCCCCACTCCCCATTGAACGGTGGGTTTCTGGAAGTAGGGATCTATATCTTCATCTCTGATCCCCAGTAGTTAGCACAACACCTGGCACACAGTAGAAGCATAATACCTGCTTGCTGAGTGATTGAATCAATGAATCACTCAACACTAAAACCCAGACTGCTTCTCATACTTAAAACTCTCAAGTGTCCCCCGCCCCCCATTGTCTGCAACAGGGCCAGCAAACTGCAGCCCGTGGGCCAAATCTGGCCTATCACCTGTTTTTGTAAATAAAGTTTTATTGAAACACAGCCACACTCATTTATTTATGAATTAACAATGGCTGCTTCCACATTACCATGCAGCATTGAGTAGTTGAGACAAAGACTGTATGACCCACAAAGCCGAAAAATACTACTGTCTGGTCCTTCGCCAAAGAAAAGGTTTGATGACCCTGGTCTGTAAGATAAAGCTTGAACTTCTTAGAGGAGCCCAGGGTCCTGTCCAGCACACATCTCTCCACTCTGTCCTGTGTTCTGGCCACACCAAACCACAGTCCCGTCGTGGATCCAGCCTGCTAGATCCTGATTCCCTGCTCTCTTTGCTTTGCTCAAAATAGTTGTATCTCCAAACCTTTCCACCCAGATGACTACAAGACTTTGCAGAGAATCTGTTCAAGCATCTGCTCAGGTTGTCTGCCTCATCTTCCTCCCCTCCCCGCATCCTCTGACCAGATTCAGGGCTTCTCCTAGGCTCCAACACAGCCGTATTTTTCTCTCTTATGGCTGTTATCACCCAAACTGGAATTACCTCTCTCCTAGTTTTTCTCCCCAACTGGTTCAAGTTTCCTGCAGGCAAGGACCTGTCATGGATGTGATTGTTTTGGTGATGTCTTGTGTGTCGGTGCCTTCCAGCAGCTAACCCAGGACTTGGCACAGGGTAAGTTCTCGGTGAATGAACTGCGTAGACCTGGATGCCTTTCTGTCACTTCTCTCATTTCCATGCTCCCCAGTCCCCACCCCGCAGTGCCCAGCCTCCCACCGACTCAAAGAAAACAGAAGCGCAGAGGTCAAGGAGAAAATCCCAGTTATATAAATTGGGGATAATCTAGGGTCTGGTACCCGTAGACGAGAGCAGAGAACAATGGGTCTCCTGCATGTTCTTATAACACAGCAGAGGGCAGGAATGGGCAAGGGCAGAAACCCAGGAGTGACCCCGAAATCAGGTTCCAGTTGGCTGCCTCACTGGGAGACCAGCTGGGGGTGCCTTCAGTGGCAGCTCAGAGCCAGAGGTGCCACCAGGGTCTGGCTAAAGGTGGGGAGATGTGAGTGGGCCAAGCCCACCAGTTGGCACTGAGGTTGCTTAAGTGTTTTCTGCCTCCAGATTGGCTTTACCTGGAAAGCAAGGCAGTGGATGTGGCGGCAGGAGTAGCGTGTAAGACACTGCAGAGGGAAAGGGCAGATGGGTAGGGGAAGACAGCAATTCACCCTGTGGCATCAACTCAGCCTGTGGTTCCCTGTTATTGTGATATCATACAATGTCCCTCTACGTGCCCACGCCCATGCCCCTGCTCCCCACGCCACAATCTTTTTCTTTTAAGATTTATTGTTTATTTATTTATTTAATTTTTATTTTTGGCTGCATCGGGTCATAGTTGCGGCATGCAGGATCTTCCTTGAGGCATGCGGGATCTTTTGTTGTGGCGCGCGGGCTTCTCTCTAGTTGTGGCACACAGGCTCCAGGGCACGTGGGCTCTGTAGTTTGCAGCACGCAGGCTCTCTAGTTGAGGCCCACAAGCTCAGTAGTTGTGGCGTGCGGGCTTAGTTGCCCCGCAGCATGTGGGATCTTAGTTCCCTGACCAGGGATCGAACCCACGTCCCTTGCATTGCAAGGCGAATTCTTTACCGCTGGACCACCAGGGAAGTCCCCACACCACAATCTTGACATCTGTGACTTCAAAAAGCCATAGCAAGACTGAACCCAGGCAAAGATAGAGGGGATAACTTTCGAGGTTTGCAAAAAATGGAGACTGGCTACCTGATAGATGAACCAGGAGTCATCTAAGACGGACAGGACAGCAATCAATCTCTGTCTCAAATTCCCAAGAGGTAAGAGCCCAGAAAGCATTGGTCTGACAAATCGTCTGGGGCTGACCCTCTCTGGATTCTCTCTTTCTTACAGTTCAAATTTTGTTCTCTGCCCAAGAAGTTGGGAGGCTTTTGGCTTGGACCTCTTGACTTATGTTTTGGAAAGTGATGACATGAACTTGGAACGTGTGTTTTGCCCCGGCACCAGGACTGCCCTCCGGGAAGCAGTGGCTTTTGAGATTCTGGGATAAATGGAAATGAGAGAAATACCATGACTAATAGGATCTTAGAAGATTTTCTAATTTCTTAAAGAATATTGGTATGATGGGAGCAAGGCATTGATGTTTCTCAGTGAACCAAGGTAGACCAAAGTTTCTGTGTCAATTAAAATGAAACTTTTTTAAAACCTTCTCTCCTTGCAAACATTCACAGTCCTCACACAGTTCTAGCCCCTTCCCCCATCTCTATTTCCCTGAAATGAGCTGTACCCCATAAGTGATGAGGGGTACATCACGAAGGAATGACCTTCACCCCAAGTCATCCTTTCAGGGTTCTCATTTTAGGGGGTAAATTCTCAGCCTATTATGCTGCTACTGTGGGCTCTGGAGAGTTTCCACGTGATCAAACATTCATTCAACTTCTTCACATAGAGATGACTTATACCCCCTCCAGGTCCAACCCCAAGAGATCAGAAAATCCCTGAATTATATGATTTCTCTGCATCATTTAGGACAGTGTTTCTGAATGTATGGTCTCCAAGTCAGACGTAACAGGATCTCCTAGGGTTCTTATTAAAAATGCTTGAACTGCCCTCAAAACCTACAAAATGAGAATCTGGGATGATGTTGACCATCTGCGTTTTACATGTCCTAGGTGAGTCTGAGAACCGTAGGGAACCATAAAAAAGATCACACCCAAAGATAAATGGAAACGCATGTTCACACTGGAGACTATAAATGCCAACCAAAGCCAATGTGGCCCTCAATACCCACCATTTAACAAGATGCACTGAATCGGCCTCTAACCTCCATTCTCTACCTCCCTAGAGGAAGCGCCACGAGCTCCCGTTTGCAGTGGCCGCAGTGGCCTCCTGACTAGTGTCCGTACTTTGTCCCTCAGCCCCCATGATCTCCTCCCCCCAGAGCAGCGAGTGCCCGTCTTGTAAAGTAAGTTACATCATGTCACTTCTCCGTTCCCTACCCTCCAACGGCTTCCCAGCACACTTGCAACCCAGCCAATCCCACGCTCTTACCCTGGTCCACTGGGCTCTACGTGACCTGGCCTCCACCTGCCCTCCAAAAGGGCCCACTCTCCCCTCGCTTCTGTGCTCCAGGCACCCTGCCCCTGCTGTTCCTTTGAGCACATGGGCCATGTGCTGACCTCAGGCTCTTAGCATCTACTGGCCCCTCTGCCTGGAAGCCCTTCCCTCTGATACCCACTTGGCTCCCTCCCTCACTTCCTTGAGCTCAAGGTCACCTCCTCCACAAGGCTTTCCCTGTTCACCCCATCTACAAAAGCACCCCCATCACTTTCTATCTCTTTATCTTACTTTCTGTTTCCTGATATTATATTACACATTTATTTGTGTATATTGATGAAGTTCATCTTACTTTCTGTTTCCTGATATTATATTACACATTTATTTCCTGATATTATATTACACATTTATTTGTCTATCATGTATTGTTGCTCTTCTCCACTAGAATGGAATCTTCACAGAACAGTGTGTCAGTCAGGATAAGCCAGGTTCTGCTGCACAAACAAACAACTCCAAAAGCTCAAGGGCTTAGAAGCACAAGGGCAAGTTGTTTAACCTCTCTGTGTTTGAGTTTCCTCATTGCTAAGGTGGAGTAATACTGTTATTTTTCACTTCCTGTCCAACATGGATCAGCTGTGGGCTCTACTCCCATGTTACCATCATCCTCACTCAAAGACTTAGGCTGATGGACAAGCCACTATATGGAAATTGCAGGTGACTTGCCAGATGGAAAAGAGAATGTGGCAAAGCATGACATGGCTGGTACACAACATCCCATTCAGATTTCGCTGGCCAAGTCTGATTCAATGTGATGGGGAAGTATAATCCTTCTCCAGGAAAGGAAGTAGAGTTTGGGGAACGGTAACAAGTCTGCTAAAGGCTAGGAAATTTGTTTTATTTGTTTCTCTGTCTCTAGTGCCCAAAACAGTGCCCGGTATGATTAGGTGCTCACTTATTGGATGGGTAGAGGTTTGGATCCTAACGTTGGATGGCAGCTTGACTTAATTCTAAGGTCGTGTGTGCTGGGGCTGATGCTGTCCCATATAAGATAGGCTCAGTGGTATCTGACGCATTCAAAGATCCAGCTACGGGAGCTGAAAAAAACATGGCAGCGCAACTGACAGCAGCCTTAGATGCCTAGAGCCAGAAGGAAACATCAAGACCACTACTCCAGTCTCCCTCCCGATGAAGGAGTTCTCCTGTCCTCCCCAGAGAATCCCACTGCAGGGAGGTGCTTAGGCAGGGCAGATCCCAAGGCACAGACCAGCAGCACATACACGCAGGAACCCAGGGTTCAAAGTTGGGGGCTCAGATATCCAGACCAAGTTGGGTCACTCAGGAGACCTGGGTCAAAGGCAGCTGGGAGGCCAGGATGTCAGAGCTTGGAAAACAGAAAAGCACCCCCAAAAAGAGCTTTTTCAGGGAGAGATGATGATTCTGAGACCCAGAGAGGAGCAGTGACTTATCCCAGGTCACACAGCTAGGAAGTGGCAGAGGCAGGATTTGAACCCAGGATCCTCCTCTCCTAGCCCAGTGCAAACAGCAGGCTGGGAACAGCAATGATGATGATAACAGTATTAAGAGCTGTTAATACTGTCCTCTTACCATGTGCACCATTGTAAGCACTTTTCATGAATTTTCTCACATAATCCCCAAAATAAGCCTATGACGTAAGTACTGTTATTCATTTCCATTTTATAGATGAGGAAACTGAGGCCCCAAAGTTTAAGGAATTGATCCAAAAAACACAGCTACTAAGTGGCAGAGCTAGAATTTGAGCTCAAGTCTCTCTGACTCCAGCCCCTATGCTCTTAATGGATAATATACTGATACTGTATTATACTCGTGACCAGCGCCCACTATAGACCCAGAAGGAGAAAACAAAGTAAGCCAAAATTAGAATTGGAGACCCAGGCCTGGGGAACTAAAATAATCTGCAGCCAGGGAACAAGCCCAGTGAAACCTGAACCAAAGGTCAGAGTAAGGGCAGGGCCAAGGAACTGAGGGCTGGGGGGCGGCAGGGCTGGCGGGGGGCAGGGATGGGAGGACCCAAATGGAAAACGGAAATAACAACAGTGGCGCTCATGTAGCATCTTCCATGTTCCGGCAGCCCAGACTCTTACCAGGCACTAACTCATTTAATCCTCACAACAGCCATTTGAGGTGGAAACAGTATTACTCCACCTTAGCAATGAGGAAAGTAAAACACAGAGAGGTTAAACAACTTGCCCAAGATCACACAGCAAGTCATTGGGGAGCTAGGATTTGAAATGGGGTCTGGCCCCACTTTTCACTACTGCATTGGGAATCAGTGATGTCCTGGGCACAGAGCCATGTGGACACAGAGCCAGCTGGCCACCAGGGCCCTGCTCGGACATGTCTGGGGACAGCATCGGTCTGCTTCATTAGGTTGCCCAGTCCTCCAGGAAGTGTACCAGTGCTTGGAAGTTTCTGGCTTATCTCAATCGATCTGAAGCCTGCCTATCCTTGTAAGTGTCCCTCACTGGCCCTAGCTCTGGCCGGTACGGCCACAGTGATGAACTCCACTCCATGATTGCTTTCTCCATTCTCAGCACTCCCTCCTGACCTTGGCTGGCCCTTCAACTCCTCACCTTCTCAGCCCCATCCTCTGGATGAAGGCTGGAGGGCCAGCATCCCATCCAATTCATCTGGCCCTGGTTCCCCAAATACTACTTCCCAGCACACAGAGCCCCCAGTGAGACACTGGCTGGTCAGTGTCTTCCAAATGTGCCCTGATTTGTTACAGACCTCCTGCCAGTTTTCCGTTAGGTCAGGCAAATTAGGCAAGAGCTCATTTTCCCAGCTCTTCCAAAGAATGTCCCTGGACATATGCTCCCTTGCTCTTTCCAGGGCTCATAAAATGTAATATTTACACAGGTGCAAGGGAGGCACTGCCCAGCTGAGCCTTCTCTCCCAGCTAGCAGGCATCCAGGATGCAGACCCAGTGTCTCTGTCCCCATAGAACTGTTCTGGTTGGCAGTTCTGCCTCCACAACTTCGTCCCAAGTCTCCCTAACACTTCTCTTCAGAATCTTTGCCCTCAGATATCCCCTGGAGGAGACTGGAACAGAAGAGCGATTGACAGAGAGACTTCTGCAGGATGGGCTTAGTTGAGAGGGATGAAGGGAGAGAGGAAGCAGATTCCATGGTTAAGTAAGATGAGACACCCTGGGTAAGACAAAGGGCCACTGGCTTCTTTACTGTCAGACCTCTCAGGGCCTTGAGTGTGCTCAAGTGCATTAGAAATCGACTTAAGGGGCATCATTTGATTCAATAGATATTTATTGAGGATCTATCAGGTACCTTCTTTAGGCACTAAGAATACACCAGTCAATAAGATAACCAAAAAAGAAAAAATTCTTTGTTGGAGACAGACAATAAATAAGAAACATAAGAAATAAGTAACATACAAAGGATGCTAGAGCATGGTATGTGTTACGGAATTTTTTTTTTTTTTTGAAAAAGCAGGATAAGAGGGATTAGGAAGGCCACGGAGGAGGGGCAGCGTTGCAACGTTAAACAAGGTGGTCCGACTGGGTCTATCGAGAAGATAGCATTTGAACAAAGATGTGAAAGGTTGGCAGGGCAGATATGTGCAGGACCAAACCACCAAAGAACATACTGGAATGTTGGAGGAGCAGGGGAAATGGGCACCAGAAGCCTTGGCACTATGGGCATTTGGGGCCAGATCATTCTCTGTCCTGCACACTGTAGGATGTTTAACAGCATCCCTGGCCTCAGCTCACTAGATGATAGTAGCACCCCTTCACCCAGTTGTGATAACCAAAAATGTTTCCAGAAGCAACATAAATGTCCATTAACAGATGAATGGATAAAGAAGCTATGGTACATATATACAACGGAATACTACTCAGCCATAAAAAAGAATGACATGTTGCCATTTAAAGCAACATGGATGGACTTGGAGGCCATTATGCTAAGTGAAATAAGTCAGACAGAGAAAGACAAACCCTCTAGGATATCACTTATATGTGGAATCTAAAAAGCACAACAAACTAGTGAATATGACAAAAAAGAAACAGACACATAGAGAACTAACTAGTTGTTACCAGTAGGAAGAGGGAAGGGGAAAGGGTAATACAGGGGGAGGAGAGTAAGAGGTACAAACTATTAGGCATAAAATAAGCTTCAAGGATACATTGTACAACAAGGGGAATATAGCCAATATTTTACAATAACTATAAATGGAGTAAAACCTTTGAAAATTGTGAAGCACTATATTGTACACCTGTAACTTATATAATATTATACAGCAACTATACCTCAATTTTAAAAATCCTAAAAAATAAAAAAAATTTTTAAAAACCTCATCTCATGTAGATCTGTAAGCGGGCAGCTGGCCCAAGTGCAAAGCCTTGAAGTTCTGTAGTTGAGACCAGCCCAGATCACCCATCCAGCAAACTTCTATGTCGTCCTTGGTCTCATTACTCTCAAGGCAAGATCCCAGGAAACAGCTGGGCCATGGAGCCCAGAGGCAGGGAAGCTTCTGGATCGACAGCCGGGGATCCAGGCTGACCTGGGCTTGGATTTGGCTCTACCACTGCCCAGTTGCCTGACCCTGCAAAGTGGGGCCGTTGATATTAACCTGCCTTATGTGGCCGTGGTGAGGCTTAGGTGAGAAGACGTTTGTGAACACACTCAGCAAAATGCCTGGCACAGAGTGGCCCCCTCCATGCTGCCTTCTGTCTTAACACCTTGTATTTGTTTTCTGTGGCTGCTGGATTCCCACAAACCTGGTTGGCTTAAAACCACAGGAATTTCTTCTCTCACAGTTCTGAGGCCAGACGTCTGAAATGGGGCTGTTGGCAAGGCCGTGCTCCCCCCAGAGGCTCTCAGGGAGAACGCTTCCTCACATCTTCCAGCCTCTTGGGTTCCTTGGCTTGTGGCTGCCTCACTCCAATCTCGGCCTCTTGGCCTTCTTCCCTGTATATGTGTGTCTCTCTGTGTTCTCTCCTTTTATAAGGACTCCAGTCATTGGATTTTGGGCCCATCTGGATGATTGCATCTTGAGATCCTTAACTAATGGCATGTGCAAATATCCTTTTCCCAGATTAGGTTATATTCTGAGGTTTTGTGTGGCCATAAATTTGGGGAGACACTATTCAACTCAGTGCACACCTCAAGGCCAAGGAACGCAGGCCAGGGCCTTTGCCCTGTACCTCTGCTCCCTTTCCCCAGCAAGAAAGGCCATCCTCGGGTCTTCTGTTCACACGGTCTGGTTGTTTTCTCTCCTGCAGAAGAGACCTTCCTGGGGTCTGGGTCCCATGGGTCCTGGTCACATCCCAAGGCTGACCCAGGGCAGGAGAAAGGAGCTCGCTTTCCCGACCTTTCCTGTTCTGGGTTAGCCCAGAAGTTCTCTGGGGACTTCAAGGACACAGTGGGTGCCCAAGTGGAAGAAGGCAAAGGGGGAGCTGGGGGGACGCGAGTAGAAGATGCCCATTTTAACTCTTTCCTTGCCGAAATCAGCTCTAAGCCTAAGCTTCCGGTTGCGGCCAAACCTGAGCCCACAGCGTCCCCTGGCGGTCGTCTCGGGCACGCACTGCGGCTCCCCCGCGCTTACGCAGCCGCGCGCGGCGAAGGCGGCTGAAAGTGAATTTAGCATCAGCACAGTTATTTAAATTGTTTTAATTAATCACAGATTGAGCAGTAAATGAACCACTAAGTGGAGAGAGAGCGCGGAGTGAGCGAGAAAGAAGTGAGGGGAGAAAGGCGGCGTCTAGGTGATGGCTTAGAGAAGCACAAATGGCTTCCGAAGGGGCAGGGGGAGAGGGCTGGAGGCGCAGATCGCTGAGCTTTTCCTCCCACTCCCGTCTCACCGCCACAGACCGGGTGCCACGCGGTGCGGCGGGAGGCGGCCCAGCCGGCCCGGTGGGGTTGGGAGGGGCGCACAGCCTTGGCAGGGCGGGCGGGGTGCCTACTCCCTTGACAAAGAAGGATAGAAATTTGCCTAAAAGGGAGAGCAAGCAGGAGGGCGGAGTAACACTTAAGTGTTTAAAACGTGCCTCGGCTGTGCTCAGCACTTTTACGCCCATTTCTTGGATCTGAAAAGCACACACAGTTGAAAACACCAAGCAGCCTGACCCAGCAATGCCAAGGGCGCCCCGTGGGACCTCGAACGTGCATTCGGCGCCGGGATCTGCAGAATGGGAAAGGGGCCCAGGGGAACTGCAGAAGATAATGCCTAAGAGCTCCCAGATCTAGGATTCTTTGCCCTTGAACGAGACATTTCAGTGATGCTCTGGGCCAGCTTCCCCAGTAACACAGGTTTACCACCTTCTCCGGAATTTAATGCGGGATTGGACAACCCGCAGCCCGCAGGCCTGTTTTCGTACAGCCTGTGAGCTGAGTGGATTTTTTTTTTTTTTACATTTTTATATGGTTAAAAAAAAATCAAAAGAATAATATTTCATGACACGTGAAAATTATATTTAATCTAAATTTCATAGATAAATTCTATTGGAACGCAGCCATGCTTTTTCATTTTAAGGATTGTCTGAGGCTACTGGCACAACACAGAGGCAGTGAAGTAGCTGCAACAGAGACTGGATGGCCTGGGAAGCCTGAAACACCGACTAGCCGGCCATTTACGTCACAGGTTTGCCGATCCCCGATTTAACACATCATGATTCGTCAGATGCGCGATTTTTACGTATCACCACCAAGGAAGCACGGGACCAAGTTAAACTATACCATGATGCTTTCACATGACTTAGATTTTATTACTTTACTTTGGCTGAAAGTTATTTAGACTATTTACACCTAGATTTGGATCACACTTGTGCAAACGTAAAAAGGAAAATGTATGCGAAATAAACTGGTTCCAGTATTCCCCAGACATCTTCATATCCGGAGACCAACTCTTCTGCATCACTTTTTGACTCAGAATCACTTTTGTCCTTGTCTTGCACACGATCTCCTCCTCAGTGCCCCTGTGTGAGGCAGCTTTTTTTTTCCTCTTCTTTTTTATTTGTTTTAATTGAGGTAACAGTGGTTTATAACATTACCTGAGTTTCATGTGTACAACGTTATATTTCAACTTCTGTATACACTACAGCACGCTCACCATCAAAAGTTTAGTTTCCGTTCATCACCCTACAGTGGACCGCCTTTATTCATTTTGCCCTTCACCCTTCCCCTCTGGTAACCACTACCCTGTTCTCTGTATCTGTGTGTTGGTTCTGGTTTAATTTGGTTTGGTTTGTTCATTTCTTTTGTTTTATTTTAATTCCACTTATGAGTGAAATCCTAAAGTATTTGTCTCTCTCCATCTGACTTATTCCGTTTAGAATAATACCCTCAGGCTCCATCCATGTTGGTGCAAATGGCAAGATTTCATATTTTTGTGGCTGAGTAGTATTCCATTGTATATATACAACACAACTTCTTTATGCATTCCTCTGCTGATAGGCACTTAGGTTGTTTCCATATTTTGGCTATTGTAAATAATGTAAATATTGTAATGTAAATAATGTAAATATTATTTACAATATTGTAAATAACGCTGTGATGAACCTAGGGTGCATCACCTCAGGATTTTCCTCCTAGCTGCTGACACCCGATCTGAAGTTTTGAGTCCAGTGTACAGGCTGTGACAACTGCATTGTGACTGCTGCCTGACATCCCAATTTCAGAGACGTTAGACTGCTTGTGGAGGGGGTGACATCAATAACAAACTTTTTCAAAATTGTAGCAATTGTCGTCTGACTGGACTATAATAGGAAACAAATCAGATCAAAATTCTGTCCTCGAGGAGCTGCAGTCTAATGGGTTAAGAAACCAAGAAACAGAACAATATGGGTTGTGTCAGTGGCTGATGAGTGCTCTGAAGTGAAATAAGTGGAATAGGAGGAGAAGGAGGAGAAGTACGTGACAGGAAGGTGCTATGGAGGCAGGGTATATCCTGGAAGTCCTCCTGGAGGAGGTGGTATTTGAGCAGAGACCCGATAGGGTAAAGGAATGAGACATGGAGAGACGTGGGGTGGGGGGGAGTGCTCCAGGTGGATGGACGGCAGGTGTGACCCTGGTGGGAGGGCCATAAGGTGGGGGAAGGGAGGTGGAGCCCCATGAAGCATGAGAGAGTTCTGGATTTTATCGCAAATCTGATAGAAAGCCACTGGGTGGTTTTGAGGAGAGGCATGGCACAATCTATCACATATTTTTAAAGGCTGGCTCTGGTTTCTCTGGTGTAGAATGTAGGGGCTGGGCAAAAGCAGAAGCAAGGAGACCGGCTCAGAGCGGAGAGGTGAAGGCAGCTTGGACCAGGGTGGCTGTGATGGAACCAGTGGGAAGTGGTCAAAATGTATCTATATTTTGAAAATAGAGCCGACAAGATTGCTGATGACTAGGAAGTGGGTGTGAGGGATGGAGGGACACCGGGGATGGCTCTGAGGGTTTAGTCCTCGGACTGGAGGTAGAAGCCCCCACTCTCTGGGAAGGGAAAGACTACAGAGGATGAAAACGTCCAGAATTCCATTTAGAACTTGCCCGGTGTGAAATGTCTATGAGATGGCCAAGTGAAGACCCAAGGAGGCCGTGGCAAGGACAGCTCTGCGTTTCAGTGGAAGGAACCTCTGGGAGAGAAACCCTGGGAAACATCAGGGCATAGATGGCGGCCAAAGCCATGAGCCTAGATGGATCACAAAGGGGGTGGGTATCAGTGGAGAGGACACTCCTCCGAGGGCTGGGCCCTGGGACCCTCCACGAAGAATCCCGAGAGATGAGAAGGAAGGAGCAAAAAAGACAGAAGGAGCCACCAGTGAACAGGACAGCTACGTCATTCGGGGGCCCCAGTGCAAAATGAAGAAGAGGGGCCCCTTGCTCAAAATTATTAAGAATTTCAAGATGGCAGCAGGAGAGCTTTTTTATTGAAGTATAGTTGATTTACAATGTTGTGATAGTTTCGAGTGTACAACAAAGTGCTTCAGATATACAGATATAGAGATAGATAGATAGATATAGAGATAGACAGATAGATAGATAGACAGATAGATAGATGATAGATTGTTCTTTTTCAGATTCTTTTCCATTATAGGGTATTACAAGATGAATACAGTTCCCTGTGCTATACAGTAGGTCCTTGCTGTTTACCCATTTTATCTATAGCAGTGTGTATCTATTAATCCCAAGCTCCCAATTTATCCCTCTCACCTCCTTTCCCCTCTGGTAACCATAACTTTGTTTTCTGTGTCTGTGAGTCTATTTCTGTTTTATAAATAAGTTCATTTGTATCCGTTTTTTAGATTCCACATGTAAGTGACATCATGTGATGTGTGTCTTCCTCTGTCTGACTTACTTCCCTTAGTATGATAACCTCTAGGTCCATCCATGTTGCTGCAAATGGCATTAGTTCATTCTTTTTTTTTTGCTGAGCATTATTCCACTGTATATATGTACCACGTCTTCTTTATCCATTCCTCTATCAATGGACACGTAGGTTGCTTCCGTGTTTCTGCTATTGCAAATAGCGCCGCTATGAACACTGGGTTGCGCGTATCTTTTCAAATTAGAGTTAAAGCTCAAGGCTCTTCTGAGCATTAGTCGCTAAGCAAATGCATAGGACACACATCCATGAAGCAGGTGAGATGGAACACCAGGGGAGTGTGGGGTCCCAGAAGCCAAGTGAAAAAGAAAAAGAGTATTTCAAGGGGAAGAGTATGGCTGGTTAACTGGGTCACAGACATGAAGAATGAGGACCGACCACCAGGTACGGCAAGATCGATGCCACTGGCAGCCTCAGTCAGAGCAGCTCCTCGGGTGGGGTGGGGACAAAAGCCTGATTGGATGGGTTCAAGCAGAAAGAGAGAGAAGATACAGAGTTGGCAGGTAGACAGCTTTGCTGTCTTGTTGGCGGGAGGGGTTTTGCTATAAAGAGGAGGAGAAAAGGGAAGCAAGATCTAGAGGCCATTACGGAATCAAGGCAGTATTATTATTATTCATTATCGTTATCACCTATTTGTACACTGATGAAATTATTCTGTAGAGAATAGAAAGTTGATAAGGCAAGAAAGAAAGGGGAGAAGTGTCCTTGAGGGTTGGAGGAGTTGACCTTCTGTGGGAGAACAGTTTGCTGACGGTGTGAGGAAGGAAGGCCGGCCTAGGAGTGGGCGTGACCATGTGGTATTGTGGTATTGTTGTCATGACAACTACTGTCTCAGTGAAATGGGAAGCAATGCCAGGGCATCCTTGAGACGCGGGAGAAAAAGGGACACTTTTGAAGCTAAAGAATTGTTGGTGAATTATTAGTGAAAAGCAAGTCTGAAATAGTCATCTAGGAAAGGGTGGGGGAATAAGCCCAGTTCTGTATCCAGACCTCTTTGGACCACTCCCCACAGTAAGAAATTCATTTACATCCAGACCCAGTAGACAATGCATTTCACAAAACAGCATTTAACCTTATTATATCTGGGGGGCTCTGACCTTTTCTATTTTATCTCACTTTCTTAATGCTTGTTGGACCCACTAAATCGGCTTGACCCATGAGTGAATCTTGACCTGTGGTTTGTAAAACGCTAGGGAGCTAGGGAAACAGAGTTGGCCAACAGACCCCCTGGGGGTTTGCTGAAAGGAATGGTCATCGAGGTAAAGGAACACCTGGGTCCAGGCGTGGAGTAGAGAGAAAGTTGGATTTAACCTAGACCGTGTTTTGCCAAGTAGGTACCACCCAGTGAGAAGTGATGGGTCATAGGCTCTAAGGAGGGAGTCGAGGGCACGAGGGGTGAGAGGCAGTAAAAGGATGCTAGTGAGGGTGGCAAGGAGAGCGAGGCCTAAGAGCATGGAGACAGGGAACCGCAAGGAGTGATGGGGAATGACAGGGGGTGTTGGTTAAGGCATGGAATTGGGTGGGCGGTAGGGAGAAGCAGATAGCAAATATTGGTAGAAACAAGGTCCACAGTGTAACCGTGGGCGTGACGGACTGAGACAGGGTGAGGAGAGGAGTCTAACGAACAAAGAGGCTGGGTATTGGAGGGATCCTCTCTGCAGGTACTAAACCCCCCTAGATTAGGACCCCACAAGTCCAGGTTCGTATCTTGGCAGGGGCTAAAGGCTTCAGTCTATGAGACACAAACTCAGGCCCTAGAGGTGATGGCAAGGAAGAAGGGGTGGCAGGAGGCTTGAATCTCAGTCTGTGGCTGACCCTGGGCAGCAAGGATGGGCAAGGAGTCCCCGCAGTATGGAGTATGGGAGAGGAAGAAAAGTCTACCTGAAAGGCTGCTGGGGCCTCGGGTGCCCAGGGGAGATCCGGGCGTCCCCCAGAACAAGAGGGCACAGGGAAGGCCCCGGGGAGGAGGCTGAGTGCGTGGGGAATCTTGCAGACAGCGCTGCTACGTTCTAGAGGGCACGCCCCACGGGTCTGGGCAGTGGCGACCCTGGCGGGGGGCGGTGGGGGGGACTTCCTGCCAGGGAGGGAGGAATATTTTATCGCTGACATTGTTTAGAATTGTGGGTGCATGGTGATCATGGAAAGCAGACTGACCTTGATCGGTTTCATTTTTGTTTTAAATTCTCTACAGCCCTTCCTGCCTGAACCGGACTGCTGGCTGGGGGAGTTGGGAGACACATGAAATTGAGTCAGTCAGGGATGAACCGAGAACAATAGAAGATGACATTTGGGAGTTGGGGGTTGAAACAGCTAACGCCCCATGTGTGCCGCCCTCTTCTAAGGGCTTCCTCACACAAAGTCACTCATTGAATCCTCACAACCACCCGTGAGCTGGGCTCTGTAATTAGCCTCATATTACAGAGGAGGAAACTGAGGCACTGAGAGGTACCTGACTGGCTGGAGGGTCTAGAGATTCCAAGTGGAAGAGCCGAGGCTCCCACCGAGGCCGGCTGGCTCCAGACTCTGGGCTCTGGACCCCTGTGTGCCCTTGCCTCACGCTGGGCCCCATCGTGTCGACCTGGGGTCCTAGTTTCTCGTGGCGGCTGTGAGCGTGTTGGGTTCATCCTGGTGGTCCCTCAGGCTGTGAGGGTTGAAAGCAGGGTGTTTCCTGGGCTCCTGAATCTCCCTTCCCCTATCCTCCACTCAATCACTCCAGTGGCTGTGACCTTGGGCAGAGGGCCGGTCCCTTGGGCCCCAGGACCTCAGCTGCCCCCGTCTCTGTCTAATAAGGACGGGGATGACCAGATTTCTGGATGCAGCAGTGACTATTAGAGGCAGGGAGATGCAGGACTCCACACCTGTTACTGGAGATAAGAAAATTTCTTTATCTTTTTTTCACACACCTTTATTGGAGTATAATTGCTTCACAATCCTGTGTTAGTTTGTGTTGTGCACCAAAGTGAATCAGCCATAGGCATACCTATGTCCCCATATCCCCTCCCTCTTGAGCCTCCCTCCCACCCTCCCTATCCCACCCCTCTAGGTCCTCGCAAAGCACTGAGCTGATCTCCCTGTGCTATGCGGCTGCTTCCCACTAGCTAACTCTTTTATCGACAGATGAGTGGATAAAGAAGATGTGGCACATACATACAACAAAAATTTCTTTTTTAAGGCAGGTCAAGTTGGAGTTTCCCTCCCTTGCAACCACAGCACCATAAGTGAATTACAACGAGAGTCTGCCATACAAGAGGTCCAGGACACAACAGTGCAGAATCTAGGGAAAGCCAAGACTTGGAGATTCGAGCTTCAAAGAGGACTGGCAACCAGGCTGTACCCACCAGGAAGGCCTTCATGATCCCTGAATAGGGGGGCCCGGAAAAGTAGTGAGGGGCCCTATGGGAGAACTGGATGTCAAGCAAGGACCCAAGATGTGCCATCAGGCCACTTCCTGGCATGCAACATGGCAGGAGAGGTAAGAATACCAGCCGGAGAGTGGAACTGCCCCTACTGGAGCCTGACCCCCACCCTGTATTAGCTGTGTTCCCTCAGACACACGACTGAACCTCTCTCTCTGTATCAGTTCCCGTCTCTGCCGAGTGAGGATAGTGAAGTACCTGCCTCCAGGGTTGCCAGCTGGGCAGATGAGACCATCCTTGCCAGGTGTTGAACATGATGCCTGGCGTTGCTGAGAAAGTGCCGTCGATGAATATTATTCCCCTTCCTCTTCTCCCCTAGGTTAGCTGCCTTGTGGCCATGTCCTCCCACGCTGCACTCCCCTCCATTTCTGCCTGTCTGACTTGTGCACATCCTTGAAGAGGTAAACTTAGGCGTCACCTCCTCCAGGAAGCCCTCCCTGCTTTCCTCCTACTCCAGGTCTGGGTAGATGCCTTCGCTGTGCATCTCCCTGTTGAATTTTGAAATCTTCCTCCCAGCACCTATTATAGCAGGTGGTACATTATAGGTTCTTGGTGATTGTTTAACTAATAAGGGGGTGAACAAACAAGCTGGGAAAGTGGGGACTGGGTTTCAGGAACAAGGTAGAGGTTTATTTATCAAAACTGGGAATCAAGGGACAAGTGACGAGAAGGGCTCATACTGAATGTCCTGATGCCTCCTCCTACACACATTCTAGGTCCTGTTGGTCTCAGAGCCATTTTTCATTCATGCAACAAATATTACTGAGCTCCTGTTATATTCTATACCCAGTTCTTGGCACTAAAGATAGAGAAGTAAACAAGATATTCATCATTCCTCATCTGTTTGTGCCTGTTATGTTCTAGTAACAGAAACAGACACACAAGGAAATGCATAAAATACAAGATAATTTCAGATCAAGGTAAGTATTAGGGAGAAAATGAAAGCAGGTGGGGGCGGGGCGGGGGGAACCAAGGCAGAAAGTTCCTCTAAATGAGGTAGTCAGGGAAGATATTTAAACAGAGATAGGAATGAATGATGAGAGGGAGGAAGCCAGGCCAAGTCCTGAGGAAAGACTGTCCACACAGGGGGAATAGGCAGCAAGTGCAAAGGTCCTGAGGCAGGGCCAGGCTTGGTGTGTCGGCGGAACTGAAAGAAACAGGGAGGTGGTGCTTGGGAAGCCAGATGCAAGAGGAAAATGTAGGTAAAGGTAACACAAGTGCAATAGGAAGCTTTTAGAGGGTTAAGCAGGTTTTAAGCATGATCTGACATGATTTTAAAGGAGCAATGTGGGTGCTACATTAAGAAATGACTGTGGGGGGCAGGGGCAAAGGGAGTAGCAGGGAGCCAGTGAGGAGGCTTTCTTGGTTGTCCAGGTAAGAAGCAATGGTGGTTTGAGAAAGAGCAGTGGTGGCAGAAGTCGAAGGAAGTGTGGATTGGGATATAATTTGGAAGAGGAGGCAATAGGGCATTGCAAGCATACCAGGTAATCAAGCGGCCCCAGCTGCTTGAGTGCTCGGGCCCGAGAGGTGGCTATTTCCTCTCCAGCTTTACCCCGGCTTGGCCCTGAGCTGCCCACGCTCTGAGGCCTGCTGCCAGTGTGTCCGCCGTTCACCCCGCAGCCGGCCACCAACAGTGGGCGGACACCTCCTGCCCCGGAACAGTCTTCCTCCCTTCCCCACCTGCTGTAGCTAACACCTGCTTGCAGAGTTCTTTATCTCCATTCTCTTCCCTAAGGATTTCTGCCTCTGTCTGAAGACACCTTCTATTAATATAAAGGAAATACCAATGGTCAGCCCCAGCTCTGCCCAGCGTTCTGTCATCTGCACAGAGACTCTGTGTGTCGTGTCTCCTATGAGGCTCAGAAGTCATAATAATGGCTAATATCGATTGAGCACTTACGAGGCACTGGACCAAGCTAAGTGCTTTCCTTACTGGTATGGGTTTAATTGTGTCCCCACAAAAGACATGTGGAACCCCCAGTACCTGTGAACGTGCCCTCATTTAGGGTCTTTGCAGGTGTCATCAAGTTAAGATGAGGTCATTAGGGCGGTCCTAATTCAGTCTGACTGGTGACCTTATAATAAGAGAAGGGACAGAGAGACGTGCGGGATTTCAAGCCTCGTCCTCTCCGCCCCGCCCCGGAGCCCCGCCCCTGCCATTTGAGGGCCGTCACCTTGCGGCAGAGCTCGGTGCCCACCTGGCTCTAGGAAGGGTGCACTGCTGGATTCCGTCCAGGTGTGCTGGGCTGCGGAGCTCTGCCCGTCACCACTTTCCCACACCAGTCATACCCGCTCCTGTGTTGTTCTTGCCCAAGACTGGGACACGGCTCGTTCAACAGCCCAGCACGACGCAGGGGATTGAGGACCGGCCACCAGTGATTGAAAGACCCATTTTCAGTATCGCGGTGTTCCAGATTTTGGAAAAATACAAAATCTGAATCATTTATATCTTGAGACATACCGGAAAGTTATACGCTGAATAAAAAAATCAAAATGAACCAAAGTGACTGCTTCAGAAAGCATTCCTATCCCATCCCTCCCCCATATAAAACAATTTCCAGGCTGTCATCTAAATTCCCAGGACTTCCCCGGTGGTCCAGTGGTTAAGACTCCACGCTTCCACCTCAGGGGGCACGGGTTCGAGTCCTGGTTGGGGAACTAAGATCCCACATGCCGCGAGACGTGGCCAAAATAATAAATAAATAAAAATTTTAAAAATTAATCCTCATCTCCCGGGTTATTGATGAGATGTAGCCCTTCTCCCTATGTTAATAATCATTTAGTAATCTTAAAGTGTGAATAATAATCAATGCCATTTCCTCCAGAGTCTGTCTGAACCCCGAGACTATTTCCCAGAGTCTTCATGGAGGAGTCACGTTAGCCTAGGGTGGGGAGATTGGAGGGCGATGAGAAGGGAAACTGAGGAAGTTATCCTATGGGGAATGAGGAAAGAGGGAGGGAGGGAGGCAAGGGAGGTCCCAAGTCCAGCGCAGCCTCTGAATCCTGACCACTTCCCTTCCTGCGGGGCGAATCCCTCTGCCCCCCTCTCCACCCCCATCACCACCGCCATCAGGGCCCTGACTACCTGTGATTGCCTAGGTTGTACCTACACACGAACTCCAGCTGGGAGGGCTGGGAGACCCCAGCTCTCACTGTTTACCAGGTTCTACCCCCTCCCGCATCTGCCGCAAGGAGAGCATCTTCATAACCGGCCCCAGGTCCTGTACTGGCCGACAGCAGCTCTGGCTCTACAGAGGATGGAGGGTGCAAGGGGGCCCAGCTTCCCTTTCTTCAGCCAAAGACCCTACTCAGTGCATCTGGACCAAAAGGATGCTGTTGACCCTCAACCATCTAGGGAGACGGAAGGGAGAGAAAGGAGGCCTCCCAGCCTACACACACTGACTGTGAGATGTGTGTGGCCCCCCTCTCCAATGATTCCTGGGTGTGCCAAAAATATCGTCCACTCCATCAGCCTCCAGGCCGGGAGGTGGCCGGCCGGAGCTGGGCTCAGGCACAGAGAGATGCTCCTCTGCTGTATTTCCTCTTAGCCTCGTAATACACTGAGTGTAACTGGTGCGTGAATCAACAGACACGCTCCCTTTTATGCTCTCTGTGGAGACCGCCCTGTGTCCCTCTGCCTCACTCTGGCGCTGTCCAGCTGGTCACCCTGACGTTTCTGGAGCTGGCAGAGAAGACACTTTGTTGCAGCCCCTAAACTGGGGAGTGACATATTCTCAGGCTCTTGTAAGTGGCAGCTATCACATCATGGGAGGACCAGCCTCCCTTTTCATTCCTGGAGAAAGAGTTTGTTTCTAAATATAAGGAATTGGTGAGGCCAGGTGGCAGCCAGTGGGAACCGATGCTGGTGAGCGGGCCCCGCCATGTCTGTCCAGGGCTACAGCTTCCTGCAAGCCCCGCTTCTCACTTCCTGCCACCACTGCCACCCTGACTACCTCCCAGCCCCATTCTGCCAGCGATCCCCAAGGTCCCCCGCACAGCTAATCTTTCTGGACTAGCAAGGAGGCAGTGCCATGGGAAAAGTCTGGCTTTGGGAGACCCACAAACCCAAAATTGAATCCAGATCTGAGTATCCAGGCCAGGTGACGTCACCTCCCCGCGCCTCGGTTTCTTCATCTGTAAAATGGGCAGGTCACACCTTTCTCCCTGGCTTTGGGACGGATTCATTAATCTCCCAGAAGCTCTGGCACAGCATTGGTGTCCAACAAATGTTAGTTCGAAGCCCCCTTATATCCTCCCTCCAGTCCTGCCTCCCCTATCAGATTGTCATGAAGGGCTTTTCATTATGCCAAAGAATGAATTCAGGAAATAGTGTGGGGAAGGCCCGGGCTCTTCACTCTAAACACACAGCTGCGGGTTTAATTATCCCTAGAGCGGTTCTCATGCAGTTCCTTCCGTGGCCAAACATAAAAATCATCAATGAACTGGCCACTTATATACACATCCTTGCCTGAATGTCCCACCCCATTTTAACACCAGTGCCCCTGGTGGCTCATCACACCCTCTGGTCAGGGGGGAGTCAACCTCACAGACGGACCTCGGCATCCCGTGATGCTGTGCCCCTGAAATTCAGATTCATTTCATTTGAGAATGCAAATCTCACAAATGAGGCAGGATTTCACGAGCTCAATGAAAGTGATATCAGAGCATGGTTCCAGTCACACACAAAGCCTTTGACCAGGGAGCAGCTAAGAAGCAGCCTTGTGCAGTAAGCCCCTCCTCCTCCCCTTACTCAGTACACACCCCTCAGCAAGTTGCTTAACCCCTCCATGTTTCAATTTCCTTGTAAAACACACCGAATATGTCCTACCATGTAGAGTTGCGGTAAAAATAAATCCATTAATATACACAAAGAGCCTGGCACATGGTAAGCACTCAGAAAATGCTGGTTATCAGTACAATGTAGAAGGGGGAGACCAGTTAATAATTAACAAGGAGGAAATCAATGAGGATAATGAATAAGTACGTCCAAAGAGGGTAATTTAAATATCAAAGTACTAAGAGAGGCCCTTAGGAAAACTTGGGAAGCCCTCAAGCATTTTTGCAAAAAAAGACCCTCTTTACAGCGGAGCTGTGAAAATCTAATAACAAGTGAAGGTTGTCCTAACACACAATCAGACTGTCTTGTCAGAAAAATTCCACCAAAAGGAGAAAAGTGTGATTCATTCTTTGTTCATTCTAAAAATTCGAGGGACTCGTTTAATTATAGTACAATAGTGTTTGACGTAACTTACAATTTACTTACTTTCATAAATTTTGCTTTATGTTTAGTGACAAGTTGGTCTCATCCAAAGAGATGGCACACGGGCTGACACTGGGCTGACACGACACTGATGTCCTTGCCCTTGTGTGACATAAATACTTGTGTGGCCGGAGAGAGGGTTCAAGCCAGAGGAAATGGAGACAGGAGATTGTCTTTCTTTCTTTGGATCAGTAAGTATTTACTGTGCCAGTTACTGTTCTAGATCCTTGGGACGCAGTCATGAACAAACAGACAGAAAGTCCCAGCCCTCAATTATAATCTAACTGGCAATCTCATTGGCAAGAGGGACAGAGAGTAAGCTCTAAGCCATAGACACACACTTATTTAAGTTACTTAAAGAAGTAGCTTACATAGCGCGTAAGTGCTGTAGAAAAGGAAAGGAGGATCGGGGCACCAGAGCAGGGGTAAGCAGGGGGGGACTGGCTGAGAAGGTGGCGCTTGAGCAGACGAGAAGGAATGAAAGAGTGAGCCATGGGATTGTGCAGGGAAAAGCATTTCAGGCAGAGGGAACAGCAAATACAAAGAGGCAAGTGTGTCTGGTGTGTTCAAAGGAGCTGCCAGGAGGTCTGTGTAACTGGAGCACACAGAGGCCACGGGCCAGAGTTCACAAGGCCTCATAGGCTATTGGTTCTCCTCTGGATTCAGGGAAGGGGCTTGAGCAGAAGAGGCCAGATATGTCAGCTGTATGGAGCAGAGACTGGAGGGGAAAGGAGAAAAACAGGGAACCAAATGCAGCTGTCCAAGGTGGGGACACAGCTGGCTCACCCCAGGGGCAGCGGAGGTGGGGTGGGAAGTGGTGGGATTCCAGACACATCCGAAAGATGCAACCAACACGAGTTGCTGATGGCTTAAGATGTAGGATGAGAGGAAAAGGTGTGGGATAATTCCTAGGTTTTCGATTTTGGCCCATGTGGGCCCAGGTCTGGGACCTAGGTCAGCTCCCCATCCAACAGTTCAAGGCTGCAGTGAGTGGTGGAGAGTCACACAGCCTCCCACAATACAGCCACCGCCATGCGCAGCCTTGGAAATAATAATAACGGCACGCATCAAGTGGGGACTTACTGGGTGCAAGGCACGGTGCTCTGCTCCTATCATCTCATTTAAGGCTCACGACAAGCCTGTGACATGGGCATCATTAGTTCCGCTTAAGAAATGAAGGACCCTGAGCCCAGGCCTACCTTCCCACAAAGGTAGGAAGTGACACGACTGAGACATGAACCTGGGACTGTCTGACTTGATAGCTTGGGTCCCTAACCACTGTGTGACCCTGCCCCACCCCCATGCCAGGCAGGTCATTTCCCCTCCCTGACCATCTCGCATATGGGAGGGATGACCTCTAGCGGTCTCCCAGCTCTGGTATATTTTGTGCTACAAAATCAAGAGTCAAGAGACCCACATGCCATCTGTCTTGGCTTTCCCACTAACCGAACCTGTGACCCTGGGAAAGTCGCTCCCCTGATGGGTCTCACCTGGGATTGATGATCCCTCCAAACCTTTTCTGCTCAAAAACCCTCTGTCTATATGAATACCACCATTTCCAGAAAGTTCTGGTGGGCACCAGTGGACCTTTTTAGGATGAGTGATGGATTATACTGCCCTCTACACAGAAGACTTCCCAGAGAAGCCCTGGCAAGCCGCCCATCACCCCGGCCTGGCCTGTCAGCATCCCCGCTCTGGCCGGCTGCCCCTCCGAGAAGGCGGAGGATGGGGCGGGCAGCTGGGGTCCTGCCCAGGCCCGGTCCCTCAGAGGTCCATCCACACCCGCCTTCCTCCTGAGCTCCCAACCTTCCACCTGTCCTCCCTTTCTCTCTTTCATTCCCTTAATCAAAACAAGAACTGTTCAAAGTCAGGGCTTCGTTTCAACTGAGATAAGGGCTCTAAATGCAAGTCAACATTCACTGCACCCCTGAGACACTGACCCTGTCAACAACCAGGGAGGGAGACAGTTTTATCCCCACCTGTGTTAGTGAGGCGGGGGCCTGGCACAGGAGGGTGGGTCCTCGCCTCCCTCCACCCCGTCCCCTGCTCTGGACAAACCCTGCCGTGACTCTTCTCTGGGCAAGTCCCACCCCCTAGGTTAACATCCCCATCTCCACAGCACCTCCTCCTCCCCTTCCTCTCAGAGATGCCTCGAGTGCCACCTCCTTCAAGAAGTCCTCCGTGGTTCCCGCTGCCCACACCCCCCCACCCTCCGCCCTGGGTGTGATCAACCTTCCAGTGAAACTGCGTAGACAGTTTCATCTTCTTTCTTTCATTTTATTTGTTAATTAAAATTGTATATATTCAAGGTGTACAACATGATGATATACATATACACAGTGAAATGATTACTACAGTCAAGCTAATTAACATATCACCTCCTCACACAGTTACCGTGTGTGTGTGATGAGAGCACCTGAAATCTACTCTTAGCAGATTTCCAGTATTCATTACGCTGCCCCTAACCATGGTCCTCATGCTGCATGTTAGATCCCTAGACTTCTTTATCCTCTATAAGTGCAAGATTGTTCCCTCCACCAGCGAAACTCCACTTCCCCACCCCCCTGCCCCTGGTGACCACCATTCTACTCTCTGCTTCTACGGAGACAACTTTTTGAGGTTCCATATAGAAGCGAGATCACGCAGTTTTTTCCCTTCTGTGTCTGCTGAACGTGACTTCTTGGTTATTAGGATGAGAGCTGGAAAATAAAGTGCTTTCTGAGTGTAGAGGCTCTAAGGGAGGACGGATCTGGGTTCAAATTCCACTCCTCCTGTTTCTTCCCTCGGCAGCCTTGGGCAAGATACTCTCTGGGCCCCCCTTTCCTCATGAGGCTTCTAGGATATTTCAACTGAATGATCAATTTTAGGCACAGGACTGATAGCAGTACTTTCTGCAGACCGGGCACTGTTCAAAGCCCTTTATGGTCAATTCTCATGGCAGCCCTGTGACATGGGTTCTATCAATAAACCCATTTTACAGAAGAAGAGACTGAGGCACAGAGTGTTGAAGTAACTTGCCCAAAGTTCCCTGGCTCCTCTCCTTCTCTGCTGTGTGGCTTTGGGCAAGTCACTTCACCTCTCTCATCTTGGACAAGTTATTTTACTGTTTGTGTGCCCCGGTTACCTTCTCTGGAAAACGGAGTATCTGGCATGTGTTAATAGTCAAAGACAGATGGGGTGTTTTTTTTAAATCCTTACCACCTTCATCATCACTACTGATACAGTTACAGGTTTATCCAAAGAGATACTCAGGAAACATTCAACAAAGGGAGGAGGGAAGGCGGGCAAGAAGGAAGGAGTAAGTGAATGAAGAATGAATAAATGAATGTTATCACCCACCCAGAGAAAGCTCTGGAATGCAGAAGGGGGGCAAGAGGGTGTGAAGCATATTTAAGTGATACACCTGTGAATGGATGGACCCTGTGGGTGCAGAACAAACAAGGACCCACATCACTGTAGCTAAGTAACCCTCCACCCCTCAGCGGATATCTCCCTTCAACCCCCAGGGCACGAGTCGGGAAGCGTTTGCACCCTGATGGATGGTGATACAGATGGAAACATCCATTGATCGTAACTGGTCCATAAATGGACCCCACAACCCAAGTTATCAGTTTAAGACCCCAGGGATGCTTTATTAACATTTCTAATTTATAGGCTCATTTGAGAAGTCATTAGGGACGACAAACCCAATAAATCATGGGTTAAAAGGACTCCAGACAGCAGCGCACAGGGTGGGTGGTAGCCATTGAACTTTTGAGACAGTCATAGCAACTGTCACCAGGGAAACGGGCTGCCAAAGGGAGTCTGGAGTTGGCGGTGGTGACAGCTGGAAGCAGATTATCAAGAAGACAGCATTTTCTGGTCCAGCAGGGTAGGCAGGGGAAGAAACTGCTATCATTTGTTCAGCGCTTTGTGCAGGCACTGTATTTGCATTGCCTCGTTGAAGCCTCCTCGAGTCACATCTGTGTGATTGCTGTCCTGATTCCCACCTACAGGCGAAGCAACCGAGGCTCAGGGAGACTAGGTCACTGGCTCAGTTAAGAGTTAAGCTGGGATTTAAAGGCAGGAGGTACCCACCCAATGATCCATGCTCTTAATCACTGAACTTTTCTGGCCACCAGCCCAATGTCCCCATTCTACAGAGCTGGAGACTGAGACCCAGTGATGGAGACACACACACAAGTCAACAGCAGAGCTGGGATGAGGACTCAAGGATCTCGACATCTATTGTCTCATTCTTTCTGGAGTTCTTCCCTGACTCTCTGTCATTCTCGTCTCCTTACTCTGTTGTTTTGTGTTTGTTTTTTTCATTCCTTCATAGTATTTATCACCTGCCATGTTATAGATTTATTTCTTTGGATCCCAGCATGCTCATTTGTGAGGGGAGGGTTGGGGCTGTTTAATCTTATAACAACTTGTACCCCAAGTGTTACAACTGTTGCACACCCATCTCAAGCATAGGATCTTCCCGGTGGTACCAACATAACCAAAGTCCACTTTCTAAAATTCTCCCTTTGGTTACACTCCCTGCTGCCAATGGTCAGGAAGAAATGGGGCCTCCTACGTTTGCCCCTTTGAGGGTTTTCTCTGTGCCCTGGGGAGTGGACCAGCCCCTTTCACATTGACACGTTTCTTCACAGGTTACAGCTTTTGTGTCTCCTTAAGTTGCCTTTACACTTCTCTGTTTCAGCGTTTTATTTGTTCATGATTAAGTTTGTCACCAGAAAGGCCATCTCACTTCCTTTTCTAAGTATTTAAGGGATTTTTTCCTTGTAGCTCCAAACTACAAGCTGTAGTCAGGCAATATTCTTGCTTCCCTTCTTGTTAACAATAGAACCCCAATCTTATTCATGGTGGCAGTGTTCCCAGGTTCTAGATTACATTCCCTAGTCCCACCTTCAGCTAAGAGAGGAGGCTTAATGAGATGAAAGAGAAAGTCATTGGATGAGTTTCCTTCCAGAAAGTCTCTTGACAGGGGGCTGACCAAGCTAAGAGACTGGTCCTTCTTCCCTTCTACCTGGAATGTGAACTTGATGTCCGGAGCCCCAGCAGCCAGCTTGGACTCTGGGGCAAGCTCGAGGATGGAAGCTGACACTAAGGTACGTAGACCCTAATGATAGTGAATCTGCCAGCCCAGCCCTGACCTGACACTCCTGGCTCCATTTACACGACAGAAAAAATAAATAAATACACTATGATCCCTCTTGTGTGTGAAATTTGTGGTTATTTTTATCCAGGATTTCCACCGGTTGGAGGAGGAATGGGTTGCTTCCACAAAAGCTAAACTCTTCTTGTTAAACTCATGTGCCCAGATCATGGTCTGACAGGAGAACACCAGTGAGGCAGTCAGGAGACCTGGGATCCAGTCCTCAATACTCAGGAGTTGTTCTAGGATGACAGATGGATTGTTCCCATCTTCACACTAGTGTTTATTTACATCTCTGCCTCATTGTGGAAAAGAGTTGAGAAGGTTTATTTGAGTACGGAACAACCCAGCACATATTTTCAAGGAATGAATTGATGAAGAAACCAGGGTGAAGAAAAGGAAGTCCAACACACTCTAAGGTCCAAGAGGTCAAATGAGGTGTTTAACTTAGCTTCCCAGGAGCCACAGAGAGAACAGAAACACGACTACCTACAAGTGGTCAGGATGACAGTGATTCTGAAAATTAGATAGCTGCTCAGGTGCTCAAGAGAAGCAGGCTTTTCTCCTGGCTTGGTGGTCTGAGAAGAATGTAACTGTGTGTTCTCATCAAGGAAATATCATGTGAGCCTCAGCCAGAGCCAGTTCCTCCGGGGAATTCCCAGGACTTCTCCCTCCATCTCTGTAGAGATGAAATGTGGAGAGCAGACAAGTTTGAAGGTACAATCTGGAGTAAGAACTGACCTGTGGCATGGGTATACTGTGCTACCAGTTAAGGGAAGATCTACGTGCATTAACAATCAAGTGGACCTACCTCGACACAGAGAGAGGCCAAAGGAATACCTGTGGGAATACCTCTGAGAATACTTGTGGGAATACCTGTGGGATACTTTAGGGAATACCTCTGAGAATACTGGTGGGAATACTTGAGGGAATACCTGTGGAAATACCTACAGAAATACCTGTGAGAGTACATGTGGGAATACCAATAAGAAAGTTTTGGGGGATGCCTGTGGGAATACCTATGGAAATACCTGTGAGAGTACCTGTGGGAATACATGTGGGAATACCTGTGGGAATACTTGTGGGACTACCTATGGGAATACATATGGGAACACTCTGGTAATACCTGGGAGAGTACCTCTTGTAATACCTGTGGGAATACTTGTGGGAATACCTGGGAGAATACATGTGGGAATACCCGAAGGAAAGCTTGTGGGGATGCCTGTGGAAAGCTGTAATCCTTAAGAGAACAGCTCTGGATCTATTCCCACACCAAGAAATAATGTCCAAGTCCATCAAGTTGAGCCATAATAATTTTAGCTTAAGTTTTTTTTCAAAGTACATTTTACATATCACCCAAGAAGGCATTAGAGAAATCCTAACACTGCATCCACAGACCCCTAATGTTAAGCAAGTGTCACCTCCTGGTGAGTCCCGCAAACGGCTGAGTACGAAAATGTAGCCCTCAGTGACTACATGAGTGAATGCAATTCACAGGTTGTTGAATAAAAGCCAACTCGATGTTGGAGGACATCTGCCAACAGTGACAATTGGGGGTTGGAGCAGTTCATCCTGAGCCAGTTTTTTCTGACAGTAATGAGGCCATTCCTGGTTTCTGACAATAAAACCATGTCATTTGCATAGAAAAGACTTTCAACTTTCTGTTCCTCATAGCAAAGGGCAACTCATTCAGCTCATCCAAAAATTCTTTCAAGTCATAAAGCACCCGTTAGAGGGAGCGGGGACCAGAGCACGCGGCTCTTGTGCCCTGTTTGAAATCGTGGTCTGCTTCGTCAGGACACGATTCCTCCCAACGCCAGCCCTCAGGCGGTGCTAAGGGGCACATTCTGTCTCAGGGCCCGTGGCAGGGTGGGGATGAATACCAGCACTTCTAGGTTAGCCCATAATTGGTTTCTCTCCACATAATTAGTTTCTCTCCACTGAGTCAAAGGTCAAAATCAGTCATTGCTCCTGCAATTCTTATATTGTTCCTCACAGATTTTTGCACCAGTGGCATAAAAAAAGTCAATCGTGTGGAATAAATAGGCTGAAAACCCAAGGGCTTCCTCATACAAAGTATCAGCCAGAGAAACCCAGACTTGCCATTTCTAAAAGGGGAAATTGACAGGTGCTTTAGTTAGAATAGCAAGTAAACCAATAGGTCTATCATTTGGGGGGAAATAGAGGATGAGCCTTTACAAAGTGGGATAATCTACCCTCTGGGTCCATCCAGACAAGGCTACCTGTAGAATTAAGGAAAATATGCGACTGGCTAATGAACGCTTGAGACAGGGCAAGTCCTAATAGAGATGAGCTGTAAATGTAAAGTATACATCAGAATTCAAACTTAGTATAAAAAAGAATGCAAAATAATTTTATATTGATTATATTGATATTATTATAATATTTGGATACGTTGGGCAAATAAAACGTATCATTAAAATTAATGCCACCTTTTCTTTTTTTAATTTTTTTATGTGACACTAAAACGTTTTAAATTACTTGCATGCACACTGTGGTAGCCGTCTGCAAGATGACCCCCAGTGATTCCTTCTTCCTGATAAGTCACACCCTCTAGTGACCCCCTCCCACACTGTATCAGGGTTGGTCTGTGTGACCCACAGAATATTTTTGTTTAAGTCCATTTACCATTATGATGTCAATGTTTATGTAACTTTTTGTGTGCATCTCTAAATGTGAACACCACATGCCTGTCTATGACCAGTTTACAGAATGCAAGGCATCTTCTAGGTTCAAGTAATTCACAAGTTGGTGAATGTCACCTTACCACATGCCCCGTATGGCTTCCTTAAAGAAACACTACGGTATTATTTTAGTAGAATATATCAGAAGCAATGGTATGTCACTCAAAATTAGGTTACAAAAGACACTGCTGCTTCTGCCTTGGTCTCTTTCTCAATCTCTCCATCTCTCTCTCTTTCTCTCTCGTCACTTACTCTAAAGGAAGTTAGCTGCTAATTTGTGAGCAGCCCTATGGAGGATCCTGCATAGCGAGAAACCAAGGCCTCCAGGCAACACCCATGTGGATGAACCTTCTTAGAAGCAGGTCCTCTGACCACAGTCCAACCTTCATAGAACGGCAGCCAAATGGACATCTTGACTACAGCCTCACGAAAGACCCTGTGTTAGAATCACCCAGCTAAGCCACTCCTGGATTTCTGGTCCTCAGTAACCGTGTGACGTCACAGACATTGTCTAGGGTAACTTACTGCACAGCAAGAGATACTAACACGCGCGCTTCTCATTTCTATTAAGCGGCACTTCCCTGGCGGTCCTGTGGTTAAGACGCCGCGTTTCCACTGTGAGGGGCACGGACTGAATCGCCGGTCGGGGAACTAAGATCCCGCATGCCGTGCACGGCCAAAAAAAAAAGAGAATCCTCTAGAGCAGAGGCTCCTACACCTAGCTGTACATTAAAATCACTTGGAAAACATTTAAAAATAGCTGATGCCCAGCCCCATCCCCCAACAGTTGAATGATTCTCTAGGGGTAGAGCCCCAGCATGGGTATTTTCTAAAACTCACCCAGGTGACATGAATATTCAGCCGAGGTTGAGAGCCCTGCTCTAAGGAAATGCTTCTCCAGTGTCATGGTGCTTAATTCCACGTATCATCTAGGGCTTGGCTACCCCAGGTGTGCATCTGAATCCACCTGGGAGCTGTTAGAAAGGCCAAGGCTTGGGCTCCAGCCCAGGTGGAACAAATCAGAATCTGCATTTTAATAAGATTCCCAGGGAATGTGGACGCACACTGAGCTTTGAGAAGCACTGATTTAGGGCATCAATTCAGAACTGGTCTTCAGAACCCACACTCCAGATCCCTGCTAAGGGGAACCGTATCCCAGCATCTCTTCTCCCATAAGCATTTATTAAGATTGAATTGTAGGGGCTTCCATGGTGGCCCAGTGGTTAAGAATCCACCTGCCAATGCAGGGGACACAGGTTCAAGCCGTGGTCCGGGAAGATCCCACATGCCACGGAGCAACTAAGCCCGTGCGCCACAACTACTGAGCCTGCAAGCCACAACCACTGAAGCCCGTGCCTAGAGCCCGTGCTCCACAACAAGAGAAGCCACCGCAATGAGAAGCCTGCGCACCACAACGAAGAGTTACCCCCGCTCGCCACAACTAGAGAAAGCTTGCGCACAGCAACGAAGACCCAACACAGGCAAAAATAAATTAATAAATAAGATTGAGTTGTACACGATCTTCCTCGCCAAGGGATTCTGACATACTGGTGTGGGTGGGGCTGAGCCATGGAGAATTTTGTGAAAGCTCCCCCCAGGGGTTCTAAGCTGTAGCCTGGGTGGTGAGATGGGTCTCAATCTGTCCTTTCCCTGAGTCTTTCATCTCACCACGACAGTGGGAGTCAAGAGTTTAAAGATGTCTTATTTCCATACAACATAAACCCTACAAGCCAACCGCCCCATCTAGAACTTACCTAAAGAAACAGTCATTTCGGGCTTCCCTGGTGGCGCAGTGGTTGAGAGTCCGCCTGCCGATGCAGGGGACACGGGTTCGTGCCCCGGTCCGGGAAGATCCCACATGCCGCGGAGCGGCTGGGCCCGTGAGCCATGGCCGCTGAGCCTGCACGTCCGGAGCCTGTGCTCCGCAACGGAGGGGCCACAACAGTGAGAGGCCCGCGTAACGCAAAAAAAAAAAAAAGAAACAGTCATTTCTTCCAATTCTAGAGAGGGAAAACTTGCCACATAGGATTTACCCAGTGCTAACGTGTTCATTTCGATGCTGAGGACCAGTCATCATCCCCTGAATCACATCCTTGGGGACGAAGCCCCAGCGAGATGCCCTACCATGGCACAGCAAGGTTTAAATTTTATTGTAACTCTAATAAGCCTCCCAACTTCTCTTCATACATCAACGCACTTCTTTGGTCACAGTTTAAGAATTGTTTTTATTTCTTAGTTCATTTATTTTCTTTTTCCTTTCTGACAGCCTTTATCAAACCAAGAACTACAATGACAAAATCCACATGGAGCCAGCAAAGCCAGTTTTCATTTACCGGCAACTCCGTCGATAATGGGTGAAGGGGTAAAACCCAAGGCATTTCACGGCATTTCAAGAGATTCTCAGAAAAGCGACTTCAACCAATTTGAAAATTCCATGCCTCTCTTTGAAATGCCCCCATCCTTTGAGGTATAACCATGAGTTCTAACGGGCCTGGCCATACCTGTGGTTGAGGTGGGATGGATATTATCACTTTGTCCCCGTCTGAACATCACCTTCCTAAACATCGTAAAAAAATAAGACCGGCTCACTGTAATACAATTGACAGCACTCTCTCCTTCAAACTGTTTACCGTAATTTGCAATATCTATTTGGCCGCTTGCTTATCATGTCCCCTCTCTGATCGTAACCCTATTTGGACAGGAGTCATGTTGGCCTTAATATATTCCTCCTCCTTAGCCTAGTATCTGACACACAGTAGGTACCAGATGAATGTTTGCTGAATGAAGCCCTGAGTGGAAAATTGCCCAGATCCGTGCCAGGCACTAATACTCAGGAACACTAGACCCTATAAATCCGTTGGTGACGAACGGCTTGATACAGCCGTCTACAGGAGATACGATCTACAGGTAATCAAGGCGGTTCAAGCTGACCCCTGCAAGCCCTGTGCCAATATTGATACACTGGTCTTCTGAGGTTATTATGACTGACTCTATGTTTTCTTCAATATAGAAAATTTATATTTTTATATATATGAACAACAAACATTTGCAAAGTGAAATGAACAAAACAATTCCACTGACAGTGGAGGCTAAAAGTAACACAGACCACTTAGAAATAAATACAACAAAAGATGTGGAAAAACCTCTACCCTGAAAACTATAATACATGACTAAAGGTAATTAAAGAAGATTTTTTTTAATTTTTATTTTATATTGGGATAGAGTTGATTGACAGTGTTGTGTTAGTTTCAGGTGTACAGCAAAGGGATTCAGTTATACATATACATGTATCTATTCTTTTTCAAATTCTTTTCCAATTTAGGTGATTACAGAACACTGAGCAGAGTTCTCTGTGCTACACAGTAGGTCCTTGTTGGTTATCTATTTTAAACATAGTAGTATGTATATGTCAATCCCAAACTCCCAATTTTTCCCTCCCCTCCACCTTTCCCCTTTGGTACCCATAAGCTTGTTTTCTATGTATGGCTGACTTTAAATACATGATGGAAATAGAGGATTTTGACCATCACACACAACCCAAGGTCCAAGCAGACTGCACATACCTGACCAGAGAGATTATGAATCAACTTTAAACCAGGTCCAGCCCCTCTGGTTACCAAATGCAGAAAGGAAAGAGCCTTGTGTTCTGTCCTGTGCACTGAGTACCTCCACTCTCCATTTTAAGGCACCTATAGCATATGCCCAGCCTGCCTGGAAGGACAAGTTCTCATTCCCAAGTAAGGGAACATAAAGACCCGGCAGACTACCGAAGGGCTTTGAATGCTCTCAACAGAATCCAGGGTGAAAAAGAACCAAACACAAGCTCAAAATGTCAGTTCTAAGCATCTCAGTTCCCCCAAGAGACCACCTCAAATGCCAAGTCTCAAGTACAAATAGTGCAAGGACAGGGGTCCACTGAGAACTCCTGATCTTCTCACCAGGCCATCCCATGATGGGCCATCTTTATATTCTTGTCCCGATCCCTCAGCCTATATAAAGTAGCCCACAGAATCCCTGATGCACAGAAGTCTAGACCCTGAAAAATTGCTCTGGAGAGAATAGAATGGGAACCGCCCACCTCCAACCTCAAACCTCTCAGCCACCAACCCATTGAGGTCTCCATACAGAAACTTTCTGGGGAGTTCCTTCTTAAAACCCAGAATTTTGAAATAACTCAAAGAGGCAGCATGGGGGTGCAGGGGTCAAACAGGTTAGGATGGATCATAGAAAGATTGGGTTCAAGCTGGGACTCTGCCTCGCTGGTAACTACCAGACAGACCTTGGGTGAGTCCCTTCCCTCCTCAGGCTCCAGTCCCTTTGACTGCACAACAGGGAGAGTAACTTCCACTTTCTGGGGAGGCTGCAAACATCAGACACACCAATATGAAGAGGACTTAGGAAATGGTCTAGCTATGAGCAGTGTGAGTACATTCAAGGGTAACCAGGAGGTGAGGACCGGAGGAGTGCTGTTTCCTCCTGCCTTCCTCTCTTCCTTCTTTCCCCGCATCTTAGGAGGGAATTAGTCAACGTGCACGTCGCTGAGGACAGCCCCCATCCCCAGAACACATGGTCACACACCTTTCCGGACACAACATCCCAAAGCAAAACCCACTAGATCTGCCACACATGCACTGCGGCTCATCCCCGCTACAGCGATAAATGAGCTGCCTTCTTTCTGCCCAACGGGCCCCTGGTTTTATCCAGAAACGGAGCAGCAGAGGGATGACGGCAGGCGGCCCCACTGCAGCGTCCCAGGGAGCGAGCGGTGAATAATGAGATCCCCATGGCTGGTTCACTCTTTCTGCTAGCGATGGGTTTAAGTGTGAGCACGTGTCACAGTCCTGGCCAAGGGGAATAAAGGAAATCCACTTGGAGGTTTCTGGAAAATGTCTTCCTCTGTGATGAAAAGAGTGAGAAAAGGCCAGTCTTCCCCTGCAGCCTTGGGATGAGTGTGTGAAGCCATAAAGCCTGGAGCTGCAAAGACCATCCCCAGCCACGCGGGGACAAGCTCAAAGACAAAACCAATGCACTGGGGATGGCAGAGGAGAAAGATGGAAAGTGCCCGCCCTCGGCATTGTTGCTGCGCCCAAATGAACGAGCTCTGGAGCCTCCAACCTACAAATATTCTCCTGTGAGCTAACAGACCCCTACCGTTTAAGCCGCTTCAAGTTGGGTGTTTGGTTACTTGCAACAGAGCCCATCCTGATAAACACTTCCCCCCAGACACCAAAACACACAGCCTGTAACTCATCTCTGACTTATTCAAATCCCCGGTGATGCTCCCCTTAGCCCTACAGTCGGGTTCATGAACCATCGCTCACAGAAACACCCACGGCTCTGTGTCACCTGTGGGATAAAAGTCAAATCTGAAAAAACTAAAGTACCTTCCCTCACCCGCTCGCTCTCCAGCTCAACATCCTGTTTTGTTTTCTTTACAACGTGGTCACAAATGGAAAATACATCATTGGACATTTATTCATTACCTGTTTACTATCTACTTCCAATGTAAGCTCCATGAAAAGAGGGGGGCTGGTCTGTTTTGATCACAGCTGTCTTTCCAGCACTGCAATCATAGTGTGGAACATCATTGTGGGTACTTTAAAAATATTTTTTTATTGAGTTCTAGTCGATGTACAATATTATATGCTTCATAGTGATTCACAATGTTTTAAAGTTCTGTTCCATTTATAGTTATTATTAAATATTGGCAGTATCCCCCGTGTTGTACAATACATCCTTGTAGCTTATTTACTTTATACATAGTAGTTTGTACCTCTTAATCCCCTTCCCCTATCTTGCCCGTCTCCCCTGCCCTCTCCCCACTGGTAACCTTTAGTTTGTTCTCTATATCTGTGAGCCTGTTTCTTTTTTGTTATATTCACTAGTTAGTTTTATTTTGTAGATTCTGCCTATAAGTGATAATCATACAATATTTGACTTTCTCTGATTTATTTCGCTTCACGTACTACCCTCCAAGACCAGCCTTGTTGTTGAAAATGGCAAATGGATGGACATATAAATGAACAGATGGCTCCAACATACCTTTCCAGCATGTTCTTCCTAAATGCCTCTTCATAAAATAAAATCTCTCTCCCATCAATGAACTAGCAATAGTGCACCGTGCAGCCAAGTGTCTTTCCTTGCTCGTGTGTTTTAGGGTAGACTGAGGGAACTTGTGCAACGGCTCCCCTTCTCTCCTTCCTCCACGTCAAAGCTTTCTTTGATCCAAAGAGCTGCACAGAGTTACTCCTCTGAACTCCTCTGACACTGACCACTGACCACTTTCCACCAAAGTGACCACTTTGCCACTCACTGGCCTGTCTGCCCTCTTCTCCCCTCCCTGACACACTCCCCACCCTGGAGTGTGTGTCCCTCAGGGCAGGGTCTGTGGCTCATTCATCTGCATCTCTACGTGCCATCTAGTGAGTGGCACATAGTAGATGCTCAAGAAACATCTGTGGGGATGAACACACGTGGGAACGCCCAGGCTGTGGCTCACCATGGGGGTGATGGTCTGGAAGGAGAGCGAGTGTCCGGGTCCACACCACAAGAGCCCAGGGTGAGGCTCACCCCAGAGAGAGAGAGAGAATACAAGGAACTCTAATGAGGTGCCGAAAAGAACAGGTGTGACTCTGGAAACTTCTCTCTCTGAGATGTGGTTCTTCATCTGCACGGTGAGAAGTTTGGACCAGATGGTCTCTGGGGATTATCGCAAAGGGAGCTGAGTGTGGGTTTCAGAGCTGGACTCACCTGGGTCTGACTGCTGCTTCTTCTACGGGTTAGCTGCGTAGCCCTGTAAGCCGCCACTCTCCTCTGGGCGCATCTCCTCAGCTGTAAAATTGCATGAGTGACCGCAGTTCATAGGGCTGTTGGGTGGATTAGATGAGGCAGTGCGTGCACAGCGCCTGACTCCAGGCCCTCCCTCCCCTCTGCTGCTTCAGCCCCTGGAGTCCCTGTCCCCCCTCCTCACCGGCCGCCCCAAGTGTCCATCACACCTTCTCCGCCCCAAGCAGAAGGAGACCCACCCTCCCAATGCAACAACTCCTTTGGCCGCCAACAGGGGGCTTGACTCCTGTGGGACTCTGGCCACCTGGCCGTAAAGGAGGCATTTCCCTGTGCACCAACCCAGCTGGGCTACTTTCCTCCTGGCCCAGACGAGAAGTACCCTTCCCAGCGCCTAGACAAGGCCTTATGACTCATTCTGGTCACAGAATATGAACAGAAGTCACTTAACTGCTTCCATTGCTGACTCATTACCATTCCCTCCTCTGCTCTCTCCACTTCCCTGGAAATCCTGAATCCGGGTAGCATCACAGTCTGGAAGGAGCCTGGGTTCCCAAAGGGATGTTCAACTACACTGACTGTGACATGAGTAAGCAGTGAAGCTCCCAAGATTTGGGTGTTTACCTGTGACTGCAGCGGTGGCAGCCTCCCCGAGCTAGACCAGACCACCTGAGCCTTCCCAGGGCCACGGCTCCTGAAACAGGACAGATGCTCTTTGCTCTGACTCGCCCTCCTCAGGGAGTAAGGATCGGCCTTCCCCTTCCCCCTCCCTCCGAGAGAAGGTCTGGATTCTAATGCCCCATTCACGCTCCCAGTCTCTCCCAGGGTATCCGTCACCCTCATTCAGATGGCACCTTGTGGCCAGCCTGGCACCCTGGAGCTCCCCAAAGGCCTGCTTAGATGAGACTGTGCCGTGGTCTGGGCCTCAGTTTCCCCACACACCCCATGAGGACCTCAGGAGACCCCTCTCGCTCTGATATTTGCAAGCCCAGGACAGCACATCTTAGAGGGACTGCCCTCGGCCAGCACCAAGCAGACCACACCCTGGCCCAGCCTCCAGCCTACGTGTGACCCATAAATTCTCCCTGCTGAGTAAACACATGTTATGGGGCCTGGGGACACTTCCTGGCCATGCTGTTCCCACCTTCCCTTGTCCTGCTCCGGCCTGGCCAGCTCCCCTGCACACACCTCCCCGGGACCCCCAATCCCCACCCTTCAGTTTCCCTCTGCTTCTTACCCCTTTCCCCCAACACCTGCATCCCCGGCCGTAAAGAGGGTGGAGAGTTTCCTCTCTTATCAGCCGTCTTCTCCTCCTCCCTGGTTACACAGTAATTGCGAACAGAACTCCTGGCAAGGACGGGTTGGTGCCTATCAGCTCCCCGGGGACAGTTTCCTGGACAAAGAGAAGGTGCCCCTTCAGTGCAGTCTCAGGAGGCAAGTAAGAGGCATGCAAATAGGTGGGGGGGAAGAAAGGACCCCAAAAGGAAGGGAGAGGCACCCCGGGCCCGGAGCCGATGGACAGGCTTGTGCAGTGAAGTCAGGGAGAGAACGGAAGAAAGCGATGGTCGGACCAGAGACGCCAGGGGAGACTCAGACACCAGTACTCAGCGCAACCCCGTCACAGAGAGCCACCCTGGCAGTGGTGACCCAGTGACCCCCTTCCAAAGCCTCCATCTGCAGGGCAGCCAAAGCACGGCTATTCTGGAAGGTCTACTCTGGAGTCTGGGAGCAGCGGAAGCAAGAGAAACCCAGGAGGGTTTCTGGGAGCGCCCCTCCAGCTGCACTGTGGCCCAGGACTGAGTTGGGCACCTGGGCCAGTGGCACCCCAGCCTTCCAGAGGCCTGGCTGGAGCCAGCGGAAAGGGCGAAGGTGGACACCCCACCTCCAGATCTCCCTGGGGCGAAGGTGGACACCCCAGCCTTCCAGAGGCCTGGCCGGAGCCAGCGGAAAGGGCGAAGGTGGCCACCCCACCTCCAGATCTCCCTGGGGCAGGCTCCCTCCTCCCTCCAGCTCTTTGCTGTGTTCCCCACTGTCCGTGACCTCGGGGTCCCCGGCCTACGCTGGGGATTGTGCAGGTGACCACCCTGGAGAAGACTCGCTGCAGTAGGACTGAACCCAGTTTGGCAATGGTGACTCCCTCGACGTGGAGCTGGCGAGGGCTCTGAGCCCCTGGGCACAGGGTTCAGCCCCTTCCAGTGTTCCCGACGTGACCTGCCTCCTTGATCCCAGGGTGTTCTGAGGTGACCCATGGAAGTCCCCGTGGAGACATAACCCTGCTTGGACAATCCCACACGAGGATCCACCTCTGCTCACTCTCTTGATTCCAGGAGCTTCGGGAAAGGAAGAACACCACCCTCCACTGGCATAGGCCCCTCTGCCCCCCTTGCAGCTGCCCGCGGAGGGTGCCAAGGCCGGCCCGGCTCTCCATGGGGGGATGGAGAAGAAGAGCTCGGGGTGCTGTGAGGCCCCAAAGAAGCGGGGCCTGTCCTTCTCCATCGAGGAGATCTTAAAGAGGCCGGCTGAGAGGAGTGATGCAGTCAGGCCAGAAGGGGCAGGTGGACAGGGCACCGGGCAAGCAGCAGCTGCAGACTCTGGGCCGGAGAGACCCCCGCATAACCAGCCCCAGGGTAAGTGTCTTCTGGCCATTTCTTATCTGTTCCTGGGTCTCCAAGACCCAGCTGCACTCAGGCAGAGAGGAAGCTGCTCCCAACAGGAGAGAAGCCTTCAAAATTCAGAGAGATGTTAGGCACTGGGCTGTCAGCCGTAAATACTCTTCTCCCGGGGCTTCCCTGGTGGCGCAGTGGTTGAAAGTCCGCCTGCCGATGCAGGGGACGCGGGTTCGTGCCCCGGTCCGGGAAGATCCCACATGCCGCGGAGCGGCTGGGCCCGTGAGCCATGGCCGCTGAGCCTGTGCTTCCGGAGCCTGTGCTCCACAACGGGAGAGGCCACAACAGTGAGAGGCCCGCGTACCACAAAAAAAAAA